>NW_006399763.1:21087313-21100974 GCF_000299155.1 Elephantulus edwardii
ATAAAATCAAAATTTATTTTTAAAGAATCAAAAGACGTGTTGCACTATAGAACTCTGTTGTCAAGGACCTCTCCAAATTACTAAAGAGCAAAGATATCAGCTTAAGGACTAAGGTGCACCTGAACCAAGTCATGGCCTTTTCAATTGCTTCATGTGCATCTGAAAGTTTGGCATGGAATCAGAATGACAGAAGAACCGATGCTTTGAAGTGTGACAGTGCAGAACAATACTGAATACCCCATGAACCACTAAAAGAACAAATAATCCAGGAGGAAATACAAACAGGGAGCTACTTAGAGACAAAGATGGTGAAATTTCAACTCATATAATTTGGGCATGTTGTCAGGAGGGGCTCATCCTTGAAAAAGAGACATCATGCTGGAAGAGATGAAGAAGGGTCAGTGAAAGAGGGGAAAATCCTCAACAAGATGGATTGACACAGTAATTGTAACAATGGGCTCAAGCATATCTGAAATAAAGAGAATAATAAAGGATAGGGTGAAATGCAGATCTGTTATTTATATATAGGGCTGCTGTGAGTAATTGCTGATGGGTTGACACCTAATAACAAAACAATGTAGGAGGGAAGGTCTCAATGCAAATGAAATGTTCCTGGATTCATTTAACTCAAAGATTATGGTGGCCTGGTACCCTGATAAAATGAGTCAGAAATTATAACTAAGTATATGGAAACTCTGAGTATTCTTGAAGGTCTATAGCCATTTGGAAACAACACTTCTTCATACAAAATTGAGACTGTCAATTTAAAATTTCATATATTAAATGCCACACATTTACTTAATAATATAGATTAATTCAGGAGGTTCTCCTGGTTGGCACAAACATTAATTGTTTTGATTTTAGTAAAAAAGGCTGATAGTATGAACTCACTTAAAGGTATCTCCGTAGATAGACCTGGTGATCTATTTCTGAAAAGTCACAGTCCGGAAAACCATATAGAATATTTCTACTTTGCCATATGGGTCATCATGAGTTGGAATTAATTCTACAACAATTAATAATAGAATGATGTTACCTTTCTCTTTTTTTGTCTCCCCTTTTCACCATAACATCACAAGCTTCTGTTGCAGAATCCAGACAAGAAAGAAAGTCTTCTATGCTCTGAAAGGATATTTAATATCATAATTTACTTTTCTTATATTAGGTCCCAAGAAACATGGATGTTTTAAAGATTTTGATGGTTTCTCTCTCTCTCTCTCTCTCTCTCTGTGTTTTAATTCCCTTTTAAGGGTTACTTTGTCATTAGATTAGGTATCATGATTTAGAACTAAAAGACAGGACTAGCTTGGTATCCCTTTGCCTCCTAAATAGTCATCTGAATACACAATACTAGATTTGGTTTACAATCATCCTGAAAAAAATCTACTTAAAGATTTTATAACACAAATCCCTAAGTCTGATATCTAAAGAGAAATAAACTTTCCTTACCTTTTCATTCAGAGAATTATGAAGTTTTGTGAGAGATACTTTGGTTTCTTCTGATAATTTACTTAAAATCTTTTTTCTCATCTGTAGGAGAAAATATTTTTTGGCACTGTGCTTTTCATATGTAATGGACACAAGATCAAATAAAATAAGTGTATTTATTGTTCTTGGATTTTACACTTCAAACTAGAAATAATATGCTAGAAATAAGTTGTGAGCTAGCCGATAGTCAAGTTAGCAGAGAGATCAGATTCACCTTTATTCTTCCATCCTGCTCTAATAATAGATGATACTTAAAGCACCACTGACCTTATAGAAAGTACGGTATTTGAGATAAAAAGCTATGTTGTCTTTTCTATTAACAACAAGTCACTGTCCATGAGTCAAAATCAACCGACAGCTGACTGTCTAGCAGGTTTTCAGAGAATGTAAATCACACAGGAGGAGAAAACGCATCTTTTTCCTGTGGAGAATCTAGTGGATTTGAACTGCCTGTCTCTTGAGTTGACGGCACAATCTCTTACCCACTAAGTCATCAAAGCTCCTTCTTTTTTCTATTGTAGTGGAGTATCTTACAGAACCACCATTTAAGTAGACGTTCCATACATTAGCTTATCTGACTTGACTGATCAGGCTTTGAAGGCAATGAATGATATATAGGCAGTTCTATGAAGATACTTTTGCTGCCCGTATTTTTTCTCTATCCTCAAATTTCAAAGGACGTAAAAGATTAAGAAGGATGAGGAGAAAGACTAATCAAAGTCACTTTAAGGTCATAGCACGCACTTTCTCCTTTAAGCCACTAGAAATGATAGTTCTAGTTATATTATAAAAAGGAAAGAGAGGAGTTCTGAACTCAGTGAGATTAGAATATAAAAGAATGAGACATGGATGATATTATAGCACAAAAATGACCATAAAGTTAAGAAAGTTGGCCAGAATGTTAAAAGACCTACACTTCAGCAAGAAAAAGAGTATCTATAACATAATTATGAAGAAAATAACACTGTTTACTCCCAAATAATTAATTAATATCATTTTAATAAACTGGTTTATATTACCAATTCTGCTGGCATTTGAATTCTGCTGGCATTTGAAGTAAACAGAAGTGAAATAAAAATAACTATTCTTCCCTTCAAATGCTTTTGTTTTATTTTCCTTTTGCACTAGTATAAACGTATCACATCAAGAGTCACACACATAAAAACAGTCATTAACATACTTCATTTGTAATGGTTGCAGGATCATCTACTGACATCATTAAATCCGAAGCTAAGAAGTTGAAAATGAGGTTAGTGATATCTGTACAAACTGTCTTCAGTAAATGTTTAGTAAGAGCAGCCTGTGTATCATCTGTAAAACAAAAGCATTTTATTAAAAATAAGCTGTAAAAGAATGATGCGTATGAGTGAATAACTGTAGTAGGTATACCTGCAAAAAATTTCATCCCTTTTTCAAATAATCGAATATTATTGTATAGGTTTGAAACCTCTTCTTGCAAATCCTTGATTGTGCGTTTTCTACCAGTTCCAACAGCAGAACTTGAAGACAAGAATACTGAACGTACCACCTCCAGATACATTTTATTAAGAGGCCTGTGAACAAGAAAAATAGATTGTTTACTAGAACATGTTGGTGTATATGTTGGTCAGAAAGCTTTCTATGAAAATAAGACTTAAGAAAAGTTTTCTACTTTTTAAACAAATAATAATAATTTAGAAATGTCAAAGATAATTTATTCACTAATTTCAAGTTATAAGATAAATAGTAGATTATTTTTTTAGGTTTTAAAGTATCCAAAGTTAATGCACTGAAGTCAATTAGAAAAAGAAAAATTCTACAAAATAGGTTCTTTAAAAAGTAATTTGGAAGGATTAGAGGGAAATTTCTTCAAAATAGTAAAAAGCAAACCGGAGAGCCAACATTGTTCTCAATGGAGAGCGATTAAAGGCATTCCCTTTGAGAACAGGAACTAGGCAAGGATGCCCATTATCACCTCTCCTATTCAATATTATATTGGAAGTCTTAGCAATAGCAGTAAGATAAGAGAAGAAAATAAAAGGTATCCAAATTGGCAAGGAGAAGATAAAATTATCTCTATATGCAATGATATGATAGTATACTTCGAAAACCCTAAAGACTGAGCAAGAAAACAGCTGGTGGCAGAATACAAGATTAACATAGAAAAATCAATTGGATTTTTTCTACAGTGACAAAGAAAATACAGAGCTGGAGATAAGAAAAACAATGCCCTTCAGAATAGCTAATCACAAGATTAAGTACTTGGGAATAAATCTAACCAGAAGCACAAAGGATCTATTCAAAGAAAAATACAAAATATTACTACAAAAACCAAAAAGAGAACTGGAGAAATGAAAGAATATACCTTGCTCATGGATACAGGAAGATGCAATACTGTGAAAATGACAATACTACCAAAAGCAAGTTACACGTTCAATGCAATCCCAAAACAAATACCAAATCCATTTTTCAATGAGATGGAAAAGGCAATCTCCAATTTCATTTGGAACTGAAAGAGAGCCCAAATAGGCAAAGCACTCCTTAAAAAGAGAAACACGGTAGGTGGCATCTCACTCCCTGATTTCAAATCCTACAACACTGCTGTGGTGGTCAAGACAGTACTGGTACAATGACAGACACATAAATCAATGGAATAGAATTGAAAACCCAGAAATCAGCCCATCTACTTGTAGTCAACTGATTTTTGACAAGGGAATAAAATCAGTTAAGTGGGGAAACTACAGCCTTTTTAGCAAATGGTATTGGCAAAATTGGAAAACTATTTGCAGAAAACTCAAGCAAGATCCACACCTCATTCCATACACAAAAACAAAGTCGAAGTGGATTAAGGACCTAGGCATAAAACCAAGAACTATAAACTTCATTAGAGAAAAAGATGGAAGTGCCACTTGCATAGTACCACTGTTGTAAAGTGGGTCTGACATCAGAGTTGGTGGGAAATAAGAGGGGATAAATAATGCATACAGCATTGAAACAGATGAGGGAGAATACTGTTTAGGAGGAATATATAATTAGGTATTATTGTCATGACAAGAGTCCAGAATAAAAGCTACACAGTGGAGCGGACTGGGGCAGAGGAGACACTATATAACAATGAAAGAATTTTTTTTTTTACTTTTCAAAGAGAAAAGCGAACTGGGGAGAAGGGTGTGCAGGGAGGAAAGTGTGCAAAAAATGATTCAATGGACTAAAGTCTCTGTAACCTTTCATTATAATAAAAAATAAAACCATAACTAAACAGGCAAAACAAAAAATATTTGGAGAATACCAAAATAAAAAACAAAACAAAACCCTAAATACCTACAGTAGATTGAGAACAGGACACTATAAATTTGTTCATCTTTAAATAGAATAATTTAATTTTCAACTTTAAAGTAGTAAAAGGCAAAATACATATTTTAAAATTAATACTTTCAATCATGAAATGACTATTGCAATTGTTTCCACATATGAAAAATAAGGCTCTGTAATATATCCACACACAAAGAATAGTCACTTAAATTAAAAAAAAAAATTATCATAACAAAACCTGTTTTCCTAAACAGATGCACTGGGCTCCTGAATTACATTTAGGGAAGTTTACTGATTGGGACCAGCTTGACAACAACTAATTTAGTAACAGTTGAGTTATATACAATTTAATTTATTTTCATATAAAATAAATAACTTGGCTCATTTATAAACTATAGATGTCCAACTGTATTGTGTTTGAAGTTGGTTTGGAACTTTTATTTTCTCCCTCAATGTAGTATCAAACCCAATCAGTTGCTCCTAGGGTGACAGGTCTGGCAATCCTCTTCCGTAAGGACTACCACCAAGAAAATACTATAAGGCAGTTTTACTCTGTTACACAGGGTCGCCAAGTCAAAAATGATTTGATAGCATCTAACGATACCTGTTTACAAAAGTAAAGAGTGTTTATTAAATTGATACAGCACAGTCATTTGTTCCTTTTTAAAAGTCTCTCATGTTATGGTAGATAGTCAGTGAATAGTGCTGGCTGCAAAACAAGAACATTTGCAAGTTCTTGTCATTTCCCCCCCCATGCTGTCTTGTCCAAAACACTTCACAAATGTTTGCTGAATTACTGCTGTAGTTAAACACAATCTGGAATCTTACCTGCTAGGTTAAATTCAAAACTTTGAAAACACTGAAAAATAAATATTTTCGATAATCTTGTTATAATTTATTGAACATCCCTCTAAATTTCTAGCACAAAACAGAAAAGATAATACTTGCTTTATTAAGTATTCAGCAAGTTCAGAAAGAAACTCTTCAGGGGCATCTTGTATGCGTTTTCTTAAAAAATCTTCAACTTCATCCTGGAACATAAAAGTGATCTCTGGCTTCTTCTTTCCTGTAACAGATACAAGCAATGTGAAAGAAGGAACAGTCCCAAGTAAGGCCCAACTAACATATTTAACCTGACAGAATTTCATTTGTTGCCTTCTTTAAGACTCTGATAGTACTTTTTTTTTTGTCAATAAAACTGCCAATGTGAAAATAATAATAATAATGAGAAAGTTTAGACTGAGAATACAATGGTAATTATTTTGAGGATGCTTTTCTAAATTCACTTAAAATGACTGCTTTCTATGAGACAATAAAAAAAATAAAACATACCTTTTTCCTTTCATTTACTGAGATAATAGAAATAGTTGGAAATCTTTTCTAAATGAATAATTTATCTTAAACAAAGGCTACTTGGTAAAACTGTCTTCTTTATAAAAATAAGTGTTTATTAAAAATGAAATCAGTCTTACCACCTACCTAAGATCCTCAGGAATATCCACGTAAACTACAACCCCAACAGAACTTAAGTTAAATCTTGTCTCCTTATTGGGAAAGCACAGATTTAAACAAACAAACAAAAATCTCAAAATTTATACCAAGAGTCTATTTTATTCTTCCAAAATTCATTCAATTACAAGAATTTGTGGTAATGGAAATAAGCATGAATTGTGACAGTGATAGACTTAAGTACTTACCTGGAAAAGTGTAAGTGCAGATAAAACTAACAATATTTCTACTAGAGACTCCAATGGCATAAAAGTGATTAGTTCCAGCTAAATTAGGTTACTGGTCCTAAAAGCTAAACCTCAGAAATAAAAAGAGTTTAATATAAAATTTCACTATGCGCGAAGATTAAAGAACTTAAGCTCACAGCTTAAGAAAAGGTAGAAAAGAACTAGACTTCCTTTTGTTGAGTGCTTTCTTTCTTGATCTTCCACATCAAATAGTCTAGGAATTTCCCTGTTTGCTTCTTGCATGCATTTTACAAGTTGTTAAATTATATTTCTTTCGAGTAGTCTTTCACACTAAGTTGGTCCCGTACGTTAACTGAAAACTCAATTTCATCCCCAATTTGAGAGTTTACAATATAACTCTTTTTCAACAGCACTGAGAAATCTTTTTTTGGTGGTGGGGGGTAGAATAGTTTTACAATATTTACAGCCTCTCTTCATAATATATGCACAAAGTGAAGCTTTCACATGACTTACTCAACAAAAATTTTAAAATAGAGATGATAGAGAACTTTCTTATTAAATGTTCTTTCACTTCATCCCTAAGTATATTTGGGGAATTGGAAATTCATTGATCAATCAAAAGTTAAAAACTGTATACTAAAACCAAACCTAATGCCTTTAAGGCAATTCTCACCCACAAGAACTCTACAGGGTTTCCAAGGATGTAAATCTTATAGAATCAGATCACCACATCTTTCTCCTGCAGAAGGAAAAGTGAGCTTGAACCACCAACCTTTTCGTTAGGATTGATTGTTTTAACCACAACACAAATAAAGATTCTCAAAAACCATACCAATTCTCACTAATTCACTGATGTCAATTTGGAATAGATCCATAACTGACCCTCCACTAGGTTTCAGGGGCTAAAATCAAAAGGGAGGGGACTACTCATCTTTCTTCCTTGGAGGTAGGTTTGAATTGTCAGAGAAGCATACACTTTGGGTTAGCAGCACAATTCCTTATGGACTAGGCTTCTGTAGTCTTATTCCTATTAAATGATAGAGCAAGTCTTTCCCGTAAAGACTCCTTTTCTTTGTTTTCTATACAAAAAGAACAGTATGTATTTTTACCGATTTTGACTCAAATTCACAAACATCAAGTAGATTCTGACTCATAGTCAACAGGAAGAGATTGTCTATCTTTCTCTTAAAGACCAGCCAGTAGATTTAAACAGCATGTAGACATGAGGTTTCTGGGTTAGCAGTGCAACCAGCTATAGAGTATGTTACCAGAGATTTCTATTTAAGGACAGTTAAAAAGAAAAGCAAAATTATATTAATCTTCAGAAAACAAATTTTAAAAAGTCATAAACACAAAGGAAGAGTAAAATAAAACTACAAACCAGGGTGAGATGACTGAGACTCATCATCACTATCATCGTCCTTTCTTCCTTTCTTCTTAGTCTTTTTTATCTTGTACTCTCTGGCATTGCTACCACCACCTCCTCTCACACTTCCACTGCCCTCTGGTAAAAACGATGTTATTCAGTCTTTAGCAAATTACCATTTTTTAGAAAACAAAGACACGATACTGTCTTAATTAATCTTAGAGTTTAAAAGGCAAAATGAATTTTTAGCCTCTTGAAAACGGTTTCTCTGATAAATAAAATTTTAGTAAATACAACCAATTAGGGGGAAGGAATCAATAAATAAACAGAAAATTTGTTGAATTTATGAAATATACTTAGTCTCCCCATACTAAATGCATTCTCCTTCCACTAATTTCACCTCTTTTCTGTAGCTTTGCCTGGCTCTTTTTTGGTTGATCTATTCTTTCACATTATTTAACCTATTCTTCTATCTTCCCTAAAAGAAATGTTCCTTCTTTTTACCATCTCTGCTATCGAAGCCAAATTAATATGTTCCTGTAATAAGATATTTCACCAACTTAATACTTCTTTGTGCCTCTAGCTTGAAAGATTGTCCACATTTACGGGAGATATCTTGACTGACCTCTAGTTAAGAGGTTATGACAGTCTTGACATCAATGAATAAAGACATAATACAAACATTAAAGTTATTATCACTAGAGTTAATACTTGACAAAACATACACTAAATCTGAACAACATATTTCTTAAGTATATCATTATAAATTATCTACTGGCAACAATATAAAGTTCAGAAAGATTTAATTTATGAAACAAACTTAAATACTATAAATAAAAGCTTAAAAAGTTTCTAAGATATTTACCTGTTTTACATACTTACATTAAAAAAGACCTTTAAACTATTTAGTCTACAAAAACAAAGGCTATCTAAGATTAAAACATTATAAAATACTGACACAATTTCTTCACAAGATTGTATTTTCAACATAGTCATTGTTCATTTTCTAAATTCTAATTAGATTTTTTTAAGATTTCATCACTTCAGACTTAAATATATATTTAAATAGTCTATTTTCTTCCCCTTTTATGAGTAAAAAAGTAGTCTTCAAAAGTATAAATCTAAAGTAAAAGTGGCTTTAAATTTGAGAATAAATTTCCTATGGGGGAAATTTTTCATATTTGCTATCATTCCACACACAATAATTAAATTCATATAACAGCACCATCATTGAGAACAAAATACCAAATAATCTTTCACTTTTTTAAGAAATAACATTGACTAGTTATAATGAACACAGGCAAAACCAACCAATTAAGGTGAATTTATAGGAGGAAGTTCAAATTGCTCTGAAGGAACTGGCAAAAAACAAGGCTCCAGGAGATGATGGCATACCAATCAACATATTTCAACAAGTAGACACTGCTCCGGATGTGCTAAGTAGTGCCAAGAAATCTGGAGGACAGCCAGCTGGCTGGCTGACTGGAAAAGATCGATATTTGTTCCCATTCCAAAGAAAGGTGACCCAACAGAATGTGCAAATTATCGAGTATCTTTGATATCACATGCAAGCAAGATTCTGCTGAAAATGATCCAAAAACATATGGAGCAATATGTCAACAGAGAACTGCCATATGTGCAGGCTGGATTTAGAAGAGCTTGTGGTACTAGGGATATTATAGCTAATGTTAAATGGATCTTGGCAGAAAGCAGGGAATACCAGAGGAATGTCTATCTGTGCTTCATCGACTATGCAAAGGCTTTTCTGAGAAGAATGGGAATCCCAGAACACTTGATTATGTTAATGCGAAACCTATGCTTGAACCAAGATACAGTCATCAGAACAGAGCAAGGAGACAGTCCATGGTTTAAAATCAAGAAGAGGGTCCGTCAGGAATGTATTCTGTCTCCATACCTTTTCAATCTGTATGCAGAACAGATCATCCAAGACGCTGGGCTCTAGGAAGAGGAATGTGGCATCAGGATTGGTGGAAGAGTCATAAACAACCTGCATTATGCAGATAACACAACCCTGCTTGCTGAAACTGAGGAGGACCTGAAGCGCTTGCTACAGAAGGTCAAGGATTGCAGCCTCCTATATGGATTGAAGCTCAACATCAAGAAAGCAAAGATTCTCACCACTGGGCCAATTGGCAGCATCAGTATGGATGGTGAAGAGATTGAGATAGTTAACAGTTTTAGTTTACTTGGCTCTACAGTCAACACTCTTGATAACAGCAGCCAGGAAATCAAGAGATGAATTGCATTGGGAAAGTCAGCTGTGAGGGACATATCAAGAGTAGTGAAGAGCAATGACATCAGGCTGGAGACTAAGGTGCGCCTGATGCAGGTTATAGTCTTTGCAATTATGTGCTATGCATCAGAGAGTTGGACAGTGAATAGGGATGATAGAAAGAGAATTGATGCCTTTGAGCTGTGGTGCTGGAGAAGAGTGTTGAATATACCATGGCTAGAACAAACATGTTTGCCCTGGAGAGGGTGAAGATGGAAGGCTCTTTGGAGTCAAGGATTCTGAAGCTTCGTCTGACATACTTTGGGCATGCTGCAAGGAGGGACTGGTCCTTGGAGAGGGACATTGTGTTTGGCAGAGTGGATGGGCAGCACAGGAGAGGAAGACCTTTGATGTGATGGATCGATTCTGTGAGTGGAGTGGTGGGAATGAATGAGTTTGAGATGGCTGGGTTGGCACAGGATAGAACAGAGTTTAGAGCTTTTGTACATAGGGTTGCTATGAGTCTCAAGCGACTCGATGGCACACAACAATAACAACAATTAATTGATAAGTAATAATAAGTTATATTGCTATATGCATTACTGTGATTTATTGTAATATTTTTTATAAACTATTGTTTTCCCAGACTAATTAGGGAGAATATCAAAATACAAAGTTTGGCAAAAATGGTGAAATAGGAAAATTATTACAGCAACTAAAAAGTGTTTTGTTGTTTTTTTTTTTAAATTTTCTACTAATTTATTTATAAAATTCAAATACATTTTTTTAATAATAGTCCAATATGTTACTGTTGGTATGCACTGTTGAGTTGGAATTGACTCATTACTGATCCTCCAGCAAGTTTTCAGAGGCAATAAACTACACGGAAGGAGACTGTTTATCATCTTCCTGAGTGGTGGATTTGAACTGCATGCCAATGTAACTTTATTTATTAATGGCATGTACTAAGCAATTTAACTGTTATGTAACACTAATGACATTGCTTCTATTGGAAAAGGACGGAGAAATGCAAGTTACTAGTTTACTAGTTGTGTTTTGTTGACTGTCATCGAGTCGAGCACAACTCACAGCGACTCTGAACAAAAGACCTAATGCCTTTCCATACTAACATCATTTCTCCAAGTTCATAGAGTTTCCAGAAGTATGTGGTTTAGGAAGTGGATGCCACTCCTGCTTCCAAACCTGTTTTACAACTGGTAGTATTGTTTTACAAATACTGTTCACAGTGAGAAACCATTATGGTATTTGATACTCCAATGGCACAAGGTTCAGCATCACAGTAAACCCAGGTTACCTCATACAGCACATTGACAAAGAGTGATGTACAAAGTGGAAGAATGTTCCTCCAAATATAACAACACTCGTCTCATTTAGCAGTGGTCTAAGTGTCATCAAGTCGAGTAAGACTCATAGAGACCCTTGTACGAAAGACCAGAACTCTATTCTATATTTAATGTCATGTCTGTATGTTTACAGAGTTTATAGAGTTTCCAGAGGCATCTAGTTTAGGAAGTGGATGCCACTCCTGCTTCCCAACCTGAATCAATCTGGAAGCTCCTCCAAACATTGTACATGACAGGTAACCATTATGGTATTTGACATGACTACGGAACAGTGTTCAGCATCACAGCAACTCCAAGTTATTCAGGACAGCAAATAGACAAATGATTGCTGTATCACCTAAAGAATAATCATTCTAAAGTTAATCTATTTGGCTCAACGGCCCTACAGGATGTTAAAGCACATCCTTAAGTAGGCCTCCATTGCTGGTCAACAGTTCAAGTGACACCCACTTTTGGGGGGGGGGGGAAACAGTAACATACACAAACATGACCCCAGAACTTCCCTTACATGACAACTATCAAGAAGTGACCACCGTCAGATGCTAGGAGCCAACTCGTAGAGTGGAGTCTCCAAGCCGGTCAACAGACTCAGCCTCTCACTATGGCATTTTAAAGATGCACCCTTAAGCAGGCTTCTACCCCTGGTCAACAGTTCAACTGACACCCGCTGTTGGGAGGAAAAACAGTAATACACATCAAACATGACCCAAAAAAACTTCCCTAATGTGACCACCATCAAGACATGGCCACCATCAGACACTAGGAGCCAACTTGTAGAGTGGAGTCTCCCTTATCAGTACTACCTGGAACAATACTGAAGGGTCCTAACCGTAAAATCGTGAAAGATGTAGGACATATCAAAAGAAGATAGAAGGAACATAGTCACTATACCAAAAAAGATCTTTCAACACTGAACCATTTCAGAAGTAGCATATGATAAAAAAGCAACTTTAATATTGTAATGAAGTTAGAAGGCTAAGTTGAGATGAAGATACTGGCAAAAAAGAAGGTCCAAGGAATTGATAGAATATCAAATGACATGTTTCAACCAACAGATGAAGCCCTGGATATACTCACTAGTCTATGCTATGAAATCTAGAAAACAGCTACCTGGGCTCACAAACTCACATTTGTCCCCATTTCCACAAAAGAGCAGCCAAAATAATATGAAAATTACAGAATAATATTATTAATATCACATGAAAGTAAAATCTAGCTGAAGATTATTCAAAAACAATTGGAATAGTATACTGACAGAGAACTGCCAAAAAATTCAAGCTAGATTCAGAGGCCTCTCTCATGGCCTGAGGGATATCACTGCTGATGTCAGATGGATCTTGGAAGAAATCAGAGAGTACCAAAATGATGTTACTTGTGTTGCATTGACTATGCAAAGGCTTCTGACTGTGTAGGCCATAAAATTATAACATTGAGAAGAATGGGCATCACAGAACACTTAATTGTGTTCATGTGAAACTTAGAAAAAGAAGCAGTTGTTCAAACAGAACAACCTGTTTTAGCAGAACTTGGCTTAGAATCAGAAAAGGTGTGTGTTAAGGCTGTATCTTTTTATACCTATTCAATCTGTATGTTTTAAACCACTCCTTGGTGGCTTACAGGTAAGGAACTAGACTACCAATGCAAAGGTGTGTGGTTCAAATCCACCTGATGCTCCATGAGAGAAAGACAGGTAATCTCTTCATGTATAACCTACTGTCTCTGAAAACCCACTGGAGGTTCAGCTATGGGTTAGTTCTGAACAGACAGTATAAAACAATATTTACAGAGCCCCTAAAATATGTCAATTAGTGCTGTATGTACTATGTATATAACAATAAATGAGATGGACTAAGTTCTAAACAATAAACATATTATCATGATACTAAAACTAGCAAGATAATGTTATAGAGAGTGGCTATGGTTACTATTCTGGGTCGCAAGGGAAGAGACTGTGAGCAATGACCTGTAAATCGAACTCCAAATAACCAAAAGGGGACCAGCTATTGGAAGTTTAAGGGAAGACATTCCTGGTAAAGGGTACAGTTAGTACAAACACATTAAAGTAAACAAGAACTTGGCAATTTTAAAGCTCAGAAAGGCTACTGAACTGGAAAGTAGAGGTTGAGAATAACAGAAAATGGGCAAAACCATGCTATTAATTTCACAACAGAAAGCACAGAGTAAGTACACACCTAACATTTACATTTTAAATAATTAAAGTT
>NW_006399763.1:21101126-21115248 GCF_000299155.1 Elephantulus edwardii
GGAAGGCTAGTAAAGAAAGTAAAAGGCCTCTCAAAAGGTTTAATAATAAATTAATGTCACAACAATAAATAAAAACACCTCTTTGAAATATACCTGTTATTAATTATTCATTACCTGTTGCTTTCCTTCTTCGTTCATCTTTTTTATCTTTTTTACTTGTATTACTGGTTTCTAAGATGGAGATTTGCTTCAGATCTTCTTCAGTGATTAAATAAACAGGGTTATTTTTCATTTCCTGAAATAAAGCATAAATAAAACTTTTTTGGTTGGCAAAGAAATAATTTCAAGTAGCACAAAATAGTATCTTTTTATACCCATATCCTTATTCTTTTGGTTTGGTTCTGTTGCTCTGAAGATCTAAAGCTTTATCTCACAAATACTACTCAGAGGTTGTTTCTGTTTGCCAAGAATCAGCTTTTTCCTTGATGTTCTTGACATTATAGCTGTTAACAGCTAACGAGAAATCCTATCTGGTCACTAAAGAACTGGATGTAACATCAAATGCAGTCTTCCTCAGTTGCTAATGTTTGCTTTTACCATCTGAACAGGGAGCCCAGGCCTTTTTCTTCTCTTTTTTGAAATTCAAGAGTCTGCTGCCCCCTTTGACACTTAAGATTACCAGAAATACAACTCTGCTTTCTATCCTTGCCATCAACCAAATTTGAACAGAAAAGAAGTCATTGTAAATACTTTTTATCATTCTTGATAATCTCTGCTTCTAAAAACTGCGTTATTAGCAATGAACTAAGTTCAAGAACTGGGGTTTTTTTTTTCTCCTGAAAAAGGATTCTACAAATTCTAAGGACAACAGAAATACTGAGAGTAATACATTGTAGGCATTGAAATTTAAGCTACAGAGCAGAATGTGTATGAGTGATTTGATGAAAAAAAGAATTAGTTTAGTAAACTTCCATTGATAGCACAAGAGAAAAACGAGAAAAATTCCAATGACAAAAGTAGATTTTCTCGCAAAAATATTATTCATTTTTGGTTTTCTTTTTCCCACATACAATTTTAACTGAGATTTTAACAAAAGTTTACTCTTTTTTGGGTCTAAAGAAACATGTTTAAAAAATGTTGATAACTCAAACAATAGAATTATCTTTTGTTTGAACTTATTTTTATGATTAAGGAGAGAAGAAAATATGAAAAATGATGACAATGCTAATTTAAATAAAGTCTCCATTTAGTAACAAGTTGCTACTATGCTTGATATTTTATGGACATCTTCATTTATCTACATATATCTAATACTTACACATATTCCTCATAATATTTACATGTATCGTTTTGGGAGTAGGTGCCACCATCAACATCAAGAAAGCAGGGCTCCACTTGTCCAAATAATAGAGTAGAAGAATAATGAATTATGTTACTGTTGTTACACGTCATCAAGTCAGCTACAACTCACTGCACTCTATGAATAATGAAACTGAACTTTGCCCTATCTTGTCCCTTCGTTTTCATTTCTGTTGTACTTGAGCCATTGGTGCAGTTACTATGTCAATCCATGCCATTTTTCAAGGTTAAATGTAAAAAGACCCATCTCACTTTCAGAGTATTAAAATGTTGATGCTGTGTGCTGTCGAGTAGGAACTGATCCATAGCTGATCCTCCAGCAAGTTTATAGAGGCAGTTTAATCACACAAGAGCAGACTCCCATGGAGCAGCTGGTGAATTCAAGCTGTGTGCTTGTTGACAGCGGAATTCCTTACCACAAAGCGACCAGATCTCCCGTAAAAAGCCTATAGATAAATAGAAATCACAGGGAAGCCCTGAGCCAGAATTCTATAGGATTGTCTTGGTGTCCAGGTCTCGGAAGTGCTCTGTCTTGATAAGGTGCAGCCTTACTACTTTTTGACCACTTGTTTTTGTGGAAAATATTTGAGCTTTCCTTTTTTTACATGTTTTTGTCTTTTGCAACTTTTATTGTATGTCATATGTCACAAGGCCTCATTAATTCATTAACGATATACCTAAATGAAGTGTTCTTGTTCTATTTTAGAGGGGATTTTACAAGCAAATTGTACCATAAACTTGAAATATGAACTAAATAATTCCAAAAGACCCAAAATAAGACTTTTACTTCAAAACACTCCAATATTAGTTGCTATAAGAAAGTGACCAATTTTGAAAGTAACAGAAGTTTTTTCCTCAGGAAATATATCCTGCTTACATACTGCAAGAGGTAAAACTCATGCAATCCTGTTGAGTTTCATAAATACACTATGTACTGACTGATACACTGATTTATATGCATAATTTGCAAATAAAACTTTTATGTATTTGATATTTTAAAGTTAGAGCAATGCCTTCAGCTGACTTAACTGTAAAGTGTCAATTTTATGTGATTTATATTCATAGACTCTGTTTCCCATATTCTAACTTTTATGTTCAGATAGGAAGGAAAAGAACAAATCTAGAGGAGGGAAAAAAAGATTTGATATTTGAGTAAAATGATATATGGTAAAAGTGATCACTTTTGGATATTCTGCATATGCCATTTTCCTAAAGTCATGAAATGACTGTAATGTTAAAACACCATTAAGATTAAGAAGAAAGGAAATCAGGAATACCTTTTCAGCTTTTTGGTGCATCAGTTCACTGAACAGTTCTATACAGTCATTTATAAATTTTTCACTGACTACAACAGTGTCACTAAAAACAACAGCTGAAGCCTGTTTGCTGAATGCTCTCATCACTTGTTGAAGCAACATTGCCGCATCTTCAACTGACAAAGAACTGGGTAGCAGAGGCTAGAATAAAAACAAAACAAACACACATACACAAAACTAAGAATTAAAACAAAGTATAAATACAAAACACACAAACCATGTGCTATCCACATGTTCTCTCTAGGTGATCTCTTTAAGTCCAGAGGCTTCTGGAACCATTTATATATGCTGACAACCATCCAAGTAGTATTTTCAGTTTTATCATCATTACTAGTTATTGAAGCATATATATCCTACTGTCTATCTTCTCCTGCTTACATGCCTAATAAAACCCACTGCTATTAAGCTAGTCTCAACTCCTAGTAGCCCTCAATTGGGTTTCTGAGGCTGTAAATCTTACAGGAGGGGACTGCTCATCTTTTTCTCACTAAATGTACGGTGGAATTGAACTGCCGACCTTTTGGTTATCACCTCGTATATTACACACTACCAGGTATACTGTTATGTGTCATCTATTCAGAACCAACTCATAGTGGACCCTCTAGTGTATTCCAGAGGCTATACATTGCAGGGGAGGAGACTGACCATCTTTCTCCAGAGGAATACTTGGTGGATTAGAACTATGTGCCTTTGGGTTGGCAGTGCAACTCTTTATACAACAGGCCACCAGAGCTCCTTTTATATCTAACAGATGGCCTGCTGGTGTCAATGCTGTTGTTGTTAGATGCTATTGAGTTGAGTACGACTCATAACGAGCCTATGAACAAAAGATCTGAACCTAGTTTTATCCTGCGCCATCCTCACTCTTTTTGACACACAAGGGCCCACTGCAGCAATTACCATGTCAATCTACCTGATTGAGGGTATGCCTATCCTTTGTCAACCATCCATCCTTCCCAACACCATATCCCTCTCCAAGGACTAGCACTTCCTAGCAAGATGTCCAAAGTATGTGAGGCAAAGCCTCATAATTCTTGCCTCCAAGAGCACTCTGGCTGCACTCTCTCCAAGACATAGATCCATCACAAGATGTTCATTCTCTTGGCCACTCATGGGATATTCAGCACCCTTCTCCAATACCACAGCTCAAAGGTGTCAATTCTTTTTCTGTTATATATATTCACTGCCCAGGTCTTGGATGCAAAGCTAGTAATTAGAAAGACTATGGCCCAAATCAGACACACCTTAGTCCTTAAACTGACATCACTACTCCTTAATAATTTGGAAAGATCCCTAACTGCAGATTTTTCTAGTGTAATGTGTCTCCTTATTTCCTTGCATCAATGGTGTTAGTTATGGATCCAAGCAAGATGAAGCTGCTGATAGTTCTAATCTCCTCTCCATCCATCATGACATTCCTATTGGTCTAGTGGTTAAGAATCTTTGTTTACTTGATATTGAGACACAATCCATACACAAAGCTGCATTCCTTGATCTTCTACAAGTGCTTCAAGCCTTCCTCACTTTCAGAAAGTAAGGGTGTGTCATCTGCATAATCCAGGTTATTGATGAATCTCCCTCCAATCCTGATGTGACATTCCTCTTCACTGGTGCCAACAGATGTCTCCAAACTAATGTTTGAAACAACAATCCTCATTTGCAATCACCTATCCCTGGACTTACAGCCTCTATCTCTTCTTCCAATAATGGTACCACTCTATACTTAGATGATCAAGGCCTAAACCTAAAAGTCACATTCAGGTTCCTCTCTTTCACACCCACAAACAATCTACCAGCAAATCCTAACAACTTCACCTGTAAAACTTTTTTCTTAACACTTTTCTCTCATTATAATTTTCAATGACTATCATCCCTCAGCTAGTAGAATGGTGACCGCCATATTGTTGTTACATGTCACTGAGTTGCTTGCAACTCAAGGCAACCCTATACACAACAGCTCTGAACCCTGCCCTGTCCTGAGCCAGTCTCACTGAATCCGACACACCTACCCCCACCACACCAGTTACTGTACCAGTCCATCTCATCTAGTGTCTGTCTTTCCTGCACTGTCCCTCCCCACCCTTCCAAGCATGATATACTCCTCAGTGTGGTCCCCCCTGGCCACATTCCCATGTGTTACATAAAGTATGTTAGATGGAGCTTCAACATTCTAGCCTCCAAGGTGAAACTTGGTTTCAGCCTCTCCAAGACAGTCTTATTTGTTTTCTTGGTGTTCCATGTTATGTTCAAGACTCTTCTCTAGCACAGCTCACAGGCACCGATTCTTCTTCTGTCATCCCTAGTCATTGTATAGCTCTCTGATGCACAGCAAGTAATTGCAGAGACCATGGCCTGGATCAGGCACACCTTACTCTCTGGACTGACATCATTAATTTTCAGTACTCTGTAGGGACCCTGACAGAGGATTTTAACAGTGCAATTTTATCAATTAATTTCCTGCTGGTGCCAAGAGTGTTGACTGTGGAGCCCAGCAAGCTGTAACTGTTAACAACCTCAATCTCTTCTCCTTCTATCATGGTGCTGAAAATTGGCCCAGTGATACAGTATTTAATAGTATTTGTAAGTCCACCTATTTAAAATACTTAAATCTGGAAACTGGCAACTGGTATATCCAAAAGAGGTTAATTCCTATCTTATAGAGACAAAACAGCAGGTCTTTTGTTTCTTCCTCTTCATATAACTATCTTTGGGGATAATGAAGGTCTGGTCACAAAGTACTAACAATATGCTAAAGTACATTGTGATAATATACTAGGAGTTAATAGAATCCATCAGTTTCTCTGTGATAAATGGGCAGTGTCCTCCATATAGACTTACATATAATCTCCTATGTAGACCTACATTCTAGAAAAACAGACATAGAGTAACTATGAGTCAGAATCAACTCTGCAACAATGGTTTTTGTTTGTAATTAATAAGGGATAAATACTATAGTAGGTCTGGTCTCAATACAGCTGTAAATAACTGAATAAAATTATTTTAAGTTTTCATTTCCATAGTTTATATGGCATGACTGATATGAGTCAATGAAAACACATATGGGTTTTGAGAATTTTGGATGTTGACTGACTACACAAAGATCATTATTTTATACCTTAACATCTAGAATTTAATGTAAAATAATTGAGATTATTTTTGTTGAAACAATGAATTATAATTTTGCTCTAAAGTAAAGACTACCTTCGTATCTTAAATGGACAGTATTATTAGTGAAACATCACTTGTCGTAGGTTTAAGGAAAAAGGAAAAAGATAAAACATACTGCAATATCAACCCAGGTTCCAGAGCTGATGGCTTCCTCTACTGATGCTTCCACCTGATCCACAAGTCCCTGACCAACACAAGCTGCTTTCAAAAACAAGAGCTGTGTATTCTTATATCTTTTTTTTATGTAGCTTACAGCATCTGGGATTCCAAGTCTGGATAAAGCATCAAATTCTAGAAACAGAGCAGAAAGGTAAAACAGTGTAAAAAGGACTGTCAATCACTTATAGCTTTAAGCTGAAATGTTAAGAAACAGTTCTCTAAAAAAGCCCATTTTTTTAGATTGTAAATAAATTATAGTTCCATTTTTTTCTTTTAGAAATAAAGCATAAACATATACTATAGCCTAGTTCCTAACAAATCCTAATACTTAGTGTTGCAAAATTTTAATATTAAACATATTTTATAAAAAGCAAACAACTGGCCCAAGTAAACACTCAATATTAGCTTTGTAACTCCTCCAACTGAGAAGTCCAAGGAGAGGACATGAGCACCAAAGAGCAATAAAAGCATGCCTAGGAGGAGGCAACGTAATGAATAGTGAGAAAGTAACTGGAATTTTATTATTAGAACTCATTAAGGAAATAGAATTTCACTTTCCAAATGTTTCATTAGACAGTTAAAGTTATTTTGTAGTCTGGTGGCCTAGTGGTAAGGAGCTGCACTGTCAATTCATAGGCAAGCATTTCAAATCCACCAGCTTCTCCATGGGAGAAAGATGGGCAATCCCCTCCAGTGCACTATACAGCCTTTGAAAACTTGCTGAAGGGTCAGATATGAGTTGGTTCTGACTCAATAGTCCTCAATAATTTAAATTAGAAAATTTTATCATTTAAAACAAAGTAAAAAATAACCATTAACATAGGCAAGAATTTAGTTGTAAGAGTTACAATCCAAGTCCATATTGGTTGAAGAAAACACTAGGGAAAGTGAAGAAACAAGCAAATATTTAAACATTATGTTATTGTTGTTGTTATGTGTTGAGTCAGAACAGACTTCTAGTTAATCCTCCTGGTTTTCAGAGGCTGATATGTAAATATATATATATATATATATAAAGAGGGGCATATTGAAACATGCTAAATGACATTTTTTTTTTCAAGGTTTTTAAATTACTAAAGCCAATTAACTTTATTCAAATGATAGTAAGAGGACAAAACCAAGAAGGATTGGAATAACTTCAATTATTTTTTAAATTCTAACAAAGATGGACATTAAAAACATTGCTGGTCAAGAAGATATTTCTAAGAATATATAACTGAAAATATAAGCAACTTCCTGAAATATTAGAAGAAAGAACTATAATCAACTTGTATGAATTAAAAATAAAAACTTGTAGCATTATTGCCTTGTTGCTGTCAGGTGCCTTGAGTCGAGTATGATCCATAGTGTCTCTATGAACAACAGCTCTGAACCCGTGCTATCCTGTACCATTCTCACAATTTCTGACACACTCAACCCCATTGTAACAATCACTGTGTCAGTCCATCTTGTTCTTCCTCCTGTTTGCCGACCGTCCACCTTTCCAAGCTTGTGTCCCTCTCCAAGGACATGTCTTAAGTATATGGCAAAGCTTTATTATCTTCCCTCAAAGGAAGGCTCTGGCTGCATTTTCTCCAAGATAGATTTGTTTGTTTTTTTGGCAGTTCATGGGATACAAAGCACTCATCTCCAACAACACTGCTCAAAGGTATCAATTCTTGTTCTGTAATTCTTATTCACACATCAAATCTCAGATATGTATCAAGTGATTGATAAGACCATGGCCTGAATCAGGCACACCTTGGTCCTCAAACTGATAACAGTACTCTTCAATAATTTGTAAAGGTCCCTGACAGCAGTCTTTTCCAGGACAATACATCTTCTGTCTCCTGATTTCCTGACTGCTGGTACCAAGTGTACTGACTGTGGATCCAAGAGTTGCCAGTTTCAATCTTTTCTCCATCTAGGAGGATGTTGACTATTGCTCCTATGGTGAGAATTTTTGTCTTCTTAACAGTGAGATGCAATCTATAATGAAAGCTACAGTCCTTGATCTTCTGCAGCAAGCACTACAAGTACTCATGTTGAGCAAGTATGAGTATGTCATCTGCATAACAAAGGTTATTGATGAGTCTTCCTCCAATCCTGATACCACAACTACTTGAATAATTGGCTCAGCATACAGATAATTAGGTATGAAGAAGGGATACCACTCTGATGCATACCTTTCTTAATTTTAAACCATGTAATGTTCTCTTGCTCTGTTGTACAATAGCCTCTTGTGTCTAGGTATAGGTTTTGCATAAGCATAATTAATTACTTTGGGATTCCCATTCTACTCCATGTTAAACAAAATGTGTTATGACCTACAGAGCTAAAAGCCTTTTTTATAGTCAATAAAGCACAAATAAGACATTCATCTGGTAGTCTTTGCTTTCCTCCAGGATGCATCTAACATCAGAAATGATATCCCTGGTGCCATGGCCTCTTTTAAATCCAGCCTGAACTTCTAGTAGTTCTCTATGTATTATTCTAGCTGTTTTGAATGACATGATACTAATAACATTGTTTGATAATATTATTAATATCACATGCAAGCACAATACTGTTTGCTTGCATAAAATATTAATTATCACACTGCCTTAGTGTTATTGAAAAAGCCTTTTTGTCTTTTTACTTTTAATTGTTTAATGACTATGGAATTACATTCAGTTCTAAGATCTGAAAATCTGTAGTAGGACTACCTTTACTCTCAAAGAAAACCATTATAATCTGTTAGTGAACAGCAAATAAACAGTGTATGGAATTAAGGTAGTACAATATTTTCTAAAAATATGCTTAGTTTCATGTACAGTAAAATAGTTACCTAGATAGCCATTCTGCCTGAAAAAGGAGTCCACCCAAGTACTCTGTGTCCTTGAGTAGATGTCAGGGATGAACACAGCTTTGTCTTGTCTCCCACCAACCACAGTACCGCGTAAGCGTCCACTATTAACAAGTTCTTCAAGCACAGCTTAAAGTAAACCCATAAATATATAGATCAGAACAGGCATAAATCGCAAAAAGAAAATGTCCTATTTCATAATTCAGTTATGACAATCTTTTTAAAACACAATGTTTATCAGCATAAAGAACTATTTCAGTCAAAACTTTCATGTCATTTATGAAAATACACAGGCCACAGATTCAGGTGAACTGTGATAACAGACTATAGGTGTTAAAATTGCAACAAAAACTGGTAGATACTAACATCATTTGTTTTTGTGATTTGATTAAAAGTAGAAAAAAACAAGCATGCCATTAACTATTTTGATCTTTTTTAAAATCAGATTAATACTTTGGAAATAGACAATATGCAATCACTAAGGAGTTCCAATGGCTTAGTGGTAAAGAATTGTGCCGACAACCCAGAAGTATGTAGTTCAAATCTACAAGCTGCTCCACAGGAGAAAAATGGGCAATCTCCCGTGCTATTTACTGCCTCTGAAAACCTACTGGAGGGTCAGTTATGAGTTGGGTCTGACTTGACAGTATTCTGTAATAAAATTGTTAATCAAGTTCAATTTTCTAAATATTAGAAAATTGAAGAACTCTAGATCAAAGGAGAATCAGCAGTGTAAAATGAAACCATTGTGCTTCTGTTATTTAACTCAAACAGCTCACTTCACCTTCCTACGCGGCTGTCGTTAGGTGCCTAGGAGTTAACTACCCCTGTGAACAACAGATCAGAACTCTGCCTCACCCTGCACATCATCTTGATTAGGAACATGCATTCTGGAGCCAAACACCTTAAATCTCAACATTGCCTTTTACTAGCTGTGAAACTAGCTCAAGACATTTAACTTCTTTATTCATCCATCTTATTTTATGAAATCGTAACAGTAACATTTTAATTTTAAACAAAAAGTTATTTTTTCACTTCTATTATTTTACAAAAACAAAACACCCAACAACAAAATAGTTAACGAACACTAAATTTTGGTTCTCTGCTTAAAATTAGTTTCATTTTCATTTTGACATTTGTATAAACATAGGAGTTGAAGGCAGTCACTACCCTTAAAAATCATTTGAGAAAAGCTGTAGTTGGAGTGTTTGCCACTTGGAATCAATGTAGTTCCTAGCAACCCTATAGACAGAGTAGAACTGCACATTAGGGTGTCTGGGGCTACAATTCCTACAGAAACAGATTACAAAATCTTTTTTTGTGTGAGCAGCTAGTTAATTAAAACATCCCACCTTTGGTTAGGAGCTAAACTCTTAAGTACTGTGCCATCATGGCTCCTCCAAGGAAAATTTAAAAAATAACAAAAGAAGCCAAAATCCCAAGAGTTTAACAGTACACATTCAATTATACCTTTAGCTACCATTACTTTAAAGATATTAACTATTATGCTGCTTGAAGGTCAACTATATATTTTTATTGCTATCCTTAGTAAAAATTTTTTATAAAATATATACTTTCATATTAAAAAATACAGTTAAAACTGTAAGATACAAAATGAAACGTTTTATTAATCACAATCTTTTTTTAAAAATCTCATGTATTTGTATATATAATGGAATACTCTCCATATTTGACTTGTTTTTTAATTCTATTATTCTGAGAGCAACCAGTACTAAATGTTTAAAGGTATACAAAGGAAAAATTAGTTATAAAATTTTTTTCTTAAAATTAAGGACTAGGGCTTCTAAAATTTCTAAATTTTATGACAGTCATTCATTTAGTCATATATAACTTAAGCCAAACTCACAGTAAAGGAGCTGCTCCTGAAATCCGTATTTTGAAATCAAAGGATTAACTGCTGTAGGCCTTTATGGACATGAAAAAGGAAACAAAGCACAATCACTTTCTTGTTACTCAGCAAACTGTGACATATATGCATGAACTACAATAGTGTACTGTCGAGTCAGAAACAACTCATAGCTGACTCTCCAGTAAGTAACTGTTAAAAAGATCAATTAATTAAAAAAGAAAATTGACATTAAAATAACTGCACTGAAGTTTAAATCCTTATTGGAGGCTGCAGTCCTTGACCCTCTGCAGCAAGCACTTCAGGTCCTCCTCAGTTTCAGCAAGCAGGGTTGTGTCATCTGCATAATGCAGATTGTTGATGAATCTTCCACCAATCTTGACACCACCCTTCTCCTCATAGAGCCCAGACTCCCAGATAATCTGTTCTGCATACTGGTTGAAAAGGTATGGAAACAAGACACATCCCTGCCGTACGTCCTTCACAATTTTGAACCATGCAGTGTTCCCTTGCTCTGTTCTGATGACTGCCTCTTGGTCCAAGTTCAGGTTTTGCATTAGCACGATCAAGTGTTCTGGGATTCCCATTCTTCTCAGAGTCAGCCACACAGAGTATGGAAATTATAGAACAATAGCACTAATATCACATGTAAAATCCTGCTGCAGCTTATTAAAAAAAATGACCGGAACAGTACATCAACAGAGAACTGCCAGAAGTGCAAGGTGAGTTTAGAAGAGGCTGAGGCACTAGGGACATCATAGACAATGTCAATGGATCTTGGCTGAAAGCAAAGAGTAAAAGAGGAATGTCTATCTGTGTTTCATTGATTATGCAAAGGCATTGGACTGTGTGGATCGCAATTGATTGTGGCTAACCTTGAGAAGAATGGGAATCCCAGAACCCATTATTGTGCTCATACAAAACCTATACGTTGACCAGAAAGCAGTCATTAAAACAGAGCAAGAAAACACTGCATGGTTCAAAATCAAGAAAGAAGTGTGTCAGGGATGTGCCCTTTCATCATACTTTTTAAATCTATATACAGAACAGATTATTTGGGAGGCTGTCTATTATAAGGAGGAATGTGACAAGAGGACTGGAGAAAGGCTGATTAACAAACTGTGTGAGGCAGATGACACTACCTTGCTTGCAGAAACTAAGGAAGAACTTAAAGCATTTGCTGCCAAAGGCCACAGACTACAGTCATCAATATGGCCTGAAGCTCAACATCAAGAAAACAAAGACTCTCACTACTGGGACGTTTGGTAGCACCACAATAGATGGAGAAGAGACTGAAGTTGTTAACAATTTCAGCTTCCTCAGTTCCACAATCAAAACCCTTGTCACCAGTAGTCAGGAAATCAATTGAATTGGGAAAATCTGTCCTCAGGGACCTCTCTAGAGTGATAAAGAGCAATGATATCAGTCTAGAGACTAAGTTGTACCTGATCTAGGCTATGGTCTTTGAAATTATTTGCTACACATCAGAAATCTGGACAATAAATAAGGATGACAGAAGAATAGATTCCTTTGAGCAGTGGTGCTAGTGAAGAATACCATGGACTGCCAATAAAACAAACAGGTCTGCCTGGAGACAACAAAGCCAAGTTGCTCCTTGGAGATAAGGATTTTGAAACTCTGTCTCATACTCTGGGCATGATGCCAGGAGGGACCAATCCCTGGAGAAGGACATCATGCTTGGAAGGGAAGAGGGTCAGCACAGGAGAGGGAGACCCTGCATGAGATGGATACAGTAACTGAAATAATAGAGGTAGAGAGACAATGAGACTGGCTCAGAACACAGCAGGGTTCAGAGCTACTATACATAGAATTGTTGTAATTCACTGGCAACTAGACCACACATAACAACAAAACAATGATGATTATAAATAACAATACCCTTGTTCATAGAGAAAACAGAATATTTGTGAAAATGTCAGCATTTTACTCTCAAAATTAGGTCAAAGATAAAAAATATATCACTAGTAATTTTTCTTTAAGTTTGAGATTGTGAAAGGAAAAAAAGAAAGGAAGGAGATTAGTATGGAACTGTGTCTCCCAAAATACATGCTATATATTCTCACTTCTATACCTGTAAGTATAATTCCATTTGGGAATAAGGAGGCAGGATTTGTAAAGGCCATCTAATTTAAAAAATTCAGATTTAACCCAGAGGCCAAGCAGAGATGGAGGAACTCAAGCTAGTTAAAGACTATATAGGAGCAGAAATTCCAAAGAGACAAGCCTTCCCGAGAGCTAAGAGCAAAACCTAGAATTTAGAGTTCCAGGCTCTTGTTGAGAAAATAAAATTGTTTGTCATAGCCATCCGTTTGCAGTATTTGGTACAGGAGCACTTGATAACTGAGACAGGAAGACAAAGAAGAAAGAGAAGAAAGGAAGGACCTGATCTGTAGCGTTACACTGCACGTTCTCCTTTCTAAACTGACTGGGTCTTCAATGGTAGGATATGTGTCCCTGAAGGCAGAATTCTTGTCATTTGTTTTTTGACCCTTAATTCCTGGCATGTATTACTGACTGAAGCTCACCCACTAATGACATCCATTTGGTGGCCTTCCATTGGGTTTCTGAGATTCTAAATTTATAAAGGAATCTTTCTCCCATGGAATGGCACATAGATTAGAATTATCAACCTTTCATTTAGTAGTTTGATATGTTACACACCGCATCATCAGTGCTCCATCTGGCATGTATTATTAGATGGATCAATAAGTGCCTGCTAATTTGGAATGACAAAAAGAAGTTAGTATGGTAACCAAGCAAAAAACAACTTGAAGATGGTTAAAAGTAAAAGAGAGCTTGGTCTGAAAGCTACAGGTACAGTCCAGCTGAAAAATGGACTGATGTAGTCATAATAGTGATGTCAGAAAATTACTTACATATCTATTTACAGTAAAAATTGAAAAGGGGGAAGAGGAGAGGGACAGGATGGTATAAAAGATGAATTCTAGATTTCTAGTAAAACAATTAAATGATAGCATTTATGGATAATGAGAACATAAAAGGAAGAGTACATTCAGCCAGGGGCAGGGGTGGTCCAGAGAGGATGTTGTATTTAAAATAAACATATTTATTAGGCAGCTGTAAAATATTTAAGTAGCTATGTATGAGTCTGAAGTTTATAATACAAGTAAAATTACCCAGGAAGATCATGTAGAACCAAGACAACCAGAGCCAAAGAAGAAGAAATAGATGATTTCTACCAAGTCTTACAGGCAGAGATAGATCGAACATGCAATCAAGATGCATTGATAATAATGGGCTACTGGAATGCAAAAGTTGGGAATAAGGAAGAAGAATCAGTAGTTGGAAAACATGGACTTGGTGACAGAAATGAAGCTGGAGATAGAATGATTGAATTTTGCACAATCAATGACTTATTCATTGTAAATACGTTTTTTAAGAGACATAAACGCAGGTTATACACATGGATTTTACCTGATGGTATGCATAGGAATCAGATTGATTACA
>NW_006399763.1:21116638-21136383 GCF_000299155.1 Elephantulus edwardii
TGCAGATGACACAACCCTGCTCGCTGAAACTGAGGAGGACCTCATGCACTTACTGCAGAGGGTCAAGGACTGCAGCCTTCAATATGGACTGAGGCTGTAAGGACAGACAGGTCTTTGGAGAGGGACATCATGCTGAGCAGAGTGTAGGGACAGCACAGGAGGGGAAGACCCTCTATGAAGTGGATTGATTCAGTGACTGGGGTAATTGGGATGGATGTGTCAGAGGCAGTGAGATAGGCACAGGATAGAGCAGGGTTTAGGGCTGTTGTACATAGGGTCGCTATGAGTCACAAGCGACTTGACTGCACATAACAACAACAACAACAACATAAAGCTTTTAAAGCTGGGGAAAGGCAGAAGAGACAAAGTGAAAGAGAAACTAGGGAGCTATGGTGTCTAACAAAGAAAAAGGGAAAAGAGCATTTCAAAGAGACAGAATTAGCATTCCCTACTCAGAGAGCAGGGAGCTGTGGTGGCCTAGTGGCTCTGGAGATATACTGACAACCCAAAGGTCGGCTGTTTCGGATCCACCAGCTGCTCCTCAAGGAGGGCATGGACAATCTTCTCCCATGTGAGTTACAGCTTCTGAAAACCTGCTGTACTCTTGGCTATAAGGAAATTCTAATTTGACAGCAATAAATAAACTCAGTTTAGAAGTGACGAGATTCACTGACACTGACTCATTGCCATGTCAGTGAGAGAAACCAAATGATTCTGATGAAGAGTGATGCAAAATAAGAAAACAGGTACAGTAAATGAAGGCATCAACTCCTGAGAAGGTTCACTGTTAAGTAAAAGAACAAAGGTATAGATCAAATGGATTCTGGAGTTCAGGGGAGAAATCTGTACATAATTAATTGCTGGTGGGATATAAAACCACCGAAATAAATGAATGAGAGCAGAAAATTAAATGTGTTGTTTCCTGAAATCTATAGTTAAGTTAATGAAAGAGATCCAAGGATTTTATAAATGTGTTTGCAAAGTAACAATTCAACAGTTGTGTTTGCGTGTTATGTACCATTGAGTTGGGCTCACAGCTGACACTCGTGTGGGTTTTCTGAGGGAGCAGATCATACAGGAAGAGACTGCCTATCTTTCTCCTGTGTAGCTACTGGTAGACACAAACCACCTCTGAGCTGGCAGTGCAACTCCTTATTACTAAGGCAGCAGATCTCCCTATTCAAAACAACCGTCGAATGCTATTTGGTAAAAGGGGTCCTAAAATCAATCACCTCTGACAGATGAAGACTTAAGTCCTGAAGCGGTTGTGACTAACTGCTCAAGGTCACTTACTATGTGATAGTACAATGACTCATGTTCATGTTTTCTCACTTTAAACTACACGCTTTTTCCAAATTCCAGGATAACCTTAATATACTGATGTGAGCAGCAATTCATAAGCAACATTTAACAGATGGGCATCTGGGGTCACAGAGGTGGTGAAGGGAAAAGAGAAATAAAGGAGGCTGATGAGTCTCAGAATGAAATGATTCTATTTCACACAAACTCCTTTCTGTTTAATAAACCGAAGTCCTGAATGAGACTGTATTAAAAAAAAAATCACCTACTAGAAAAAAAACAGGGTTGGATACCACTATCTAAGATATGTAAAAATATATATATACTTTAAAACATACATTAACAAGTTCTTACCGAGTAATAGCACTGAAGAGTCCTCGGATGCGTGCTTTATGTCGAGCTACAAAAGCTTCAGTGAAAATTACTCCTCTGTTATCAAGATCAATGTGCCCATTAATAATTCTGCCTAGTCGCTGAGTTAATGCCTAATAGTAAAGACATAAAATTTTATTAATTTGAAACAATAAAATTACACATATGCATTTGCATAGTTATACTAAAATAATTTTGCATATGGTTATGTATTGAGAAATTTCAGCAATAATAAATTTAAGAAAGATGCAAACTAAAGATTCAGGATGCAGGAAACATTATTTCATTGCAAAGACAAGAAATGAATGAGTCAGAGGGCTAATATGTCAAATGGCTTTGCTATGTGGCTGTAATTGTTGTTAGGTGCTATTGAGTCCAGTACAACTTATAGTGACTCTATGAACAAAAGAAAAATCTGAACCCTGTGCTATCTTGTGCTATCCTTGCACTACCTGACATATAAAAGCCCACTCTAGCAGTCACCATGTCAATCCGCCTCATTGAGGGTCTTCCTTCTTTCATCAGAGTTCCACCCTTCCTAGCATCATGTCCTTCACCAAGGAATAGACCCTCTAGCAACATGTCCAAAGTATGTGAGGTGAAGCCTCATCATTCCTTCCTCCACAGAGCACTCCATTTGCACCCTCTCCAAGACATATCTGTTCCTACATGGTAATAAAGGCTATTTCCCCAATGCAAAATAGTTAACTGATTAACCCATTTTCTAGATACAGGCAGCTCTCAGTATATAGCCAGCTAAAGCATTCTGGTAAATTTTAAAGACCTTAGCTACAGCATTTAGCACTGATGAAGAAAAATACATTTTTCTTTCAAGACTCTTAAAACTTGAAACAACCTAAGACCTAGAAAATTATCTTCTATAGTACCAACATTAACAAGCTATTGTATCCAGAAGATCTACATGGGTGGACAATCTGACTTCCCATTCTAGGGCAAGAAGAGACATTTCTTGACAATCAGCTTTAAAATTCAAACAAGTACTTTCCACAACTACAGTATGTTGGGAAAGGTGGAGGGTCAGCAAAGTAGAGGAAGACCTTGAACCAGGTGGAGATTGGTGACACAGTGACTGCTGCAATGGGCTTTTGTTTGTTAGGAAGTGTTAGGGTGGCACAGGACAGAAAAGCGATCAGTTCTTTTGTTCATAGGGTCGCTATGAGTCATGCTTGACTCAATGCCATCTAACAACAACAACATAGTATGACTGGACATATGTACGAATTAAGTGCATATATTCCATATGTCAAGATGAGCTAAATTATTCATGTCAGATTGATATTTACATGATACAGAAAAAATGTCTTTTAAACACCTTCTTAATGAGCCTTTAAAAAAATCTATATACAAAATATGTACATAGATGTCTCCAATGATTAAAAGTTTAAAAGTGAAAAATACCAAAATATACATAGAGGGCACACAGTTTTATAATAAATAATATAGACTTGATCTGGAACTTTGTGAAAGTGCTTTAATATTTTTAATTTGTGATAATAAATATTTGCTGAAATAAAACAGAATTATGGTTCCTGAAAAGCTGCTTCAAACAAAAGATTTATATCCTAAATTAAATTTTAAATGCAACTGAAGTTCACTCTAAAAAGTGAGTTGTTGTTGTTGTTACATGGCATCGAATCACTTGTGACTCATAGCGACCCTATGTACAACAGCCCTAAACTCTGCTCCTGTGCCAATCGCACTGTCTCCGACACATCCATCCTGATTACCCCAGTCACTGAATCAATCCACCTCCCAGAGGGCCTTCCTCTCCTGCGCTGTACCTCCACCCTCCAAAGCATGATGTCCCTCTTCAAGGACTGGTCCTTACAACATGTCCAAAGTATGTTAGACAAAGCCTCAGAATCCTTGCCTCCAAGGAGCAGCCCAGTTTAACCCTCTCCAGGATGAATCTGTTTGCTTTCCTAGCAGTCCATGGCACACTCAATACTCTTCTCCAGTACTACAGATCAAAGGCATCAATTCACCTTCTTTCTATCCTCCCTAGTCATTGCTCAACTCTCTGACACATAACAAGCAATTGCAAAGACCATGGCCTGTATCAGATGCACCTTAGTCTCCAGAGAGACACCATTGCTCTTCAGTAATTAATCTCATATAATTATGGTTCAGTAAATATTATAACCTGTATTTCCTTAAAGTAAACTATATAATAGAGATTTGGCTTTTTCTTCTGATTTTGGGGACATACAAAATAAATTCATCATTTATTTTGGCTCTCCTTTGTAGTAGATACTTCATCAATTATACCATATTTAAGGAGTTCCAGTCTAGGCTGCCAAAAGGCCAGCAGTTCAAATCCACCAGTCTGATATGTAGGAAAAAGATGGCAAGCCTCATCCCTTAAACATTTATAGCCTTGACAAGAGAATGTCATGAGATGGAACAAATTGACAACAATGAATAAGTAAATGATACGACATGTACAAAACTTCACTGAAGCTCATTATAAAACATTTTTATTTTCTAGATTTGCCATCTGAAGCACTAAATAGATTAATTAATATATTTATAATGTCAAATAAGGTAAGCAGTACAACATAGATCAAATTAAGGTTTGTTTAACCTCAATGTCCATGTTCTTTCTACTATAGTACTCTAAAACAACAGAAAACAAACAAAAACCATAAGAAATAAAACCCAACCTAAGAACCCAACCAAACACAAAAAAATCCCAAACAAAAGAAAAAAACCTCTCACTGATGTCCACAAAGTCAGAATGAACTCACTGCTGAGCTTCCTATGGTTTTATAAGGCTGTAAAGCACACAAGAGAAGACTGCCTATGTTCCTCTGAGGAGCAGCTGATTGAAACCACTTATCTTCCGGTTGACAGTAATCACAGAATACTGACCTACTTTAAAATGAAACAAACCCTAATAAATTGCCTCTATTTCAGGCAGCACTGTTTTACAATGTAAATCAAGATGTTTGAGACCAAATTATCTAAAGGTTAAAGGCTATGTGAGATTTCTTGGTTATTCTACTATATTTAGCAATTTAAAGGAGGTAAGAAAGTACTCATATTAGGATTTTCAAGAACTCAAAAACACTGAGTTGCAACTGATTCACGGCTGACAATCCACTGAATTTCCAAGGTTGCAAATCACACAGGAGGAAAGTGCTCATCTTTCTTCCTTTGTTGTTGGTGGGCTTGAAAGGTCAGACTGGGATTGCCATTGGGTTAGTATTGCAAACTCACTACAAACTATGCCACCAGAGCTCCAATATGAGCACTATTAAAATGTTAGGCTAGAGAATTCTTCATTGTGTATGTGGGAAGGGGTACAGGGAGAAAGGGGTGCCTGTGCACTGCACAGTAGTTTTAAAATAAAAACAGCTCCAAATAATAGCAAATACTCTCTGTGGAGGTAAAACTCTCACCAGCTGAGAACTACCATTCTAAATCATAATTTTTATCAGCTACTTTCCAAAATATAATTGGATAACCAAAACTGAAAATATCCTAGAAAAGATAGTTTTTATAGGTGATAATCCAAACACTAAATAAACTCAGATATTTAAGAACTATTTACTACTTATGGCATATTTATCAAAAGCTTAGAATCTACTCATTGTTTTCAGAGTCTCTCTGGGTTAAGAAAGATGATAATCCATTTTAGTGTAACAAGAGCTATTAAGGTTCAAAAAGCTTCTCAAAACTCTGTATCACTATACCATCAACATTAACACATTCCTGAAAGGAGAAGAGTAAGGGGAGTCCAGTTAAAATTCTTTATGAATCTAAGAGGACATATTACACTATAAAGAAAAATACCTGTGTCAGGAAGTTTCCAGGAAGATCATAGGTCTTACACAGCTCTGATATGGTTACCTGACCACTTTCTTGCAATTTATCATTTACCTCTTCTGCTAACCGATCCAAATAGGTCCTAATATTAAAAAGAAAGAGGAAAAAAACCTAAGCATAATTTCTTCTCTATTTTCTCTTTTCCATTTATGTTGTCACAATACATATCCCGAAAGAAATAAGCCTTTTCATGGGTAGGTTAACACCATTCATTATTTAGAAATTAACAATTACTGTTTTTCATTAATGTGAGAGGATACAAGGTTTATTCAAAGACAAATGTGGGAGTATTTCTGGCAGAGTTTCGCAGTCATGCTTCATCAGTACTTTTGTAGAAAAAAAATTCTTTTAGAGATAAAGCTGTATAGAAAGATTTTACAAATTATGCTTTTTGTTATACTTTAATAGGAAAAAATAATACTTTATGTCATGTCCAAGTTCTCCACATGATTGAATAATATTTTTTTAAATAGAATGATGCTTATAATAAAAATTAGCATTGTAAGATTCTGAAAAGAACCTTATGGCCATAACTGGTATATATTTAAATATAAACTATTAAAGAAAAGAAAAGAACAACATGCTACAAAATAGTATACTTACTCATCTATCAGTTGTCCCAACACTAACTGAACCTGCTTTTCTGACTTAATGATGTCACTAACTCTATTTTCAATATGAGTAAGGTCCACATTAATAGCCTGGAAAGACATACAAATTCAGTTAGTGATTGGTTTATGCTGCTTTAGTTCTAAATAACATTTTAAACCATAATTTATAAGAATTTAATACACTTAGATGTAAAGTTCATACTGTTTTTAAATATTATAAAAGCTTAAAAATATTTTACTACATATTTACTTTCAGTTTTGAATAAATTACATTTTCACTTGATAGTAAAGTTTGTTAATATGTTATATTTTCATATAAGAGTTAAATAACACAAAATTTGCCAGTCTTTTATTTTTTTACAGTATACCCTAGCACTGACATGTGTACTTCTATTTATTAAAACAATCTCTGTAATTCTTCTTGTTTCTCTATTACTTCACATACCAAATCTATGTAAACATAATAATGTAGTGATTTTTCTCCCATATAGTACATAATCTTACAATTACATAAAATGAAGACATTTAAAAAAGAATTATTAGGAAGTCAATAGAGAAGTAGGACATATTTACTATGTCAGTGAAGGCTACATAATTATTTTTTCATAAATATTATACAAAAGATGTTGCCAAAATTGGTGAACATTTCAAGGCACTGAAAAGATTCATAGAATCAAAAAAATTTGAAAAAGAAACGTGAATCTTAAAAACTTAAAGATTACCTGTTGTAGATCAACAATGTTTACTCGACCTTTAAAAGAAAAAAAAGGCAAATAATTTACTAATTTCAATTTATGTATAAGTACATGAGTTAAAAATTTTTAATGACAGTATAAACAAATTTTAAACATAATGACTCTTCCTTAAAGGACCTAAAATGTCTTAAAATACAAGCCATTAGCTCAGTATGCTTTACAGGGCTAAAAGCATAAGCCATCAGTTCTTTTAAAAACTTTATTTTTTATATCAGGTCAATTAAGATCATTAAATAATATACCAAGTTAGCCAAACTTTAGGGTATTTATCTTTTCACAGTACAGAATTTACATTGTCAAAGAGACACTGACAGAGAAATTCAGAGGAACTTTTTCCCACTATTTGAAAATGGCAGGTAGCTTTCTATTAGCAGAAGAAAAATCTGTATTCCAAATGACAACTTATATATATTGAAGCTGTTACATATCTTCAAGTCAGACCTGACTGATAGCTGACCCTCCCATGTGTTTTCAGAGGCAGTAAATTACAGAGGAGGACACTGTCCATCTGTCCCTCTCAGAGTGGCTGGTAGATTCTAACCACTTGTCTTTGGGTTGGCAGTACAAGTCTTTACCAAGCTATTCTATTTTACTTGTTACTAGATGCCCTTGGTCGACTACGGCTTGTAGAGACCCTAGGGATAATGGATCTAAATCCTCCCCTATACAATGCCACCCTCATCATCTCTACTATTCTTGAGTCTATTGGACTTTTCCCTCTGAACAACACCCCAAAGTATGTAAGATGAATTTTCATCATCTTTGCCTCTAAGTTAACTCTGGTTATACCTTCTCCAAGATATATTCGTTCATTCGTTTGCCAATCCATGAGATACTCAGTACTCTTCTCCAACACTAGAACTCAAAGGAGTCAATTTTTCTTCTGTCATCTGTATTCACTGTACACCTTTCAGATGCATAATGAATAATGTAAAGACTATGATCAAGTACTCTTTAGCCTATACAATGACATCGTTGTTCTTCAGCATTTTGAAGAAGGTCCTGACAACAGATTTTTCCAATGTAATTATAAAAAGAGCAAAGACTGCATGGAGATGGCCTTATCTAATGTTTACAAACTCCACAACAGAGAAAACCCCTGTCAACAACATCCACAAAACATTTTCATGAGATCAGACATGTCCCCCATGCTCCCACACCTCTTTCTACTAATTTCAACACCAATCTTACTGTTCTACTGGGTCCGTAGTATACCGTAATATCTCACAGAGCACATGGAATTATATTTTTAATTATAGGGAAGTTGACAGGATACAATTTCTGTCAGGACAGATTCTGAAATGTGTCAAGACACCTCACCCTTCAGCCTCATGACTTTTCACCAGTGTTACAGAGTTTTTACTCCTGCCCTTTATAGCTCCCCATACCCAGTACTCCAGTAAGCCTGGGCAAAGGCTCTTTCTTGGCTCTGGTTCTGTGGGGTCCTATGGTCAGCTGGGTCATGTTGGGTCTCTGGTTCTCTGCTGTGGCCACTGCTCCTGTAGGACCTAGTCAGAGGAGCACAGGGATCCTTGGCCCTGCAGGATGCACTACTGCATGCTCTGCTTCTTCTTTGCTGGTGGTAAGATTCCCATATGTCTGCTGAATTTAGTGGCAAAACTAGTCAGTTCCCCTTGCGGATGGACTAACATGCCCTATTTACATATTCCCCTGGCAATATCAAAGTCAATGGCAAGGAAAGCCATTTTGAACAATAAACCCTTAACACCACAGCAATACTTTTTTTTTTTCTTTTTTACTTTCCATACTTCTGGTACCAAGGGTGTTGTGGATGTAAGATGAGATAGTTGATAAGATTCTCACCACAGGGCTGAATGGGAGGTTGTAAGGATAGTGCATGATAGGGCAAGGCTGAAATCTGTTGTTTCCAAGGTCTCTGAGTAGTAGTCAATTCAATGGCAACTAACAAAAACAACAACATATCAATCTCACTCAAACTCACTGCCACTGAGTCAGAAATACTCATTGCTGGCCCCCCCGTGGTTTTTCAGAGGGTGTAAACAGCATGAGAGCAGACTACCTATCTTTCTCTCGTGGACTAGCTGGAGGATTTAAATTGCCTGCCTGGATTGGTAGTTTACAACTCTTTGTCCACTAGGCCACCGGTGCTTGCCTGGTATTATATAGAAAATAAAACAAATATCAGTTATAAAGATAATAAAAAATGAAGTTAATTTCTTTGTTGCCACTACTTTTATCAAGTATTCGTGGTTTACTCAAATTTCTAAAAGACAAAGGAAAACAACTTGCTTTTGTGTATGTGTACTTGTGTTTGTAATATCATTTTGATTAATTTGCGCCTATTGTACTGGATCTACTAATGTGCAAATTGTTATTGTTGTGTACCGTCAGGTCAGAACCCACAGCTACCTTCTGGCAGGTTTTCAGAGGCAGTTAATCATACGGGAGGAGATTGCCCATCTGTCTCTCGTGGAATAGCTGGTAGCCTGGAACTGCATGCCTTTGGGATTGTAGTGTAGCTTCTTTCCACTAGGCCACCAGAGATCCCAATGTGCAAATACTTTTTTTTGGATACAAGGTATACAGTCTTGACTTTCTAGAATCTATAATCCTATGTGTTCTCCTTCGTTATTATCAACTGACAACAGGCAGCTAGGAACCCACCTCTGAGTCACATACAGTCAACTCACTGACATAAATTAAACATAAAATAATTTTTAAAAATAGAACATTGGCCCATCATCAAGCAAATGGATAGAGAAGCTGTGGTACATTCACACAATGGAATACTACACTGCACTGAAAAACAAAGAACTCATGCAATATTATTCAAAATGGGTGAGCCGGGAGGACATTATGCTGAGTGAAATATCTCGGTCGCAAAAGGACAAATACTGCACTGTGTCACTGTTGCAGAATGGGACTGACATCAGGGTTGGGGTAAGACTGAGAAAAACTGGATAAATCATGTATACTGCATTGAAACAGATGAGGCAGAGAACAGTTTAAAAGTGATATATGATTGGGTATTATAGTTATTACAAGAGTCCAGAATTAAGGTTGCATAGTGGGGTGTACTGGGGCGGTGGAGAGGGGTGTTGTGGGGGGACTGTATAGCAATGAAAGAATTTTTCTTTTTTCAAAGAGAGGAGTGAACTGTGGGCGAGGGTTGGGCAGGGAGAAAAGCACAACAATGAATGAATGGAAGTCCAAAATCTCTGTAAATGTTCATTAAAATTAATAAAATTGTTTTAAAAAATAGAATATTGAAGTAACATTTAAGTTATATCTTCTTCCTCTAATCAAGTGGAAATATTAAAGCTAAAAGTCATATTAATTGGGAAAATATTTTACAATATGTTGAAGTTGTTGTTAGCTGTCGTTGAGTCGCCTGTGACTCATAGCGACCCTATGTACAGTAGCTCTGAACTCTGCTCCAATCTGAGCCAAGCTTATTGTCTCTGACACACCTACTCTCATTACCCAAAACAGTGAGTCAATCCATCTCATCTAGGGTCTTCTTCTCTGAGCCGTCCCTCCAACATCCCAAGCATGACATCCCTCTCCGAAGACTGGTCCCTCCTTGCAACATGCCCAAAGTATGTCAGAGAGCTTCAGAATTCTTGTCTCCAACATGCAGTCTTGTTTCACCCACTCCAGGATGAACCTGTTTGTTCTCCTAACAGTCCATGGTATATTCTTCTCCAGCACCACAGTTCAAAGGCATCAATTCTTCTATCATCCTTAGTCACTGTCCAGCTGATGCATAGCACCTAACTGCAAAGACCAAGGCCTGGATCAAGTGCACCTTAGTCTCCAGAAAGATATGGTTGCTCTTCAGTCCTCTGAAGAGGTCCCTGACAGCAGACTTTCCCAAAGCAATTCATCTTTTGATTTCCTGGCTGCTGGTTATCAAGACTTTCAATTGTACAGCCAAGTAAAGTAAAACTATTAACAATCCCAATCTCTTCACCGTCTATCATGATGCTGCCAATTGGCCCAGTGGTGAGAATTTTTGTTTTCTTTATGTTGAGCTTCAACCCATAGTGATGGCTGCAGTCCTTGACCTTCTGTAGCAGGTGCTCAGGTCCTCCTCAGTTTCAGCAAGCAAGGCTGTGTCATCTGCATCTGCATAACACAAGCTGTTGATGAGTATTCCTCCAATCCTGAAGCCACATTCCTCCTCCTAGAGCCCAGCTTCCCTGATGATCTGCTCCACATATAGATTGAAAATGTATAGTGATAGGACACATAATTTTTTAATAGACATGATTTAGGGAGCTCTGGTGGCCTAATGGCAAGAAGCTGTACTGTGATCCCGAAGGCACAGAGTTCAAATTCACCACGTGGTCTGTGGTAGAAAGATGGGCAATCTCCTCCCAGGCCATTAACTGCCTCTGAAAACCTGCTGGAGGGTCAGCTACAGGTCGGTTCAGACTCAACTGTACACAACAATGACAGATACGGTTTTAAAGTGTTTTGTTTTTTTCTCCTAAAAAGCAGAAGGGAAAAAGATAGAGATTACTTACCACCACGAACATGTAGCTCATCTCTCATTTCTTTACTAATTTGGGCCGGGGTAATATATTCCTTCCCATCAAGTGTGTGAACTACTTCTAGCTGCTTCTGAGCAATCAACTTATTCACAATTTCAATGCAGTTCCGTTCTGACAATCTGAGGCACACAAGAATAGTTTAAAAACTGCAGTATGACATTTGGTACTCAATACAACTATTAATGCATGAAAATCAGGTGCTTTTACAAAAAAACAATTGGAAATTTTTAAAACTATCCATCGTATATAAGCATATTTATATGCCCTTATTTACAAAATAGTTACAAACCATTCTATTACAAATTTCAAATGTGTTCTGTTTCCAATTTTCAAACCTAAATAGAAAATTGAGGACATCAAATTTAATACCAGAAAAGAAACCTCTCCTCCAATTTTCTGTTTAAAGCCAGTATTTTAGTAAAAATCAGTATTTTCTTTCAAATTGAGTGGATAATCAGCGCACTCATGTGCTTGGTTTATAGGCTGGCAGGGGATCTGGCCTAAGCTCTTATTGTGCCCTACTTTTCAGTGCTACAAACACATCATCAGGGGCCTAAGGAATAAAACACTGCAGGCCTAGCCCATGAATCAAAAGGATTCAATAGTCCTTACATATACGTACTCTATAACATTACAAAGCTGAGCTGCGGTATTCCAGACACATTATCCAAAGGTGAGCGAGTTTGTAGTGCTCTGGAATCCTAAAAATGACAGATGGAGCCATGTATAGACATGTTTGCCAAGAAAATAGAAATTTTAAGAGATCAAACACAGAATATTTTGCAAAGTACTGTATTTGGATCAGTCTGTTCTTTAAACCTTACTCTGTTCACAAAGGACTAGGTCAGGGCATGTGTATTAGGCGATAATGCCATTAGGTGTCTTAGTGGCGAATAGTGAGGTGGGGCACACGAGACAGCCCGAGGTCCCAGCCTGAGCCACTGACAGCAGTTTTATTGTCTTGCTTGAGAAGGCAGGGAACACGGCTTTGAGGTGCGATGCCAGATTCCCTGCCGAGAACTGGGCTCGGTTCTATGTTCCGACTGGGGAAGAACGGGCCGCAACACCAGAGACTGAGAGGGTCCGGAGTCAAGAGGTCTGGGACCCCAGATCCCAGAGTGTGTGTCCAGGGCCTACTTGGGGAGGGAGGGTCGGGCACCTCTGCGTGGCCTCCGCAAACTGCGCCCTCTGGAAGTCGGCCGCCAACCGCCTGATCTCTTCCCAGGCGTCCGCCATTGCGGTCCGATCACCCAGCCGCCGAAGCGCTGCAGACACGTCAGCCCAAAGGCTGCGATGGGCGAGGCGAGGAGGAACGGGCCGCGCAGAGGGACAAGAGACTTCGCCCTGGACGCCCAAGCCAAACGCTCCCGAAAAGAGCGGGGGGTGGGTGGGAGAGGCGGGCCGGAAGAGCTCGGCCCCGCCCACCGGGCCTGGGAGGCGTGTCCCCGGCAGCTTGACGTGACGCTGCTTGGCTGCTGGTGAGCCTCCGAGGGCGTGGAGGTCTATGTACAGAGGGAAAAAACAAAGGATAGCCTAATAAAATGTTATTTCAAATCTTTGTTTGCATTATCTTTAATGCTTCAGGTGCAGAGATAATAAAATTCACCTCCAATCTTGTATTCTCCGTTTGCCAAACTTGATTTAAAATGCAAGGAATATAGACCTGAAACTTGTTATTAATTAATGTTACCAAACAGAAATATTACGTTGACAAAGCAATGGTTGATGGAGAAGTGAAACATCCGAAGTCTCGGTCTTAACTTTGAAGGCTACAATGTGCTATGGTTTCACAGAACATGAGGCTTCTAAAGGAACAGAAATACTCATATTTAATAAAAAAAAAAACCAAACCCAAACTTATGTGATTGCCTATCAGATGCCATTTGAATACATGAGTAAGTAAAACATGATATCTTTCAAAAGAACTTATAAATCTAGTCAGTCAGAATTTTAAAAATTAAACAAATACCCTCAAGTGAAAATATCATTAGTATAACAACAGGGAAAGTATATGGCACTATGGGACCATTTGACATCCAAATTTCCTGCTTACTATTTAAGATCCACACATTCAGACTAGCACCTACTTGCTGGTCACATCACTGCAGCACATCTCACGACCTGTTTCCTAGGCATGCCATGCCCTTTCTTTTTCAAACACCTGGCTACTTCTTTCCCCTGTATCCCCTCTTTATTTGGCAACATTTCCATGGGAAGCTTTGGTTACTGCTCATCTGCTAACCAAAGGGTTAGTCATTACAACCTACCAGCTGCTCAATGGAAGAAAAATGTGACATACTTTCAGGGACAGATAACACAACGAGTGAAGTTCATATGACTCAAATTGTATATGCTTACTAACCTATATTGAAAAATTTCACTGCAGTTGAAACTCCATTAAAATTGTTTATTACACATTAGTATTATTGTTGTTCTTAGGTGCCATCAAGTCGAGTATGACTCATAGCCACCTTATAAACAATAACACTGGCCTATCTCAGGCTGTCCTCTCAATCTCTGGCACACTCAAGCACATTGCCACAGTCACTATTTCAATCCACCTGGTTGAGGATCTCCTTCTCCTTCACCATGCCTCCACCTTTCCAAGCATGGTGTCCCTGTCCTCTCCAAGTAGTAGCCTCTCCCAGCAATATGCCTTAAGTATGTGAGACAGAGATTCTTCATCCTTGCCTCCAAGGAGCACTCTGGCTGCACTGTCTCCAAGACATATTCATTTTTTTTGGTGGCCCATGGGTAGACCAGGCTGCTTCTTGGAGGCAAGGATTCTGAAGCTTCATCTGACATACTTTGGACATGTTGCAAAGAAGGACCAGTCCTTGGAGAAGGACGTCATGTTTGAGAGGGTGGAGGGACAGCGCAGGAGAGGAAGACCCTCTATGAAGTGGATTCAATCAGTGACTGAGGTAATCTGGATAGCTGTGTCAGAGACAATGAGATTGGCACAGGATAGAGCATGGTTTAGGGCAGTTGTACATAGGGTCGCTATGAGTCGCAGGAGACTCGACGACACATAACAACAACAACAACAACAGCATGGAATATTTGGCACTATTTTCCAACACCACAGTTCAAAGATATCAAGTCTTTTCTATCTTCCTTATTCTTTGCCCAGGTCACAAATACATAGCAAGTGACTGAAAAGACCATGGCCTGATTCAGGTACTCCTTAGTCCTCAAAATGACATCATTGTCCCTCAATAATTTGGAAAGGTTCCTACAGACTTTCCTAGTACAATACATCTCCTAAGCTCCTCAATTCTGGTACCAAGTGTATTCAATGTGGATCCAAGTTAGACTAAATTGTTGACAGATGATCCAATAGAATGTGGAAATTATTGAACAATATCAGTAAGAGCATAGGCCAGTAAAATAATACTGAAAATAATTTAAAAATTGATAGCTCAGCACATGGAGAACACCTGATATTCAAGCTGATTTAAAAGAGGCCTTGGCACCCGGGATATTGTTGCTGATGTCAGTTAGATCCTGGCTGAAAGTGAAGAATGCCAGAAGAATGTCTATTTGTACTGTATTGACTATGCAAAGATATTTGACAGTATAGATCACAAATTAGTAAGTAGCATAGTTAACTTGTGTGCACCTAGCTTACTGTAAATTGGTTAATCATTCTTCCCTATTGGGCAGTTCTATGCCCTATAAAAGTCATGATAAGTAGAATCTAATTGATAGTAATGAGTTTGCTTTTATTGTTGTTTTTAATTCTTTCATGATAGTTAAAATAGAGATATTTTCAAAGAAATCCTTTTTAACCTCTAAAGACTTGTAAAGTAGTGCCTGTATATTTCTTTATTTAAATATCTCTAATAGCAAGATGGGAGCTCTGGTGGCTTAGTGACAAAAAAGATGCGCTGCAATCCCGAAGACACGTGGTTCAAGGCTACCAGCTGCTCTGCGGGAAAAGGGTGGACAATCTCCTCCCATGTGATTAACTGCCTCTGAAAACCCTCTGGAAGGCCAGCTATGGGTTGGTTTTGACTCTACATTACACACAGCAACAACAACAAATAGCAAGTAGGGAACTCCAATAGCCTACTGTAAGGAAGTGTGCTGCCAACACAAAGGCACACAATTCAAACCCATGAGCTGCTCTGAGGGAAGAAGATGGACAATCTCCTCCTGTGTGATTTTCTCCTTGCTAACCCACCGGAGAGTCAGTTGGAAGTCATTTCTGACTTGACAGCACAGGAGTAGCAAGTAGTGGATAATGGATGAGAAAAACTGGAGAACTAATGCCTTTGAATGGTAATGTTGTTAAAGAGTATTTGATGGACTGGCTAAAAACAAGTCCGTCTTAGAAGTGCAGCTAGAGTGCCCACTCCTTAGAAGCAAAAATTATGAGACTTTGTCTCATATACTTTGGGCATGTAGGCAGATGGGGGTCAGTCTTTGTAAAAGGACGTCACGGTTGCAAATATGGAAAGTTGGCTAAAAAAAAAGGAAGACCCTCAAAGAGATTATCTGACACAGCTACTGCAACAGTGAGCTTTAGCTAGTGATTGTAAGGATAGCATGAGATTGAGTGAAGTTTAGATCTATGGTACATAGGGTCACTTGTACTCAGAACTTACTGATGACACCTAACAAGTGATAACAACAATAGTAAGCAGAGCTCCTCTATTTAGCATGATAACTGATAACCTTATATTCTATAAATGTCTGTTGTTGTTGTTGTGTACCCTTGAGTAGGAAACAACTCTAAATCTGATTTTTCATCTTTTTTTCTGAGGCAGTAAATCACACAGGAGGAGATTACCCGTCCTCCCACAGAGCAGCTGCTGGATTTGAACAAAGTGCCTTTGGATTGGCAGCACAACTCCTTAACACTAGACCACCAGAGTTCCTTTGTTATTGTTGTTGCTAAATGCCCTTAAGTTGGAACCAACTCAAAGCTGACCCTCCTAAGTGTTTTCAGAGGCAGTAAATATCATGGGTGAGATTCTTTATTTTTCTCCCCTGAAGCAATGGGTGGATTTGAATTACCTGCCTTTGGGTTGACAGTGTAGCTCTTTAGTACTAGTCCACCAGAACTCCCTTGTTTGCTACTGTTCTTGTTTATATCAAGTGAGAACCAACCCAGAGTTGACCCATCCGTGAACTTTCAGAGGCAATAAATCAACGTGGAGGATTTTTCTTTCTTGTGGAGTGGCTGGTGCATTTGAACTGCATACTTTTGTGCTGGTAGCACAATTCCTTCCCACTAAGCCACCAGTTTGGTGGACATTTTGGTACAATAATAATATACCTATAAAGAGCAACATATGAATAAGTCATGGATTTCTTTTGTAAAAGTTAGGTTTGTACTCTGTGACAAAGTAGCTATCAAACATATGTGAGTATTTTAATTTAAATTAAATGAAAAATATTGTTGAGTCACACTGACCACCTAGGAAGTGCTCAATAACCACATGTGGCTTGTAACTATCACATGAGACAGACAGTATAAGAAAACACTTTTGTCTCTGAAGAAAATTCTTTTGAACGGCTCAAGGTTAGAACTTTGACATTGCTGTTAATTGCTGTTGAGTCAATTCAGATTCATGGAGACTCCACGGAAGGATATAGATTTTCTTAGGCTCATAATTCATCTGAGTTTTCATTTTGTTGTTTTCCTTAAGTATGAAGATATTCAGGTTTGGTCCAGACTCACAGTGATTCTATGTACAACAGAACAAAATATTGCCAACTTCTGCGCCATCCTGACAGATGTTCTGTTTGAGCCATTGTTGCAGTCACTGTGTCAATCTGTCTTATTAAGAATCTTCCTCTCTTACTCTTACCTATGACTTTGTAAAATAGTCGTGTTATAGATATATTAGCAACATTTGTTGTTGTTGCTATGTACCGTCGAGTCGCCTGCGACTCATAGCGACCCTATGTACAGCAGCCCTAAACTCCGCTCTGTCCTGTGCCAATCGCACTGTCTCTGACACTCCCATCCCAATTATCCCAGTCACTGAATCAATCCACCTCATAGAGGGCCTTCCTCTCCTGCGCTGTCCCTCCACCCTCCCAAGCATGATGTCCCTCTCTAAGGACCGGTCTCTCCTCACAACATGTCCAAAGTAAGTTAGACGGAGCCTCAGAATCCATGCCTCCAAGGAGCCACCCGGTTTAACCCTTTCCAGGACAAATCTGTTTGTTTTCCTAACAGTCCATGGTATTCTCAATACTCTTCTCCAGCACCACAGCTCAAAGGCATCAATTCTCCTTCTATTCTCCTTGGTCGTTGTCTAACTCTCTGATGCATAACAAGTGATTGCCAAAACCATGGCCTGTATCAGATGCACCTTAGTCTCCAGAGAGACACCATTGCTCTTCAGCACTTTGGAGAGGTCCCTAACAGCGGACTTTCCCATGGCAATGCGCCTTTTAATTTCCTGGCTGCTGGTGCCAAGACTGTTGACTATGGAGCCAAGCAAACTAAAGCTGTGTACAATCTCAATCTCTTCACCATCCATCCTGATGCTGCCAATTGGTCCAGTGGTGAGAATCTTTGTCTTCCTGACATTGAGCCTCAATCCATATTGGAAGCTGCAGTCCTTGACACTCTGCAGCAGGCGCTTCAGGTCCTCCTCAGTTTCAGCAAGCAGGGTTGTGTCATCCGCATAACGCAGATTGTTGATAAATCGTCCACCAATCTTGACCCCACATTTCTCCTCGTAGAGCCCAGCCTCCCGTATAATCTGTTCTCCATATAGGTTGAAAAGGTATGGAGATAGGACGCATCCCTGGCGCACACCTTTCCCCCATTTTGAACCATGCAGCGTTTCCTTGCTCTGTTCTGACCACTGCCTCCTGGTCCAAGTATAAGTTTCGCATTAGAACGATCAAGTGTTGGGGATTCCCATTCTTCTCAGAGTCAGCCACAGTTTGTTATGATCTACACAGTCAAATGCCTTTGCATAGTCAGTGAAACACAGATAGACATTCCTCTGGTGTTCCCTGCTTTCAGCCAAGATCCATCTAACATCAGCTACAATATCTCTAGCAACATTTACAAACAAAAAATTAGCTGCTGGTAGAATATTTACAAACAAACACCTCTTGGGATATGGTTTCTTTGTTTGGAGGTTTAAAGATGAGTTTTTATGGAACATCCAAATTAATTGGCCTGAGAATATGTTTAGTGCCTCTGTTATACCTCCTGGTCATTTTTTTAAGTACCAGATGTCTTTACAACTTATATATAGTCATCCAAGTCACAAGTGTTTTCTATTCTCCTGGAATAATAGAGGAAGAAGGAGAGTGAGGAATAAGAGAAGCATACGTGGCTAATTACCTCTGTGAATGACTATTTCTTTTGGTATCGGGCCAGAAGAACAACATGGTACCCAGCTATCATCACTGAATAGTTTGATTAAAGATTCTGTAGAAGAATATTGTTGAAAAAATAATTATTACTGTTCAAAGGAATACAGAATAGATTTTCAAATTCTCATGGACTCCATACTTCCTGAAACCATAAAGATTGGATGAACTTCTGAAATTATTGCCCTGGGATAATCACTATAGCTTAAACCACAAATATACCCAATAAAGTTGAATTTTTTAGCCTACTTTTGCAGGTAGATTTACCTTGAGAAAGTTTGCTTGGTAGGTTTACCTTGTAGTTAACCTTGAGAAAGATGGGAATCACTTAATTGCGCTCATGCAAAAACTATACTTGGACCAGGAAGCAGTTGTCAGAATAGAGCACAGAAACACTGCATGGTTCAAAATTAGGAAAGGTGAGCATCAAGAATGCATCCTATCTCCATACCTTTTCAATTTATATGCAGAACAGATCATTCATTCAGGAGGCTGGACTTAATGAAGATAAATATGACATCAGGATTAGAGGAAGACTCATCAACAATCTGCTGACATAATCTTGCTTATTGAAACTGAGAAGGACCTGAAACATTTGCTATAGAAGGTCAAAGACTGTAGTCTTCAATATAGATTGAAGTTCAACATCAAGAAAACAAAAATTATCATCACAGGGCCAATTGACAGCATCATGATAGACAGAGAAAAGATTGAAATTGTTAACACTTTCAGCCTGCTTGGTTCCACAATCTTGGTACCAACAGCTAGAAAATCAAAAGACGAATTGCTTTGGGAAAATCTGCTGTCAAGGACCTCTCCAGAGCACTGAAAGACAATGATGTCAGTCTGGAGACTAAGGTGTGCCTACTCCAGGCCATAGTCTTCACAATTACTTACTATGCATCAGAAAGCTGGAAAATGACTAAGGATGAGAGAAAAAGAATCAATGCCTTTGAGTTGTAGTTTTGGGG
>NW_006399763.1:21137218-21142648 GCF_000299155.1 Elephantulus edwardii
TTTGTTGATAGGCACTTAGGTTGTTTCCAACTCCTTGCTATTGTTGAGTTGTAGTTTTGGACAATAATGCTGATCATACCAGGGGCTGCTAAGAGAATAAATGAGTTCATCCTAGAAAGGGTGAAACCACGTTCCTCCTTGGAGGCAAGGATTCTGAAGCTTCATCTGCCATACTTTGGACATGTTGCAAGGAGAAATCAGTCCTTGAGAGGAACATCATGCTTGAGAGTGTGCAGGGACAGCGCAAGAGAGGAAGACAGTCAATGTGATGGATTGATTTAGTGACTGGGATATTGGGGGTAGGTGTATCAGAGACAATAAGATTGGCACAGGATAGAGCAAGGTTTAGGGCTGTTGTACACAGGGTTGCTAAGAGTCTCAGGCAACTTGGCACACAACAACAACAACCACCACCACCATGGACTGTCAAGAGAACAAAACGTCTGTCTTGGAGAAGATGAAACCAGGCTGCTCCTTGGAGGCAAGGATTTTGAAAGTCCATCTGACACACTTTGGTCATGTTTCCAGGATGGTCCTGTCCTTTAAGAAGGACAATATGCTTGGGTAGAGGGTAGAGGGGGAGCACAAGAGAGGAAATCCTGGATGAAATGGATTGACTCAGTTCCTGGGCTAACTGGGGTAGATGTGTCAGAGACAATGAGATTGGCTCAAAATAGGGCAGGGTTGTACATACGGTTGCTATGAATCTCAGGTGACTTGATGGCACATATCAACAACCACCATTGCTCGAACTTTATAAATGAATGTTTGTGTTCCTTTGGAATGTATGTTAGGTGCTGTCAAGTTCAGTACAGCTCATATGACCCTATAAACAACAGATCTGAACCTTGGCTAATCCTGTGCCATTTTCACAATCTCTGAAACACTTGAACCTGTTGTTGTAGTCATTGTGTCAATAAAGTGACAAATGGAGAAAAGATTAAAGTTAGCAACAATTTCATTTTAATTGGGTCCACAATCAACACATATTAATAGCAGCATTTAGAAATCAAAAGATGTGTTCCATTGGGAAAATCTGCTGATGAGGACCTCTTTAAAATGTTTCGTTTGGATGCAAAAGTTAAACAGTGATTAAGGAAGGTCAAATAACAATCAGTGCCTTTGTATTGTAATGTTGCTGAAGCCATGGATTGCCAAAAGAAGAAAAAGTCTGTCTTGGAGGAAGTGCAATCAAGGTGTCCTTAGAGAATATTATCTTTGGGCATGTTGTCAGGAGGTGCTGGTCTTTAGAAAAGGACATCATGTTGGGAAAACAGAGTTGACTTGATGGTGACTGAAATAATAGCTTGAGCATGGCAGAAGCCATGGAGATAGCACAGGATAGACCAAGGTTTTGATTTATTGGTCATAAGGCCACTGTGAGTTATAATAGACTATGATGCCTAATAACAACAAGAATAAGAAGTTAATTTGTTTTTACCTTATACTGACCCATTGGGTCTCTAAATCTTGCCTTAAACACATTGTCACATCTTTCTCTTCTCCAGTGACTGATAGTTCAACTATTGATCTTTTGGGTTTTGAGTTGAGAATTTATCCACTGAGCTATTTAACCACTACAGCTCCTTATATTCATTCCATGGAAAGGAGTTGATAGATTATTACTATAAATTTTACAGCCTTAGAAAATAAATGGAGGGCCATTAGAATAGTTGGACTTACCTTGATGGCAATGAGTTTCATAGTTTGATTTTTAAATATCATACTTTTCCTTTTGTTCAAGCAGAAAATCATTCACTGCCACCTTGATTATTAAATTCTAGAATTTTTTTAAAAAAAATCAATATTCAAAAAAGAAAATGAAAGAAATTATTCAAAATTACGGTGAAGGAACTCATATCAGTTTCTAATAATCATCTTTTTCTTCACTTAAATCCTATAATGTCCTCTATTTAAGAATTTGTTTTAAAATGTTTTCACATTTCCTTTATTTCTCTTTTTTGTCTTATTCCGTAAAGAGTTGCAAGCCCTTCTTAATGTTTTTAAATTTTTATTTATTTATTTTTTTATGATGCAGGAAGCAAGGTTTTGCTCAAGGTGGCTTTTGACTTCATCAGTCAGCCTCTAATTGCTGTCACTTCCTCTTCTTATCAAGTTATCATTTGTACATGATCTTTATAGTCTGACCTATGGAGTCAGGTTGTGGGAAATACTTTGTAAGCTATAAACATTTATACTGGTATAAATTATTTTTGCTAGCATTTTAAAAAATTCTTCCCCCATTTATCCCTTACTTGTTATATTTTCAAAATTTCATTGAATAGCACATTCTGAAATTATATGGAAAATATATTTATTACATTTTTCCGCCCCTTAAATGCAGTAAGTATTCTTTTGTTTCCGGGGAAACAAATTCTATATTGGTCTTTTCTGCTTTGGATTTTTTCAATTCCTTCACACTGTTGTATTTAGAGCCAGATTTATTAGCTCCAGGCATGGCTTGCTTTCTTGTGTATACTTCTCCACAGTATAACTGCAAGGCAAAATGACAAAAAGGCAAATTCACAAAGGAACAAGTTAATGTTCTTGTCAGTGCTTGGGTCTCATTCTGAAAGGAGCAGAAAGTTCTTCTATTTCATCAAGAAAATATGATTTAAAGGACTATATTGTCAGCTTCTATCACCACTAAGTCACGGTGTGCCTTTCTAGAACTAATAGTCATGGAAGCACATTCTTAAAAAATATATTGTATCTGTACTTCCTGCCAAGCAGGGAAAAAAATCAGACCGGCTTAAATCACCAGGAACAACTTTGTATCCTTCTTTTTAATTCTCTCTCTCATCTATTTTGCATTTCTTCCTCTTCCTCTGTTGTTGTGTACTGCAGAATTGGATCCGACCCATAGGTGACCCTTGGAGGGAGGAGGGTTCAGAGGCAGTTAATTGCATGGGAGGAGATTGCCCATCCTTCTCCTGCACAGCAGCTAGTGACCTCAAACCGTGTGCCTTTGGAATTGCAACGTAACTTCTGGCCACCAGAGCTCCCTTGCTAATTATACCAAGATGATATATTGTAAAGAAAGTGAATGCTTCTAACAGATGTCCTTCGATAGTAGCAGCATGACAACATCTGGAACTTGTCAAGAACCACAGATGGCATACCTAAAATTCACCTTCCTAAATTCGGCTCTGAAAAGATTGTTTATGAAAGAAAGTTTTGGTTAAGTTCCTGAAAATGCCAAAATCGAGCATTGCTGGCATTTATCCTAGCTCATTTGAAAAGCAGAAGTGTTTTCAGATTTGTAGATGAACAGCTGATGTTACTACAAATGTTCAAGACAACTTTCATATTTAAATTTACTTTATTTGTTTATGTAATCCTAGAATCTATGCTTATATTTTATATGAGTTTGGGTTTGGTGGGGTTTGTTTTTGAGGTAAGTATTATTGAGGATACTTGTTATCATTCATTGTAAGAACTTGATCTATGTGTCATTTTACATGGACTAGATACTTGTCTTGCTTCACGTCTATTTGGCTGGGTTGCTGTGGTTCTTTGGTGCCACTGAGTTGACTCTGAGACCACAGTCACTATATATGATTTCCCTTGGTCATCAAATATCCATCTCATAAACTAACTTTTCTTCTAACACCCAGAGCATACCACTAATCATTTACAGCATTTGTCTTTCTAAGCCTGCAAACACTCTCCAAATCCTTCTCAATGTTCCAGCCAACTACTAACGTTTTATCTGGGTTGGCACTTGCTCTGAATTATCTTTGCCATTCCAGAACAATTCCATAAAGAAAATTCTGGGCAGTGACATAGGAAATAGAAGGTTCACCAATCTGTGTTAGCAATTTCTCTGAATAGAGTCTTTGCCTAGGAAATCAGAGGGTAAGCCCATTTTTTTGCAGGAACCGGGATTGAGAGGAGAAAACTACGGTCTAACCATGTAGGATGGAAACCTAAAGAGGAAATCTAAGCAGTGAACACTGAGGTTTTGTTTCTGGTTGTGGCGAGACTGGTAATAGATGTTGGTGATGGTTGTACAACATTATTGATATAATTAATACCAATGAATTGTGTATGTGAAGAATGTTGAATTGGCAAATATTGTGTTATGTATACTTTTACAACACTGAAATGAAGAAAGAAAATCATTGTTGGAGATATATCTATAGATTGTGTGTAGCGGAGATTTGTTCACCCAGATTTCTCTTTCATGTGAAGTTCCATGTTGTTGTTCTTGTGTTCCATGGTGGTGACTGATTTTGATGTCATTGGTTATCTCTCTGACAAGTGATCCAGTGACTAACTAAAAGGAAAAGTATTTTGGGGTGTTCTCCCACCAAGATTAGAGAAAAGGGCTGTAAAAAAGAGCAATGTACATGTAGTGATAGCAATATCTGACCTTTGCTTACTCCACAGAGGGAAAATTTCCCCACTGACAAGATCAACAACACAAAATAAATTCCTATGAGGCCAGATATGTTCCCCCCCCTCAACTCCTGCACCTCTTTTTTCTCATTCCAACACCAATCTTACTGCTTTACTGGATCTACAATCTGATGGGATAGCTCACAGACAAAACAAAATCATATTAAGAAAGTCAAAAGGCTATGTAATTCAGATGGGTGGCAGAATACTATTACTCAGTCAGGACAGTCGCAGACATGCATTCATAGACAACCCAGTCCTTTAAGCCAGTGTTACAGAGCTCTCAGTTCTGACATTTATGGTTCCCCCACCCCCACTGTCCAATAAACTTGGACAAAGGCCAAGTTTATTTATCTCTGGTTCTATGGAGAGTAGCAGTTCAAAGGTGGTTGCACCTTCTCCAAGACGTATCTGTTTGTTGTTTTGGCAGTCCATAGAATCTTCAGCTCTCTCTCTAACCTCACAGTTCAAAGGCATCAGTTCTGCCATCCTTACTCATTGTACAGCTTTCAGATGTATAACAACTGGCTGAAAAGATCATGGCCTGAATCAGGCACACCTTAGCCTTCAAAAAGACATCATTACTAATTATGTATTAATACTATTATGAAAGGGAGCTCTGGTGACCTAATTTTAAGAAGCTGTGTTGCAATCCTGAAAGAACACAGTTTAAATCCAACAGCTAATATGAGAAAAAAAAAAGATGGATAATCTCCTCTTGTACAATTAACTGCCTCTGAAAATCCTCTGGTGGGTCAACTAGGGGTGTGTTCCAACTCAATAGCACACAGCAACAACCACTGTAATTTATAAAGTGAGTCTTGGCCACATGGGCCTTTAATAAAGATTTTGGGAGCTCCTTATATCCTTGGCTGGCACATTGATAACTTCTATTCTAACACTTCCTGTTATACTAGTTTGATGTTGTTGTTGCTGTTATGTGCCATCGAGTCGTTTCCGACTCATAGCGACCCTATGCACAACAGCTCTAAACCCTGCTCTATCCTGCGCCAACCGCACCGCCTCTGA
>NW_006399763.1:21154718-21178277 GCF_000299155.1 Elephantulus edwardii
TTGTTTTCCTAGCAGTCCATGGTATTCTCAATACTCTTCTCCAGCACCACAGCTCAAAGGCATCAATTCTCCTTCTATTCTCCTTGGTCGTTGTCTAACTCTCTGATGCATAACAGGTGATTGCAAAGACCATGGCCTGTATCAGACGCACCTTAGTCTAGGTATTTATATATCCTCTTGTGTGGGTTTCATGTGGTGTCTGGGCCAATGGAATAATGACACTCTCGTCCATTTTTCATGACATCACTGGTAGTGGGTTAAGCTTCTGGTCACTTGAATGTTAATTAGGTTGCTTGGGGCACAGGTAGAGGGTAGGGGTACTGTAAAAAGAGCTAGAGTCATATGCGGATGGCCATATCTGACCTTTATCAACTTCACAAAGGAGAATTTTTCCCAGCAACAACATTAAAAGCACAAAACCAATTCTCATGAAGTCAGACATATCCTCTCAACTCCTGCTCCTCTTTCTAATCATCCTGACACCAATATGACCAATTTAATGAGTCCAAAATCTGATGCAATAGCTCATAGAGCACACAGAACCGTACTGAGGAAATAAAAAGACTCCTATTCAGGTTAATAGCAAAATATAGTCAGGATAGTGTTATAACATTCTCAGTCCTGACAATATTGGCTCTCCTTCCCCACAATCCTCCAACAAATTTGGGCAGAAGGCTCCTAGATCTGGTTTAATGGCATAACAGTCCCAAAGTCTGTTCCATCTCATGCCAGGTCTTTGGTTCTCTGCTGTGGTTGCTATTGCTGTTGCTTCCATAGGCCCCAGTCTGGCTAGCACAAGGATCTCTGGTCCTGAAAGACATATTGCATTCTCTTCTTTGCCAGAGGTGAGGTTTCTCTCTGCTGCTGGATTTGTTCAATTTAATGGTGAGACTATCCAATCTCCTTGTGAATTTGTGAGGTTAACTGATTCCTTTGTGGATTGTTGAGACTATCCAATCCCCTTGTGGATAAGTTAACACCAATTCCCATATTCCTATCCATCCATGACAAAGCAAATTCAACTGCTAGGAAAGCCATTTTGAACTCTAAGCCTTTAATATCATGGGGTGGGGTGGAGATGGAGTAATACTGACTTTATATGTCAGACTTACAATGTACTGGAGACTTCCTTCTAAGGTAACAAATCTCCTGGCTGTTATTGGATAAGGACTAGCTTTTGCTCTCTTGCCTATCTTTTGCCTTATATGGGCTGAGACGGCACTCCACCAACTCACTTGGCAAGACCTCAGCAGAAACTGCAAGGCACGCTAAGATTTCAGCCTAACCTTTGACTTTCCTTCCCTGTGCTTTTGCCCTGAATTATTTAACAGCAACCTAATTCCTATCTAGGATTAAAGCAGAAAATATGTTGCTTGGGTTGTTCTGGCATTTTATCATTAAAAAAAAATCAGACTTGCAGAAACAAAATATGTCAACTGAGATAATTCATCCCATTAGATGCTTATTAAGGGTCTTTCAAGAGCTATTTTTAATTCTATGGTGTCAAAGGTTTATCATTCAAACTGTTTTTCCTAGCCATTGCTTACCTGTTTCTTTTGTGCTGAAGTATTTTTTGTATTGAAGAGAGAGGAACAGGGTGAGATACATGCCACAGTACTACAGATTTATATAAGTTTGTGAGACCTCAAAAGTAGCTCTCTCTTTTTTGAACATTCACTTTTGAGCTGTGCTACTATTGACAGGCTACAACGTTCTCTGTTCTTTGCAACACTGGACTGCTTCACCCAGAATTACATGAGTCATTCTGCTAATGGTTCTGAGTCTGTGATACCTTTCCACGAACCACTGACACCAAGGGACATTGAGGAGTAGGGGAACTGAAGGAAGGCATAATTGTTGATGTCAGAAATCATCAACAACAGGTCAAATATTTGGTACACTGTTGACTCTGCACTTCTCATACCTGGACTGATACTAATCCTAGCAGAACAAATTATGAATACAAATCTATAGCTTCATAATTTAGAGAAATAAATTGCAAAACTGATTGAGGTAAGAATAAATTAGTTCATCAAAGACAAATAGGAAATAATCAGTCCCTTTAATGGAAATATAAGTCAAGCCAGAAAGCTGAGACTAGGGGGAAAGCTATGCAGCGAATCAGGCCAAATGGCCTTAAAATGGTGACTCATTCGTTTATTTAACAAATACTTACAAAGCATGTGTTCTAGGCATAAAGATTGCACCAGGGATTAAGATAGCCTCATTGAGCTTATGCTCTAGTTGCAAAACTTCCTTCCCAGTTGCAATTTTCAACAAAGAAGCAGATTGAAAAAAGTGGGGGAAAAAACCCCCAAACCCTAGCTAGCACATACAAAAACAAAACAAAACAAATGGATCACTTATAAGATTGTCACTGACCAAAAGGGAAACAGAGAATTTGGAAATATACAAAAGCATGCTCCTACAGTAAAAGTAATTACAGTAAATGTAAAAATGGATTTTTAAAACTATTAGTTATAACCTTCACCAATTAAAGCTGAAGGTATGAGAAAAAAATGAGAATATTCTTCAAACTTCTTTTTATGAAGAATATAATACATGTACTGGCAGCCTTACAAGACTATGATTCTAAAATGAATTTCTTTTCCCTTCTTGTCTCTAAATTTAAAAGGTACAAGCCCCCATTCATTCGTTAAAAATATACTATTGCCAACACAAAGTAGTCCCCAGGCTCTACTGTATTGTAAGAGAGCAAGGAAAGGTGAAGGATTACAAGGGTGTTTGATGAGAAGTAAATGGCCAATACAACTGGTAATTTGAAGGAATAGGTTTTCAGACAGATTTTCCCAAGAAAGGAAAGAATGGTTTGATTATAGGATGAGGGTAAGAGACCATTAAAAGAGAGAAGGGAAAAAAAATCAAGGGAAAGAATGTTGTTGTTATTGTTATGTGCCGTCGAGTCGCTTGGGACTCATAGCAACCCTACTTACAACAGCCCTAAACTCTGCTCTGTCCTGTGCCAATCATACTGTCTCTGACACTCCCATCCTGATTATCCCAGTCACTCAATCAATCCACCTCATAGAGGGCCTTCCCCTCCTGCGCCGTCCCTCCATCCTCCCAAGCATGATGTCCCTCTCCAAGGACCGGTCCGTCTTTACATGTCCAAAGTATGTTAGACGGAGCCTCAGAATCCTTGCCTCCAAGGAGCCACCCGGTTTAACCCTTTCCAGGACAAATCTGTTTGTTTTCCTAGCAGTCCAAGGTACTCTCAATACTATTCTCCAGCCCCACAGCTCAAAGACATCAATTCTCTTTCTATCCTCCTTGGTCATTGTCTAACTCTCTGATGCATAACAAGTGACTGCAAAGACCATGGCCTGTATCAGACGCACCTTAGTCTCCAGAGAGACACCATTGCTCTTCAGAACTTTGGAGAGATCCCTAACAGCAGACTTTCCCATAGCAATGCGCCTTTTATTAATTTCCTGGCTACTGGTGCCAAGAGTGTTGACTGTGGACCCAAGCAAACTAAAGCTGTGAACAATCTCAATCTCTTCACCATCCATCCTGATGCTGCCAATTGGTCCAGTGGTGAGAATCTTTGTCTTCTTGACATTGAGCCTCAATCCATATTGACACTCTGCAGCAGGTGCTTCAGGTCCTCCTCGGTTTCAGCAAGCAGGGTTGTGTCATCCGCATAACGCAGATTGTTGATAAATCGTCCACCAATCCTGACCCCACATTTCTCCTCATAGAGCCCAGCCTCCCGGATAATCTGTTCTGCATATAGGTTGAAAAGGTATGGAAACAGGATGAATCCCTGGCGTACGCCCTTCCCAATTTTGAACCATGCAGTTGTTCCCTTGCTCTGTTCTGACGACTGCCTCCTGGTCCAAGTGTAAGTTTCGCATTAGAACGATCAAGTGTTCGGGGATTCCCATTCTTCTCAGAGTCAGCCACAGTTTGTTATGATCTACACAGTCAAATGCCTTTGCATAGTCAATGAAACACAGATAGACATTCCTCTGGTATTCCCTGCTTTCAGCCAAGATCCATCTAACATCAGCTACAATATCCCTAGTACCACGACCCCTTCTAAAGCCAGCCTGGACTTCTGGCAGTTCTCTGCTGATGTGCTGTTCCAGTCGTTTTTAGATCATCTTCAGTAGAATCTTGCTTGCATTTGAAATCAATGAGATTGTTCTATAGTTTCCACACTCTGTTGGGTCACATTTCTTTGGGATAGGAACAAATATAGATCTCTTCCAGTTAGTTGGCCAAGTGGTTGTTCTTCAGATTTCCTGGCACAACTTGGTAAGCACACCCAGGGCATTATCTGTTAGCTGAAATATGTCAATTGGTATACCTCTATTCCTGGAGCCTTGTTTTTTGCCATTTCCTTCATAGCTGCCCGAACTTCTTCTTTCATCACCATAGGCTCTTGCTCATGTGTTGTTTCATGAAATTCTTCTGTGTCTGTCAATTCCTTTCGATACAGTGATTCAGTATATTCTTTCCATCTTCTTTTAATACTTCCTGGATCATGTAACATTCTGCTGAAAGCATCCTTGATTATAGCAACTCAAGGTTTGAATTTGTTCTTCAGTTCCTTGAGCTTAAGAAATGCTGAGCGAGTTCGGCTCTTTTGATTTCCTGACTCCAGCTCCTTGCATATTTCATTGTAATATTTTGCTTTGTCATCCTGTGCTGCCTTTTGAAATCTTCTATTCAACTCTTTAGTATCTTGAATTCTTCCTTGTGTTTGGCTTCCCTGCGCTCCAGTGCAATTTTCAGTCTCTTCTGACATCCATTTTGGTCTTCTCTTCCTCTTCTGTCTTTGCAATGACCATTTGCATTCTTCCTGGATGATACCCTTAATATCCTCCCACAGCTTGTCTGGTCTTCTCTCATTAGTGTTCAAGGCCACAAACCTGTTCCTGAGATGGTTCTGAAATTCAGGTGGGAGAAACTCAAAGTCATATTTTGGTTGCCTTGGACTTGGTTTAATTTTCCTCAACTTCAGCTTGAACTTGCATATGAGTAGTTGGTCTATTCCACAATCAGCTCCTGGCCTAGTTTTCACAGCTGATATTGAGCTTCTTCAGCATTGAGACTCACCCCCCCCCACCCCCGCCAAAAAGAGGTTCATACTTAAATCCTAACATATTACCTAATATGATAAAAAAATGGTGCTACTTCATATGGAAAAAAATTAATTAAATTAAGAATTTTGAAAGATGTTTACTTTTTATTATCCAGGTAGGTTCTAAATGCAAGCACATGTTATCATTCTTTAAAAAGTGACAGGAGTTTTGACACATGCTCACAGAGGAAAAGACTGAAGGAGCCAGGAATTAGTCATACCACCCTAAGCTGAACATGCAAAAGCTACCAGAAGCTGGAAGAGGCAAAGAACTGATGCTCCTCTCCTCTAGACAGCACAAGGCAGAACACAGTCCTGTCCGAGAGAAAAGAAACTTCTCTTTTTTTATGCTACCAAGTATGTGGTACTTTGTTACAACACTCACAAGAAATGATAATAGATCCATTAAACTCGAATATTAGAAGAAAATTTATTCAGACTCTTAATACAAAAATTATGGGTATTTATTTATATATTACATTGGACAGACAATGATAGAGATGTTGAAGTAAATATAGTCTACCTCTGGTGACCTAGTGGTAAAAAATAGAGCTGCAATCTTGAAGGCATGCAGTTCAAATCCACCAACTGCTCCACAGAGATTTCATATTCTCTATCTTTTGAGTATATACTTATAAGTGCAAATCCTCTTATATAGATAGGGTGGTTGCTAGTGAAATGGATTTACATTATCAAGGTGTGCATAATTTTTTGTAGGTTATAAATTTATAATTTATTTTTCTGTGATTAAAAAACCTTCTCTAACAAGACTGATTCTTTTAAGTAGTGTTAACAGTCCAGTATTCTAGTTTGTGATATGCAATTGCATATTAAGACCTTATGGATTTTTCTCATAAAATCTGAAATATTGCCATGATTGAACACTATTTCAGGACTTGTAAATATGTTGGTTTATCTCAAATCTCATATCTCTCATCATACTTATTTTGGCAGATGGGGAGACATTCGGGTGAGTGTTGTTAACAGAAGGATGAATTAGTTTTGCAGCATGAGCTGGCTTACATGAAATCCATTCACAAAATAATTGCTTACTGGAGTCTTTTTTTGTCATTATAGCTAAAAAGGAGAGGCACATCTGTGCTCCTTGCAATATGAGACACTCATCTTTCAAGCAAATGATACATACTAGGATAGACTGGAAAATGGAACAAAAAATATTCAGTGATTATATTTGAGTCTGTGATTTCAATACTATAGAGACAAGGATGGGATTCAACCCTATAGCTACACCTGAGAAGATGCAAAAACATAAAGCTTACACATTTTACTTTTGCTGACAGTAGCCATATTTTTTAGTAGCCATATTTTTAATTACTTAGAAGACAAAAATGATGTTAAAAAAATCAAACATGTTTAGAATTTCTTACAGCATAATTAAATACTTATTGACTCCACAATCAACACTCTAACACCAACAGTCAGGAAATCAAAAGATGAATTGCATTGGGAAAAATCTGCTGTCAGGGAACTCTAAACACAACGGTGTCAGTCTAGAGACTGAGATGCACCTAAGCCAGGCCATGGTCTTCACAATTACTTGTTATGCTTCAGAGAGTTGGACAATGACTAAAGATGATAGAAGAAGAATTGATGCCTTCAGGTTGTGTTGCTGGAGAAGAGTCCTGAATATGCCATGGACTGCCAAGAAAACAAATATGTCTATGTTGGAGTGGGCGAAACCAAGTTTCTCCTTGGAGGCTAGGATTTTGAAGCTCTCTCTTCACATACTTTGGGCATGTGGCCAGGAGAGACCGGTTCTCGGAGAAGGACAGCATGCTTGGAAGGGTGGAGGGACAGTGCAGGAGAGGAAGAACCAAGCTGTGATAGATTGATAGTGACTAGGGCAATGGGGGTTGGTGTGGTGAAAATAGTGAGACTGGCTTAGAACAGGACAGGAATCAGCGCTGCTGTAACTAGGGTCACTGTGGATTGCAGGTGACTCGATGGCACATAACAACAACAACAGCATGGGGCTTATTTTAGGAAATTTGATAGCTTATCATATTAAACAAAAATAATTAATCATGTTTTAAACTTAACACTGGTTTGTTTTACTGATGACATTTGTTCATTAACATACAAACCAAATGATGGAAAGGAAAGTCGTATTTCTCTGTGTGTGTACCTGTGTGCATACGTTTGCGTGTATGAATGTGTGTGTGAGAGAAGTTGGGGTGAAGCTACACAGAACAGGAAAACTACCTACTATGGGCTGTTTTACTACCTTGTGAACCTCAAAGACTCTTTGTCTATAATATCTGAAATCAATAGCAACGTGCTTTATAAATTATCTGAGTTTAGGGACTATGTCTTATTAATATTTGTACTTACAAATGTACTTTGTGCCGTGGGGTAAAATATTAAATTGCTACCTTACACATTGATTATCCCAATAGACCTTTAGCTATTTTGCTGATTCCAGTTTACATTTATACCAGATATTTATATTAAAACAACAATTGAGTTATAAGCACAGTTCATGCCATTTAACTTGCGCTTTTAAAAAACACATAATGGCTCTTTATTGATCAAAGAAATTAAGTAAAAGCTCCTGAGGATTTAATCACAAAACCCTAAACAACCTATCCTCGTTTACTGCCTTAATTGTATCCTAACCATCCTCAGTACCTGCATGAAGACTAGAATCCAGTTATATGCCACAGCTTCTCACAAAGTACCAGGTTCCTCTAGGTCGCCACATATTTGCAGATAATTACTTATCATTCTGGAATGCCCTTCCCCTCTTCTCCAATGGTGGCAAAATAAGTTTCTCACACTTCTTTGCTCCAATGACACTTTGCAGCACCATGATAGATGGAGAAGAGATTAAGATTGTTAACAATTACAGCTTGCTCGACTCTACAATCAATATTCTTGGCACTGATAAAATCAAAAGACAAATTGCTTTGGGAAAATCTGCTGTCAGGGACTTCTTCTGAGAATTGAGAAGCAAGGATGTCAGTCTATAGACTAAGGTGCACCTGATCCAGGCCTTGATCTTCATAATTAATTGTTATACATCAGAGAGCTGAACAATGAATATGTTTGTGCCATTGAAGGAGGCAAAGATTTGTTAAATCTTACACCCAAAACATACTAACCAGGAAGGAGGGAGAATAAATTGGACTACATTAGAATGAAGAATTTTCATCAAAAGAAACAATTAAAATCTTAGAAAGACAAGCCAAATTTTGGGAGAAAATATTTGCAATGCTTATGTCTGACAAAAGATTCTTATGCAAAATATAGAAAAACTTTTATAAGTCAATTAAAAAAGATTACAACATAAAAGCAAAGTATGCAAAGGCTGAACATGAACTAAACAAAAGAGGATATGCAAATGACTAATAAACACAAGAAAATGCTCAACCTCACTAGTCATTATGAAAATATTGAGTAGATTTATCTACTACAAAGGCTAAAATTAAGGAAATAATTAGTACTAATACTTAGTAAGTTTGTAAAAAACTGTGAGTGGAAGTGTAAATAAGTACACTTTAGGAACACTGACATTATTTGTGCTTAATTGTGCTCAAAAGAAACCTTCATATAGACTAAAAACTAGTCTGATCAGAAGAAAGGAACAGTGTATGATTTTAAATCAGAAAAAAGGTGTGCATCAGATTGTGTACTTTCTCTATATCTAATCAATATGTAAACTGAGCAAATCATTTGAGAAACTGGAACAGTATGAAGAATATGAATGACATCAGGATTAGAGGAAGACTCATCAACAAACTGCATTATGCAGATGATGCAACCCTGCTTGCAGAAAGTGAAGAAGACTTGAAGCACACGATGCAGATCAAAGCCTACAATCTTCAGTATGGATTACACCTCAACTTTGTTGTTGTTGTTGTTGTTGTTAAGTGCCGTCGAGTCGCAGGCGACTTATAGCGACCCTATGAAGGAGAGTCCTCGACGCTTGGGTGCTTTTCATACTCTCTCCAAGTTCATAGGGTTTCCGGAGGCAAGCTATTATGGAAGTGGATGCCACTCCTCCTTCCACATTATCATTATTAGTAACAAACATCTTGTTATATTTATATGATATACTTTATAAATATATTGCTAACTATAAAAGAACATTAATAATGATGTGGTACTCAACTTTAGGAAAAAAAATCCTTACCATTTGGTAAAGGGGCAAGTGCAATGTGAGAGTGACAGAGTCTGACTTTTTCCTGTTTCCTGAAGGGGAACTATCCCCATTAATAATATCCATAGCAGCTAATAGACAGATCCTTGGTCAGATACGTCATACTACACGTTTCTACATCTATTTATACCAATCTTTGGGTTCTATATTCATTGTTGACTGAAAAACTTTACTCATAGTGCTAGTACTGAGAGTGAGGGTTCATTAGGAAAATAATTTGGAAAACGCGGGAAGATAAAGAATATCACCCAATGTAAATCTAGGTGTAGTCTAGCAGTCTCAAGCCAGATTAATAGCAAAACACAATTCCTCAGTTAGTAAAGGTTCCAGTTCAGTTTTGTATATAAATCCTAACTATCAATCAAGGTTTGCCTCAGAGTAGTTATAGATCAGCTTCTCCTTCAATTGTCTAGCAAGCAAAACGTTTATCTGTGACCAGCACAAATACAAGAAATCTCAGGTTACATCTTTCCACAGTCTCTCCACCACAATGCCATTGTCTCTGCACAATCTCTCACTGTCCTTGCCAGGGTCTCATTCTACAGTACAGAAAGCACTCTCTCACTTATATTAATGGTTCTATAGTTGTTCATGATTTGCAAGGCCATGTGTCTGCAGTTAATGTAGCTGGAGACCAGCAGGGGCTAATGTAATGGCTAGAAAAGCCACCTTTTAAACTAACACATCACCATTGGACCAACAGGTAATGTCATGATAGATGGAGAAAAGATTGAAATTATCAATGATTTAATTTTATATGATCCACAACCAGCACCTGTGATAATGTTACATTGTTGGTATTATGTGGATTTGGAATGGGCTCATAATCAACTCTCCAGTGTATTTGCAAATGCTATAAATCACACAAAAGGAGATTGTCTATTTTTCAGGGTGCAGCTTATGGATTTGAAACACCTGCCCTTAGATGGGCAGCACAACTCCTAACCTATTAGTCCACATAGAGTTCCCTTATTCATGGTAACAACAATCAGGAAATCAAAAGCTATACTGCATTGGGGAAAACCTGCTGTGCCAAGGACCTTCCCAAAGTGTTGGACCAAGACCTGCATTCCAAAGTGGATTGACAGAGCGGAGATGGAGGAAAATATGCATTAATGAATTAACGAAAACCCATTCTTTCTGTAAACTTTTACTAAAATCACAATTAAAAAAACAGCAACAACATCCAAAAACAACCAACCAAAGGAGGGGGAAATAACTCAAACAAAAAAACCCCAGCACAATAAAGTGCTAACAAGCAAGGATATCAGTTTAAAGGTAAGGTGTGCCTGATCTAAGCCATATGGGTGCTGTGTATAGGTGAATTGGAACCAACTCATACCTGACCCTCCAGTGGGTTTTCTGAGGCACCAGGAGCTCTCTCATGGAAGGAGATTGACCACCTTTCTTCTATAGGACAACTGGTAGGTTGAAACTACATACCCTTGTGTTGACAGTACAAGTAGAATTACCAAGAGCTCCCTGATTCAAGCCATGGGATTTTCAATTTCTTGATGCGCATCTGAAAATTAAAAAAACGAACAAGGAAAATCAAATAAATAATAATGTCTTTGAATTGTAGGATTGGTAGAGAGTTGAATATGTCATAGACTGACTAAAAGAGCAAACAATGTGTCTTGGAGAAAATGCAACTGAAATGCTATTTAGAGGCAAGGGTGGTAAAACTTCACCACAAACTTTGGGAGCGTTATTGAGAGGGGCCAGTCCTTAGAAAAAGATATCATACTGGGAAAGATAGAGGCTCAGAAAAAGAAAGGATTCGGTTTATAATTATGGTGTTTAGTCATGACTTTATAGAAATTTCGGGGTTCTTTCAACCATTATATTTTATATATTATGCCTATCCATTCTCTCAGTTCTTCTTTTCTTAACAACTAATAGATCTGTTGGGAAACTCTGATGGCCTAGTAGTAAGGAGTTGTGCAGTTAACCCAAGAGCATGCAGTTCAAATTCACCTGCCTCTCCACAGGAGAGAGAAGAGAAATTTCTTTTCATGTGATTTACACCCTCTGAAAACCCTCTGGAAGGTTAGTTATGACCTGTGTTCAACTTGATGGCACACAACAACTGGCTTTTTTAATCTTACACCTCTAAACCTGTCCTTCCTTGTATACATTCTTTTATTTCTTTGTGTTGCTCTGTAAATACTTTGTTTAGTTCTATTTTCAGTTCACTAATTTTCTCTAACTTGTCTATACAAAGTTATCATAAAAAATCATAAGTTGTAATTATCACAAAATAAACACATACTGTGTATTCGTTGCCTAGGACTGCTGTAATGAATTACCATAATCTAGATGGCTAAAAATCTGGATCTAGAAATCTTGAGAACAACCACTTGGCCAACTGACTGGAAGAGATCGATATTTGTTCCTATCCCAAAGAAAGGTGACCCAACAGAGTGTGGAAACTATAGAACAATCTCATTGATTTCACATGCAAGCAAGATTCTACTGATGATTATCCAAAAACAACTGGAACAGCACATCAGCAGAAACTGCCAGAAGTCAAACTGGGTTTAGAAGGGGTCGTGGTACTAGGGATATTTTAGCTGATGTTAGATGGATCTAAGCTGAAAGCAGAGAATACCAGAGGAATGTCTATCTGTGTTTCATTGACTATGCAAAGGGGTTTGACTGTGTGGATCATAACAAACTGTGGCTGACTCTGAGAAGAATGGGAATCCCAGAACACTTGATTGTGCTAATGCAAAATCTATACTTGGACCAGGAGGCAGTCATTAGAACAGAATAAGGGAACACTGAATGGTTCAAAATTGAGAAGGGCGTACGCCAGGGATGCATCCTATCTCCAATACTTTTTCAACCTGTATGCAGAACAGATTATCCAGGAGGTTGGGCTCTATGAGGATAAATGTGGGGTCAAGATTGGTGAACGATCTATCAACAATCTGCGTTATGCAGATGACACAACCCTGCTTGCTGAAACTGAGGAGGACCTGAAGCACCTGCTGTGGAGGGTCAAGGACTGCAGCTTCAAATATGGATTGAGGCTCAGTCAAGAAGACAAAGATTCTAACCACTGGACCAATTGGCAGCATCAGGATGGATGGTGAAGAGATTGAGATTGTTCACAGCTTTAGTTTGCTTGGCTCCACAGTCAACACTCTTGGCACCAGTAGCCAGGAAATTAAAAGGTACATTGCCATGGGAAAGTCTGCTGTTAAGGACCTCTCCAAAGTAGTGAGCAACAATGGTGTCTCTCTGGAGACTAAGGTGCATCTGATACAGGCCATGTTCCTCGCAATCACTTGTTATGCATCAGATAGTTGGACAATGACCAAGGAGGATAGAAGGAGAGTTGATGCCTTTGAGCTGTGGTGCTGGAGAAGAGTATTGAGTGTACCATGGACTGATAGGAAAACAAACAGATTCATCCTGGAAAGGGTTAAACCAGGTGGCTCCTTGGAGGCAAGGATTCTGTGACTCTGTCTAACATACTTTGGACATGTGAGGAGAGACTGGTCCTTGGAGAAGGACATCATGCTTGGTAGAGTGGAGGGACAGCGCAGGAAGGGAAGGCCCTCTATGAGTTGGTTTGATTCAGTGACTAGGATAATCGGGATGGGAGTGTCAGAGACAGTGTGATTGGTACAGGACAGAGCAGAATTTAGGGCTGTTGTACATAGGGTTGCTATGAGTCCCAAGTGATTAGACAGCACATAACAGCAACAACAACAACAAAGACAGATGACTAAAAAGAACAGAAATTCATTCTCTCACAATTTTAGGGGCCAGAATTAAGAATTTCTATTATTAGCAGGACCATGCTTTCTCCCATAATAAAAAGTATTCATTCTGAAAATACTTGGATAGGCAGACATAGGCATTCTAAAATCACAGAGGGTTAAAAGCACCAAATATAAAATGTGCTAGATATAAAACAATCAGTATTTCTGAGTTTTCAAATTAGTTCTTACTGATTTCAAAACTAAGTGAAAGCAAGAATCTGAAATAAACCAACACCAAAGCTGTGGTTACATGAAAATATTTTCTTTTACAAGCAGATGTGTGTCCTCCTGTCTCATTAAAATTTTTTGCCTATAAATGATGGTCTATATAGTCAATTCCTTCAGAAGGATATTTTGTCATTGAAAAGACAGGCCAAGAAGAAAAGAAAGTCTTTTCACCACCAAAGATACATGACAAGATCATTTGTCGTTTGCTCTTATTCTAGAAAGTACCAAAAATAATGTGATTTCTTTTTTCTTAATTCAACCCTGACTCAAGAACTTTCTGTTATCTGGCTTAATATAATCCTAAAACAGATATTTACTATGGTTACAAGAGTCTAGCAAAAGCAAATAGAATTACTCTCTAGAAAAGTTCATAGTTAACTCAGAGCCGGCATTATTGGTACAGATTTAGATTAACTCAGCTCACAATTAGAATTTAGGAAAAGTATTTAGTAATGACATGTCAGATAAGGGACTTATATCTAGAAATTATAAAATACTCCAGCACCACAACAAAATAAAGGTTAAAAAATCCAATTGAAAAATGGGCACAGGTTATATGATCAGATGCTTCATCAAAGAAGACACTCAAATAGCAGACACATGAAGAAATGTTCAAAATTTCTAGCTCAAAAAGAAATACAAATTAAACCAGCTATGAGATATCATCTCACCCCAGTAAGAAAATTTAACAGAACAGCAAACAACAAATGCTGGCAAGGTTGTAGAGAAACTGAAACCTTTATTTACTGTTGGTGGGAGTGTAAAATGGTGGATCCACTATGGAAGGCAGCATGGTGCTTTCTCAAAAAGTTGCAAATAGAAATAACATTTTATCCAGCAATTCCATTACTGGGAATATACCCCAAAGACACCATAACCGCAACCCAAACAGATATATGCACACCTGTGTTTATCGCAGCTTTGTTCACAATAGCAAAAAGTTGGAAACAACCTAAGTGCCCATCAACAAACAAATGGGTAGAGAAGCTGTGGTATATTCACACAATGGAATACTACACTGGATTGAAAAACAAGGAGCTCATGTTATGTTATTCAAAATAGATGACCCTGGAGGGTATTACACTGAGTGAAATATCTCAGTCACAAAAGGACAGATACTGTATAGTGCCAGTGTTGTAAAACAGGATTGACATAGGGACTGAGAAAGATGGGATAAATTATGTATACTGCATTGAAACAGAAGAGGGAGAGAACTGTTTAAAAGGGATATGTGATTTGGTATTATTGTCATGACAGGAGTCCAGAACAAAGGCTGCATAGTGGAGTAGACTTGGAGGGAGGGATTTTACAACCGTGAAAGAATTTTTCTTTTACTTTTCAAAGAGAAGAGCAAACTAGGGTGGGGAAGAAGTGGACAGGGAGAAAAGTGCAACAATGAATGAATGGAAATTAAAAAAAAACAGTATTTAGGAAACAGGCAGAAATGGATGAGAATCAGCTTTAATAGCAAACAATTCAATCTGAAATAGAGTGAAGCATCAAAATGTATTTTTTTTTTTAGAAAAAAATGTATAATAGACAAACACGTTTATAGGTTGTGGTTGTTGTTACGTGCCATCAACTCAAATACAACCCATAGTGACCTTATGAACAACAGAACTCTGTCCTATCCTGTGCTATCCTCGTTCTTCCTAACACATTAAAGCCCCTTGCAGCACTCACTGTGCTAATCCACCTGATTTAGGGTCTTGGTCTCCTTCGCCAACCCTCTACCTTCCAAGTATCATGCCCCCTTTTCAAGGAATAGCTCTTCTTAGTAACATGCCTGAAGTATGTGAGGCAAACCTTTATCAACTTTGCAACCAAAGAACATCAATTCCTCTTCTGTCATCCTTATTCATTGTCAAGCTCACAGATGCATGATAAATTATCAGAAAGATCATGGCCTGAATCAGATGCACCTTAGTCCTTAAACTGATATCATTAGTCCTCAATAATTTGAAGAGATCCCTAAATTGCAGACTTTCCTTTAGATGCATTTGCAATTAATTTACTGATTTCCTGATGGCAGATACCAAGTGTGTAATGGTGGTTGTTTATAGGTAAAGAGAAAAAAATTGGTGGAATTTGTGAAGTAGACAAGAGAGGAATCAGGAACAGAGGTAGACATTGTTATATACCACTGATTCTGAACCATACATAACTGACCCTCCAGCAGATTTTAAGAGGCAGTAAATTGCTTGGGAGGATTTTTCTCTTTTTTCATCTTTTTCTCTTGGAGCAGATGGTTGATTTGAGCCCCTTGGGCTGGCAGTGCAACTCTTTACACTGAACCAGCGAAGCTCCCTGAGAGGTATAAGAGAAGGGGAAATATCTTGTGCAAAACAGAAGTTATTGTTATGTGTTGTCAAGCTGACTTCATTCAACTCATAGCAACCCTGCGAACAACAGACTTGAACTTGTCCTATCTTGTGCCATCCCCACCATCTCCAATATACTTTAGCCCATTATTACAGTCACTGTGTCAATCCATCTTGTTGAAGGTCTTCCTCTCCTATGCTGACCCTCCAACTTTACAACATGATGCTTTTCTGCAAGAACTGGTCCCTCCTAACAACATGCTCAAAGTATGTGAGCCAGAGCTTCACTATCCTAGCTTCTAAAGAGCACCCTGGTCACACTTTCTCCAAGACATATTTATTTGTTATTGACTATCTTCCTGTAAAACATTCTTCTAGGTTGTATAGCACTAGGCTGTGTGTTGCTGTACAGAGGTAACTTGTGGTTGCTGTGATGCTGAAGACTGTGGCAGTGATGTGCCAATCGTGGTAATGGGCACCCATGGTGGACAGTGTTGGCTGGAGCTTCCCGACTAAATCAAGCCTGGAAGCAGGAGCGGCATCCACTTCCGAAATGGCTTGCCTCTGAAAACTCTATGTACGAACAGTGTTCAGGTTGTTCATTCATAGGGTCACTATGAGTCGTCTACGACTTGGCGGCATTAAATAACAACAACAACAAAGGCATTTTACTATGTGGTTGACAACAAATTATGGCCAACAGTGAGAGGAGTGGGAATCCCAGAACCCTTACTTGTGCTCAGGTGAAATTTATATCTAGACCAAGAGGCTGTTGAAATTCTTGGGAGAGGCAGTCAAGATATCAAACACTGCGTTGCACTGGGAAAAACTGCTGTCAGAGACCTCTCCAAAGTGATGAAAAAACAAGGACTTCAGTTTAAAGACTTAATCTAAACTTTAGTCTTTTTGATTACCTGTTATGCATTTGAAAGTTGGACAGTGACTAAGGATGACGGAAGAAAAACAGAGTTTTGGTGTTAGAGAAGGGTATTGAGTACCTTGTGGACATGCCACAAACAAGTGTTCAGGAATTGACGTTGATATTAAAATGTTGATTTCAGAACAGATAAGAACTTGAAGGATCTATTCCTTCAATGTAATAGAAAAATTGAAGTAGGTAAGCATGATTAATTGAATTGGAAGCTTTTGACTGTAAGTTTAAATTCTTTTTGCAAGAAGTGAGGCAGAGGAATCGTAAAAAAGAAAAATATAGTGGCTGCCGATGAGTGATGAATATCTGCGAATTTGGACTCTCTTTTCAGTCTCTGAGATTGTAGTAATTTCTGACAACTGTAAACTCCACAATTACAACTATAGGCACATTTATAGTAAGGATAGTCGGTAATTGGAATTTTTACAAAGATAAAGTTATTTTCATCATTTGAGCTTAAGAAAGAATGGCATTGCAAGTAAGAATTGTTAAAGCTTTTTTTTAGAACCAAGTAATAAAAGTGTTTATCATTTTCATGGTGAAAATGGATTAGGTCTCCAGAAAGCTTCTGAATGTAGACAAATATGATCTCCTAATGAATTTTTGTTTACCTGATTCAATTTAGTTGATTTTTTCAACCATATCTCTAGACTTATATAGCATCCATGGAAGAAAAGAACCAACTTTAAAATTCTCTCAAAAACTTCAGAAAATAGTTAGGCACTGTGCATGCTAAGTTTGAGAGTTTGACAGGCAAAGACCAAGTACATGCATGCATTTTAAGTGGTTTCCTACATCATTATTTCCACGCCACTAGAATCTTTCATTGTGATAGGTGTTCTAATCATTTATTGATCTGGTAATGAGTATGGCAGCTGCAGCAAAACCGCTGCCATATTCCTGTCCAGAATCTCTGCAGCACCACAGCACCTGCTGTGAAGAAAATTACACAGAGATGAGAGATCCGTCTTGATTTTACTTCTGGCAGGCTCTACATGAAAATGACTTTGGTTCAGGAGATCCTGAAATAAGAGAGAAAATAATGAGAAATGAGGGGAAATCTGAAACAATAAAAAGTCAATAATTTGAAAAGAGTTGTTTGCTGTTGTTGTCAAGTGCCTTGAGTCGCCTCTGACTCATAATGACCCTATGAACAACAGCCCTAAACCCTGCCCTCCCGGTGCCAATCTTATTGTCTCTGGCACACCTACCTCCATTACCCCAGTCACTGAACCAATCCATCTCATCGAGATGTACCTTCTTGCACTGTACCTTCACCTTCCCAAGAATGATGTCCCTCTCCAAGGACTGTCTGGTCCCACTTGAAAGATGTTCAAAGTATGTCAGAAGAAGCATCAGAATTCTTGCCTCCAAGGAACAGCCTGGTCTCACTCTCTCTGGGGCCAACTCATTTGTTATCCTAACAGTCCATGATACACCTCAAAAGCATCAATTCTCCTTCTATCATCCCTAGCAATTGTCCAGCTTTCTGATGCCTAGTAAGTAATTGCAAAGATCATGGCTTGTATTAGGTACACCATAGTCTCCAGACTGGTATCATTGCTCTTCAGTACTTTGAAGATATCTCTAAGAGCAGACTTTCACAAAGCAATTGGTCTCTTTATTTCTTGGCTGCTGGTGCCAAGAATGTTGATTGTGGAGCCAAACAAATGAAAATTGTTAACAATCTCAATCTCTTCCCCATCTGTCATGATGCTGCCAATTGGCCCAGTGGTGACAATCTTTGTTTTCTTGATATTGCGCTTCAATTCATATTGAAAGCTGTAGTCCTTGACCTTCTGCAACAAGCACTTCAGGCCCTCCTCAGCTGCAGCAAGCAGGATTGTATCATGTGCATAACATAGGTTGGTGATAAGTCTACCTTTAATCCTGATACCACATCACTCCTCATAGAGCCCTGCCTCCCAGATAATTTGTTCTGTATATAGATTGAAAGGTTACGGCGATAAAACACATCCTTAGATCCCTTCCCAATTTTGATCCATGCAGTATTTCCTTGCTCTGATGACTGTTTCCTGGTCCAAGTATAAGCTTCACATAAGCACGATAAAGTGTCTGGGATTCCCATTCTTCTCAGAGTCAGCCACAGTTTGTTGTGATCCACACAGTCAAATGTGTTTGCATAGTCAATGAAACACAGATAAACAAGGTAAATGTTGGCTTAAAAAATAATTTTTTTAAAGAGTCAAAATTAAGAAACTGAAAGGAGAAAGAATATCTCAAAGCTGGTTTTGTGAAAAGAGTTAGACTTGGGATGTGCCCAGAGTCAAAGAAAGCTGGCAATTGATCCAGTTTCAATGCTCTTGGCATCACATACAGCTCATTGGCAAGCAAGGATCTGCTGGTGGCTGCTAACTGCTTAGTAGCCCTAAGGGGAAGTTTATGAAGAGCATTAGGTAATATAAAACCTTGTTTAACTTAGTCATTGCATCCAATTTTGGTACTAATGATTTCACAAGTTGCCAATATTTTATTTTTGTTGTTTTATCCTTATGATGTTTATTCTGAAAAGTGTTGGGAAGGGAATTAGAATGTGGTAAGAGTTTAAGCCTGACTTCAGTATTATCAAGAAAAAGAAACTCTCCAAAAATCTCTGGGACTCATTAGCTTGATTCAACTCTAGGAAGCATGAGGAAGCAACTATTGTATTTTCAAACCAGTCATTAAATGCCAATCCCTTTCTAGTCTACTGCTTTTGTGTTCATCTATCCCTCCTTTTTGTTTCTGCCTTAGGAAAAGGAAACTCTTAATGCAAGCTAAGGGGAAATGAAAGAAACAGGCTCATTGCAGATACAGAAAAAAAGAATATATATTAAGAATTTGTTTATGAGTGTGACATAGGCTATTATTTCTTCAGGAGGCTCACAGACCTAGTTTGTTGGCCCATGGCGATCTAGCCAGATTTCTCCACCAGACAAGCAAAACAAGGGGAAAGGAGAAAGAAAACCTGGGAAGAGAAGTAGGTTCAAGCGGTAAAGGTACTTTAAATCTTTTCTACCCCTTCCTGCTCTTTTCCACCCTCTGAGGAGAATGAGTCTATATCACAGATGAGAATAAGTACAATCTTCTTCTTGGGTTTCCAAAGATATAGATTTTGGTATTTCTTTGTTCCACCTTAATACCTGAGGCTTTCACAGCTGGGAGCACTTTGAGTGAGACCACTAGTCCACACATACTCAGTTGGTTTCATGACTGATATTGGCAGAATCTGGTTTGGTTACAATTGCCATCTCTCTGCATTTCCTGGTTCTTCATCAATTCATTTCCCCCCATCATGCTTTTGTTCTCTATGACCCCTATCAGTATAGATGAAAATACAGTAGAATTAAATTGTAATGATATGCTTTTGAAAATACAGAATCTGAACGGAAAAGGAACACCTCAACTGTTTCAACTTAGTATAAAAATGTTCATATACTTTATATAAAAGTCCTTTTGGTCCTCATCCTGAGGCCATTTACTGATCCAGGCCATGGTCTTTGCAATTTTATACTATGCATCAGAAATCTGTACAACTAGGGATGATAGAAAAAGAATTGATGTCTTTAGACTGTGGTGCTGAAGTGTTGAATATATCATGGACTGCTAGGAGAACAAACAAATTCATCCTGGAGAATGTGAAACCATGCTACACTTTGGAAGCAAGGATTCTGCTTTGGAAGCTCCATTTGACATACTCTGGGCAAGTTGCAAGGAGGGACCAGTCTTTGGAGAGGGACATCATGCTTGGGAGGGTGGAGAGACAGTGCAAGAAAGACAGACTGATCCTCAATGAGGTGGATTGACTCAGTGACTGGGGTAATAGGGTAGGTGATTCAGAGACAACAAGAGTAGCTCATGATAGAGCAGTGTTAAGAGGTGTGGTACATAGAATCCTTAGGAGTCACAGGAGACTTGATAGAACATAAAAACAACATATATCTTTCATATTGGTTAATTTCTGACTGTAAAAGCTGATAGAAATCCTCAATTTCCTTATTTTTAGCTTTTTTCTTGGTGCATTGATTTGAATAATAGTCATATTAATAATACATATTTAATATATGCCTCCAGAAACTCTATGAACTTTGATAAATGTCAATAGTTGCAGAAGGGCTTCAGGCCTTTTGTTCATAGGGTTGCTATGAGCCATGTTCGACTTGAAGGCAACGACCAACAATAATTATTTAATCTGTATTGTTGTTGTTGTGTGCCATCAAGTTGCCTGCTACTCATAGCAATCCTATGAACAACAGCTCTGAAGCCTGTCCTATACTGAACCTGTCTCAGACACACCTATCCTTATTACCCCAGTTACTGCACCAATCCATCTCATCCAGGGTCTTCCTTTCCTGCACTGTCCTACTACCCTTCCAAGCTTGATGCCCTTCTCTAAAGACTGGTCTCTCCTGGCTATGTGTCCAAACTTTGTGAGACGGAGCTTCAAAATCCTAGTCTCCAAGGAGAGGCTTGGTTTTACCTTCTCCAACACAAACTTATTGTTTTCTTGGTAGTCCATGCTATGTTCAAGACTCTTCTTGAGCATCACAACTCAAATACATCAATTCTTCTGTCGCCCTTAGTCATTGTCCAGCTCTCAGATGTATAGTAGGTGATTGCAAAGACCATGGCCTGGGTCAGGCATATCTTAATCTCTAGACTGATCATGTTGCTTCTAAGTACTCTGAAGAGGTCCCTGACAGCATATTTCCCCAATGCAATTCATCTTTTGATTTTCTGACTCCTGGTGCCAAAAGTGTTGATTGTGTTGCTACACAAACTATAATTGTTAACAACCTAACACTTCTCCATCCATCATGGTGCTGCCAATTGGTCCAGTGGTAAGAATCTTTGTTTTCTTGATGTTGACTTCCAATATAATTAAAGACTACAGTCTTTGACCTTCTACAGCAAGCACTTCAGGTTCTCCACAGTTTCAACAAGCAAGGTTGTGTCATCTGTATTACGTAGGTTGTTGATGAGTCTTTGTCCAATTCTAATGCCACATTCCTTTTTTTAAACCCAGCCTCCTAAATGATCTATTCTGCATATAGATTGAAAAGGTATTTAATCTGTATGCTGAGAAAATTATTTGAGAAGCTGGACTTTATGAAGAAGGATGTGGTTTCAAGATCAGAGGACGACTCCTCAAAAACCTTTGTTACACACCTGACAATACCTTGCTTGTTTAATGTAAGAAGTATTAGGAACACTGTTACAGAAGATCAAATAATATAGCCTTCAATGTGGATTAGATAGCAACATCAAGAAAACAAAAATTCTTACCTTTGGACCTGTAGGCAACATCACGATAAATGGAGAAAAGATTGAAATCATCAACAACTTCATCTTACTTGGATCCATTATGGTTACCCACAGATAAGAAATAGGAGACGTATTACACTGGGAAAGTTTACTGTCAGGAATCTCTCAAAATTACTGAGGAGCGATGATATCTTTTGGCAATGGTCTTTCTGATCGTTTGTTATGCATCTGATAGCTGGACAATGAAAAAGGATAACAGAAGATGAATTGATGCCTTTGAGTTTTGGTGTTGTACTGTTGAATCAGATCCAACTGGTACAGGAGGAGATTGTCCCTCCTTCTACAGAGGTGCATCTAGTGGATTTGACCGTGCATTTCAGGATAGCAGTGCAGCTTCTTGACACCAAGTCACCAGAGCTTCAGAAGAAAATTTACAGACCTGCCTATCAAGACATTTTTGTTGAGTTTGAAATATTAATTTTTCAGTTAGTAGTTGAATAGCCCTGTTTCCCCTCAATCATTCATTGCCATTGTGTTGAAACTGACTCATAGCTGACCCACTCGCAGGCTTTCAGAGGCTATATCTAGCAGAGCACCTGGTAAATTTGAACCATCTGCTTTGGAACTAGAATGCAACTCTACTCACTAGGCCACCAGAATTTTAGAAAATAGTCAACATGCAGGTTCCCTACTATACAAAAATACTTTTTATTATTTGAAGTACATTTAAAAAACTAGTTTCATCTATTATATTTTAAATTTTCCTGTATGTTTGTTGTTATGTACCATGAGGTCAGAATCAACCGATAGCTGACCCTCAGGTAGGTTTTCAGATGAGATTTCCCATTCATTTCCCACAAAGCAGCTGATGGATTCAAATTGAGTACGTTCAAGATTCCAGCTTCACTTCTTACCACTAGGCCACTGTTGGGGCCTGGCTAATTTGTAAAGCAAGATTAACCCTGTACCAAAAGATCAGCAAGACTAATTCTATCTTGGCTATAGTATCTGCTTGACAGAAAACAACTCAAAGAAGTAGGACGTTAAAAAGTAAGCCATATTGCAGCCATTTTATACAAGTAACCATTTTGTGCCAGATTCAAATGTGCAGATGTTTGAAGGGAAGCAAAAACAAGTTTAATCATTCCTTGAACCCCCAAGGCCAAGCAAGAATGTACAGTATGATATGTCCCTCCCTAAAGACTGTTCGGATGGCCTTGTTTGCTGCTCATAATAAAGTAAGCAATCTTGCATGTGGTGGGGATATCAAAACAAGTGTGTTGTTGGCCTTGAGGCTGAGCTGTTTTTCTGTCCACTGCAAAAGAATGTAACACTGAATTTAAAAAATAAACTCAGCTACTGACCATCAAAAATTTAAAAAAAAAAAGAAGAGTGTAGATCATCCCATGGATTGTAGAAGAAAAACACCCAGACAAATATATCTTAGAGAAGGTGCCGCCAGAGTGTTCCTTGGATGCAAAGATAATAAACATTTGTCTCACATACTTTGGGCATGTTTCTATGACAGGCTATTCCATAGAGAGGGACATCTTGCTTGGAAAGAAAGAGGGTTAGAAAAGGAGTGGGATACTCTTAACCAGATAAACTGACCAATAACTAGAGCCCACAATGGGCTCTAGTGTGTCAGCAAGTGTGAGGACAGTGTACAATAGGACAGGATGCAGATCTGTTGTTCGGAGGGTTACTATGAGTTGTATTCAACTCAACAGCACCTAACAACATCATATATA
>NW_006399763.1:21178377-21199220 GCF_000299155.1 Elephantulus edwardii
AATCATACTGAACTACTTTATATATTTTATATACCTCCATAGATTGAATTGTATCCCTACCAATTGTATTATGTCAAATTATCTAGGTTATGATTTCAAATTGGTGTTAATGTCCTCTGTTTTGTGATCTAGTGTAATTATTCTCCTCCATTTTTTAATGTGTTAATATATTAATGAAGTAGGATCAGTGTGAAGTGTATCTTGGGTCCCCACTTTAAAAGACAACATGACTTAAGTCACCCTTTTACTCAAGATAACATCTTTGCTCAAAAAATTTCATTTTTAATAAAATCACTCCCTTGATTAAGTAGCAACTTTTATCTTACAAAAGATAGAGTGAGGGAAGTGATGACAGAAGAGAGTTATTGTTGTTTTAATTTGTTAGGTACTATTAAGAAAGTAAAGGGATCTCATAAATATCAGGAAGAAGAAGCAAGAACAGAACATATCCTTTTCCCTCTGGGTCTCAGTACAGAGAAATTCTTAATTTCGAGAGAAGATTGATAGCAAGACACAGAAACAAATTTTTTAAGGTGCTAAACTTGCTGCAAAAGGTCAAGGACTGTAGTCTTCAATATGGATTGAAGCTCTACATCAAGAAGACAAAGACTCTCACCACTGGGCCAACTGACAGCACCATAATAGATAGAGAAGAGATTGAGGTTGTTAGCAATTACAGTTTGCTCAGATCCACAATCAACATTCAAAATAACAGCAGTCAGGAAATCAAAAGATGAATTGCATTGGGAAAATCTGCTGTCATGGACCTCTCCAGAGTGCAAAAGAACAATGATGTCAGTCTAGATACAAAAGTGCACCTAATCCTGGCCATGATTTTCTCAATTACTTGTTATGTTTCAGAGAGTTGGACAATGACTAAGGATGACAGAAGAAGAATAGATGCCTTTGAGTTGTACCATAGACTGCCAAGAAAACAAATACGTCTGTCTTGGAGAAGGTGAAAACAAGTCTTTCCTTGGAGGCTAGGATTTTGAAGCGTTGCTTCACTTACTTTGGGCACGTGGCCAGGAGAGATCAGTCATTGGAGAAGGACATCATGCTCAGAAGGGTGGAGGCACAGCACAGGAGAGGGAGACCCTGGATTAGAGGGACTGATACTGTAACTGGGTAAACAGGGGTTGGTGTGTCAGAATTAATGAGACTGACTCAGGACAGGGCAGGGTTCAGAGCTGCTGTACATAGGGTTGCTATGCATTGCAGTCAACTCAACCAACAACATTCTATGGCAGGTTTGGAAGCAGGAGTGGCATCCACTTCCTAAACATGCCTCCAGAAACCCTATGGACTTTGATAAAGGTCGATAGTTGTAGAGGGGTTTCAGGCCTTTTGTTCATAGGGTTGTTACAAGTTGTGCTAGACTTGAAGGCAATCAACAACAACAAATGGTGGCATAACAGTAAAATGTAGGGTAGATATAACCCTTGAAAGCAGACACTAATCTTTACGGGATGAAATTCATATTTATATGTTTTGTTACTGCTGTACATCCAGGTCATGTCCTGCATGATATAGAACATCTAGATTAATCAGAAAACCAGAATCTTGCTGGCTTGAGAAGTCCAAGGATAAAATCAAAGGATACCGGAAAGATTGGAAATTAAGATGAAGGTTCTGAAAAGAAGGAAGCCATAGATATGAGTCCTAAAATACAAGGATAAATGACCCTCAAGTCCTTAGGTTTCCTCTGAACTGGGTATAGATGAGGGATACTTCAAGAAATCCATTAGAAAGCAGTATTTAGTAAGCTGGGAGATGGATTAGAGGTTTCAACTATTTCCCAAGGCGGAGATTATAGTTTGGGGTTTGAGTTCTTCTAAATTGAGGAGTTTGATTGACCCCTAACACATCAAGTTTAGAATTCATTATTAATTTAGAAAAGGCAGATAAATCACAGGTGAAATTTTGAGAAGGACCTAAAATTTTAATTTAAAAATACACTAACAGCTCTAAAAGAAATAGCAGTTATAAAAACTGAGCACATAAGAAATATCAACTAAGAAATTAAAGCTATAAAATAGAAATCTTAAAACTGAAAATTACACTTTCTGAAATGAAAAATTCCCTTGGTGGGCTGAACCAAAGTAGGGAAAAAAAGGGGTTTGTAAAGTAGAAGAAAATTTAATGGAAAGTAGAGAGCATAAACCAAAATAGGGCAAAATGATATCAGACCTCCAAAAGTATCTGGTGAAGTGTTGGGTTTATGACTTAAAAGCTGGTGATTTAAACCTATCAGGGACTCTGAGAATGAGAGATGTGACAATCTTCTTCCATAAATGTAACAGGTTTGAAAACTCTGGGGCTATTCTGTTTTGTCCTATAGTGTCACTGTGAGTTAGGATAGACTTAATAGTAGTTGTTTGTTTTTATGTACCATTGAGTTGCCTGCAATTCATAATGTCCCTACAAGGTTCAGCATATAGTGACCCTATGAGGTTCAGCACAATATCTCTGAACCTGCACTATTCTGAGCCAATCTCACTGTCTCCTACACACTTCTCCCATTAACCTAGTTACTGTGTCAATCTATCTTCTCCAAGGCCTTCCTCTTTTTTTTGGCATCCTTTCATCCTTTAAACTATGATGTGCTTCTCCAGGGACTTGCCCATCCTGGCAGCATACCCAAATTATACAAGACAGAGCTTCATGATAGATGGTGGAGAGATTGAGATTGCTAATAGCTTTAGTTTGCTTGGCTCCACAATCAACACTCTTGGTACAAGCAGCCAGGAAATTAAAAGATGCGTTGCATTGGAAAAGTCAGCTATCAGAGACCTCTCCAAAGTATAAAGAGCAACAATGTCAGTCTGGAGACTAAGGTGTACCTGACCCAGGCCATAGTCTTTGCAATTACTTGCTATGTATCAGAAAGCTGGACAATGACTAGGTATGATAAAAAGAGAATTGATGCCTTTGAGCTGTGGTGGAGATTATTGAATATACCATGGACTGCTTGGAGAACAAACACGTTCATCCTAGAGAGGTTGAAAGCAGGCTGCACCCTGGAGGCAATGATTCTGAAGCTTTGTCTGACATACTTTGGACATGTTGCCAGGAGGGACAAGTCCTCGGAGAGGGACATCATGCTTGGGAGGGTGGAGGGACAGCACAGGAGAGGAAGAGCCTCAATGAGATGGATTAATTCAGTGACTGTGGTAATGGGGGTAGATGTGTCAGAGGCAATAAGATTGGCACACAATAGAGCATGGTATAGGGCTATTGTACATAAGGTCACTATGAGTTGCAGGTGATTAGACAGCACATGACAACAGCAACAATAATTGAGTTCCAGAACTAAAAGAGAGAAAGAATGTGTAAGAAAAATATTTGATAAGACATTAGCACAAGTGCAGTGAAAAATACCAAAATAATCTATCATCTTAGGATACCAGAAAGCTTAGTATACCACAGGACTGACACATACACAAAAAATAAGACTATGTTATTCAAAGTGATGGAAAGAAAAGAAAAAGTTAAAACTTTGAAAATGGTCAGTTAAAAAAAGCACCATTAAGTGCACAGGACTAGTGGTAATATATATGACAGTTGCCATCTCAAAAGAAACACAGGTGGACTGAAAGCAATGAAATGCCATCTTTAAAGGATAGGAAGAAAACAAACTGTCAACCTAGGATTCTAAGTCCATTTTAAAAAAATCCTTTACAAATGACAGTGAAACCAAGATATTTTCAGATAAATGGTATCTGAGAGAACCAGCTATCATTAAAGCTGTACTTTAAGACAACGAAAAGATATTTTTGGGGTGGAGGGAAATGATACTTAATGAAACTCAGATCTACCAGGAGGAAGAAGAAAACTAAGGTAAGTGTATGTTCTTTTTGTTGTGTGCCATCGATTGGGAATGGACTCGTAGCTGAGCCTCTGAGGGGTTTTCAGAGGCGACAAATTACAAGCGGCGGGGTGGGGGAGAGACTGTTCATCTTTCTCCTGCGGAGCAGCCACTGGATTCAACTCACCTGCTTTTGAGTTGGCAGCACACCTTTTTAACCACTAGTCCCCCAGAGCTCCCCAGTAAGTAAAGAGGTAAATATAAAATATATTTTTCCTTCCATTTTTTCTACACATGACTGGAGATTATCATAGGGAACTCTGGTGGCGTAGTCTGTAAGAAATTGCGTTGATAACACAAAGACTCCAGTAGTTCAAATCCATCATTGGCTTTGTGGTAGAAAAATGGGCAAACTCTTCCTCTTGCTGTCACAGCCTCAGAAACCCAATGGAGGATCTAGTCAGAACTAACCAGATTGCAGACAGTTTAAGTTTGAATGTGATTTTTTTTTTTTTGTCACAGAAGTATTATATTCAAAACAATAGCATAACAGATTGTTGTTAGGTACTGCTGAGTTGTGTGGCTCATAGGTACTGTGTTCGGATGAACAACACGTCTATCTGAACTTTGCATTCTCTGCGCTGTCCTCACCATCTCTGATATACTTTATCCCTTTTATTAAAGCCATTGTGTCAATCCACCTTCCTGCGGATCTTTTTATCCTTCACTGACCTTCCACCTTTACATGTATGTCTATTTCCAAGGATAGGCCCCTTCTATCAGCATGCCTTAAGTATGTGAGGTGAAGCTTCAACATCTTTGCTTCTAAGGACCATGTTATTTGCACATTCTCCAAGACACACTTAGATCGAGTATAGATAAATAAAGGATTAGAATAAAGGATTAGAAGTAAATGACATTTTGCTCTTACAAGATAAGTGCATCATGAAATCTATAGAATGTCATAAGTTAAACACCCGATAAAGAGACAGAGAGAAGAGAGCAAGAGAACAAGCCTAAAATCCAATAAAAATATTATATACTAGAAATACCACTGTCTCCAAAATAAAGCTAGAAAGCGAGAAAAGAAAGAAGACAGGAAGACAGAAAACCAATAAACTTTCACTCATGATGTAAATATTGAATTGCATTTACAAGTATAGCAGACTAATCAAAAGGCAAAGGTGAGAACCAGGTGATTTTCGTTATGTAGTGTCATGTCGGCTACGACTCATAACAATCCTATGCACAATAGCTGCAAACCATGTCCTATCCTGAGTCAATTTCACTGTCTTTGACAAATGTACCCTCATTATCCCAGTTACTGTGTCAATTCCTCTCATCTGGAGAGTCTTCCTCTCCTGTGATGTCTCTCCACTCTTCCAAGCATAATATCCTTCTCCAAGGACTGTTCTTTCCTGGAGCCTCAAAATCTTTGCCTCCAAGAAGCAACTTGGTGGCAGTCCATAGTATGTTTAACACTCTTCTCCAGCACCACAATCCAAAGGCTTCAATTCTTCTTCTGTCATCTTCAGTCATTTTCCAGCGTTCTGATGCATAGCAAGTAATTGAAAAGACTATGCCTGGATCAGGCCCACCTTAGTCTCTAGACTGACATAGTTGTTTTTCAGACTTCTGGAAGCATTTTTCTAATGCTATTCATCTTTTGATTTTGTGACAGCCAAGAATGTTGGTTGTGGAATCAAGCAAATTAAAATTATTAACAATCTCAATCTCTTCTTCATCTATTATGATGCTACCAATTGGCACAGGGGTGAGAATCTTCATTTTCATGATGTTGAGCTTCAATCCACATTGAAGACTACAGTCCTTTACTCTCTGTAGCAAATGCTTCCAGCCCTTCTCAGTTTCAGCTAGCAATGTAGTGTCATCTGCATAATATAGGCTGTTGATGAGTCTTCATCCAAACAGGATGCCACATTCTTCCTCATAAATCCAGCCTCTCAAATGACCTATTCCTAGTACAAACTGAGAAAGTATGGAGACCAAGATGGGTAGCAGACTAATTTAAAGGCAAAGGTGATAACAATAGGTTGTTAAAAGGATGAAACGGAGATATATTGACTGTAGAGGTTGGCTACTATCATTCAATAGATGGTAGACATTGCAAAAACTCTCTGAAATAATGTTTTATTTTTATTCTGTGTATGTTAGAAATGTTAGAACATTCATAGATGCATGAAGGCTTACTTGAGAGTCATAGATAGAATTCACTATGGTTAATGGTTTACTTTATTCTTTGCATCCATTGGACACTAAAGCCTCCATCCTGAAACTAAACTATCTCTTTCCTTTAGAAGTTTACAGTCTTGAAGACATTCAGAGCTGGGAACAGCGCACCCCTAGTTGTTTCTTTTCTGTGTTATTACTTTCTTTTATACTATGCAGTGCAAAATAGTGCACATCTATATTTAATGATGCCCAGGGGATGGAGATTCCTCTCAGCAAGTGAGAGCAATGCCTATCAAGTTTCTCTGGAAAGGGATGTTTCACATGTAGTAGGAATCTCTTGTGTTGCTTTTTGAGTTTATTTGAATAAATTAAGAATTTGTTGAACACCTGCTCTGTGGAGTAGTATCCAGAGATTGGCCACTAAAGGCAAAAACAGTATTAAAAGTGTATTTATCCTTTTTTCAATTTAAATATGTGTGAGTATAAATATTCAAGTAGTTAATTAAAAAATAAAAAGAATGTGATAAATATTAATTGGTTAGCAAAGACAATACATGCAATTCTAATCCCTAGGAAGTATAGACAGCTGTGAGATGGGAAAGCAAGGGAAGCTGGGGAGAGAACAGGAGACTTTAAATGAACCAGAATCCTGAGTAAATTTCTGACTATTAGAGAAAAGGATAAGAGCACATCTCAAGGGAAGAAAATTGTTAAACAAGGCTTTGCTAGGAGATATACATGTCTTGCTTATAAACAATAAGCAGACAAGTCCAATAAGATATAAGAGATAACATGTGGACATGTGCCAGGATCCCTAAGGAAAGACCGAGTAGGAAAAGCTTACAGAGATTGTGAATATGTGTTACGCTGTTTCAACTGTTCTAAGGAATTCCTTTAATGTGATTAAGAAGAAAAAGTAATATGGAGGACATATTTTATGAAGTTCATTTGGCTGTGAAGCACTGTTTGAATAGAAGAGGAAAATATTATTTTGCCTTCACTGTAGTCAAAGATCTAGAAATGGCCAGTCATCTCATTTTTTTCTCACATTTTCATATCAGCATAGTAGATCATAATGATTGTCTTATTCAAAATGTCCCATGCCAATCCTTCTCATTTTACTAATACCGAATATGTCAATATTTGAGCATTCCATTTCTTTCTTAACAATGTTTAGTTTTCTTAAATTTATGCTCCTCACATTCTATGTTCCAATTATTAGTTTTTGCTTACAACAATTCCTCCTCTTTTGTGTTTCCAAATTTGAAGGCTCAGCCTCAGTTGCCATCTCTGTTAGTCTAAGTGTGCTCTACTGTACACAGGTTTTTTAAAGGTCTGTTATATTTTAGAAGTGAATGGCCAATCCTTCTTCCTAGTCGGTCTTAATTTGGATGTTTCATTTTAGAACAATATCTGACAGGCAAGCATTTTACCAAGTAGATTAAAGAAACTTCCCTTACAGAAATTACTAATACATTCACTGTCCACCTACACAGGCACATGTGCCTTGTCTCTTTCCTTGCCCTGTTACATTGCCATTCCTTGCACTCCCGCCTACCTGGTCAAGCCCTCCTTTCCCCCACCGTCTCTTGATATGATAGCTTTGTCCACAAGTCACTTCTGTGATGTTGTGCACCACACACTGCTACTGGTCTCTTACACTGTTGTCTGTCTTGTGTTTAGGAGGATGCAAGTCCAAATCCTATGTGCCATCTTGAGGGAAAGATTTTTGCAATCTTGAGGAAAATGAGAATCCCAGAACATTTAATTGTGTTTATGCAAAACCTATACTTGGACCAGGAAGCAGTCCACAAAACAGAGCAGGAAAACACTGCATGGTTCAAATCAGGAAAGGAGTGCATCAGAGATACATCTTGTCTCCATAAGTTTTCAATCTATTGATCATTCAGGAAGCAGGGTTTTATGAGGAGGAATGTGGAATTAGGATTATAGGAAGACTCATCAACAGCTTACATTATGCAGATGACACAATCTTGCTTGCTGAAACTAAAAAAAGACTGGAAGTGCTTGCTGTAGAATGTCAAGGAAGTAATCTTCAATATGACTTGAGGTTCAATATCAAGAAGACAAAGAATTCTAACCACTGGACCAATTGGCCACACCATGATAAATGGAGAAGAGATTGAGGTTGTTCACAGTTACAGCTTGCTTGGCTCCACATCAACACTCTTAACCACCAGCAGTCAGGAAATCAAAAGATGAATTTTATTGGGAAAATCTGCTGCCAGGGACCTCTCCAGAGTATTGAGAAGCAACGATATCAGTCTAGAGACTAAGGTGCGCCTAATCCAGGCCATGGTCTTCACAATTACTTGCTATACATCAGAGAGCTGGACAATGACTAAGGATGACAGAAGAAAAATTGATGTTTTTGAACTGTGGTGCTGGAAAAGAGTCTTGAACATACCAAAGACTGCCAAGAAAACGAATAGGTCTGTCTTGGAATGGATGAAACCAAGTTCTTGTTGGAAGCTGGGATTTTGAGGCTCTGCCTCACATACTTAGGGCATGTGGCCAGGAAGGACTGGTCCTTGAAGAAGAACATTGTGCTCAGAAGGGTGGAAAGATGTGGGAAGCCATCCCGAGCGGGTCTTGGCTTTGGCATGAGCAACTCTATTTTGTTCGTGGACCTCATTTCATATACTCACTTCTGACATACAGCTGGCTGAGCTCAGTATAAGGCTGCCCCACCCATCTCTGAGAAACTGCTTACCTCACTAGATCAGTGTTTATAATTCAATGCCTTGAGGCATGCCCCTCCTTCCTATTGTAAACGAATATCCTGGGGCTGGGTTTCTGCAGCAACTCTGCCTACATTAGAGACATAGGCAGTTCCCCTATTTAAGGCTGTGATTTAATTCAATAAATTTGAGGCTTGATCAAAACTTGTCTTGCCTCCATTTCTCGTGTCTCTTGTCCCTCCTCAATCCCCACTCCTCTTCCTTTAGGTCACGTTTGAAAAACCCCGTGGGCCGGGGCAGAAAGATAGCACAGGAGAGGAAGACCCTGGATGAAATGGATTGATACAGTAACTGGGACAATGGGAGTTGGTGTGTCAGAATTAATGAGACTGGCTCAGGACAGGGCAGGGTTCATAGGGTTGCCATGGATCACAGACAACTCAATGGCATGTAACAACAACAAACAACAATAACAACCAACACAAAGGCCACCATTCATCTCTCGGTTTACTATACTATGATGGTGTGTCACTGTGATGCTGAAACCTGTTCTCTTGATATTTCAAATATCAACCTAATTACCTTGGACATGGTAGAATTATTTCAGGAGAACTTCTAGACTGAGACCAAGTATGGAGAAAAGTCTGATAATCTACCAAAAATTATACACTGAAAATCTTATGAATACAACAAAGCATTATTTGAATTGGACATGTATTCAGAAAGGATGAAGATAGAATAGGACATCATAGTTGAGGTACAATAGCCCCAACAATGAATCCAAACATGGGGTGACTGTGAAGTTGACACAAGTTCAGAAAATGAATACAGAACATTGCAATGAATTGGAGTTGACTCTATAGCAGCCAAGAGCAGCAGCAGCAAATTGGGGAGGGAGGATTAAATAAAGCAGGGTTTAACAAGTTTGTCTTTGAGGAAGCAGAACAAGTGTATTTCTTAAAAACAAGGACGATGAAACGTAATCTTACATCCTTGGGCATGCAGTCAGGAAGGGCCTGTCCTTGGTAAAGGGCATCATGCTGGAAGAGGTGGAGAAGGTCAGAGGGAGAGGAAGACATTCAACAGTGACACAATTATTTTAACAGTGGGCTTGAGCATATCTGAGATTATGAGAATGGCACAGTATAAGGCAAGGGTCAGATCTGTTGTTCAAAGGATCACTCACTATAAGTGATAGTTGAGATGATAACACCTAACAATAACAACACATACATGGTAAGGAATAAGTGCTTCCCTCCCCCTTTTTTCTACTACTAGTTTATTTACAAAATTCAAATATACATTCTTAAAATTCTTTAAATTCCCCCCTCATCAAATTGTACAATCCCTTTGCCCCTGTACATCCACATCCCTCTGCTTCCAGCCTCTCCCACCCCTCCTGGATCCTTATACTTATTCTACAATAAGTGTTTTATGTAATATTTATCCTTATGAGACTGAGTTAGTTCTCTCAGCATCATGGTCTTCAGTCCCTGAAGTTATTTTGGTAATAACTTCCAAACTTATTGTTTCTGAAAAAAAAAAAAATTGAGCATGAGAGCTTTTATTGTAGTTTTTATTATACTTTTATTAAGCAATGAAGAAAGTATTAACAGTAATTGTAGAGTAATTTCAGCGAGAAAATGACATGTTCTGTTCATCTGTAAATTATGGCTCAAAAAATGTGTGACCTTAGTTATGGTATTTTAATATTTATAAGTGAGGATGGAAAAACTGTGTCTTAGGCATTTTGGGTATGTTATTAGGAGGAGCTGGTCCTCCAGTAAGATAACCTCTTGATCAAGTAGAGGGACAGTGAAAACGGAAAACCATAACGAGATGATGGGTGGATTGGTACAGGGCCAGCAACGATGGGCTCACACACAGCAACCGTGAAAACGGGCCACACAGAGCTTCATTCTGTTGCTCGAGGAGTTAGAGCTGACAAGCGTAACCCCAAAATAGATCTTAGAACACCTAAGCATGGTGCCACTGTTGTAGAATGGGACTGACATCAAGTTTGGGGTAAAACTGAGGAAAAACTGGGCAAATTATGTATACTGAATTGAAAAAGATGAGGGAGAAAACAGTTTAAAAGCGATATATGATAGGGTATTATGATTATCACAAGAGTCCAGAATTATGATTGCATAGTGGAGTGCATCCGGGGAGGGGGTCAGGGGGATTGTATACCAACTAAGAAGTTTATCTTTTGCTTTTCATAAAGAGGAGAACCGAGGGGGGAGGGGTGAGAGAAAAAAGTGCAACAACGAATGAAGGGAAATCCAAAATCTCTGTAAATGTTCATTAAAATTAATAAAATAAAATAAAAAAATAACTTAAGCACTCAAAGTTGGCAAAACCTCGAATTTTAAAATCTGTCATTAGCTTGACTTATCCTCCTTAATTCATGGGAAGTAGAAGCTTCCCTTAAAAACCAATTTCTTTATTAATAAAAATTAATTAATGAACCTTCAAGGAGGATTTCATTCTGGCCTTGGGCTTATATTTCATCTTTCTTTGTGACAAAGCAGAGACACATCTTTATCTTATCTGCTAGGAAGGTTTTATGTAACTCAGGCACCAAAATATCTAGAGCACTTGGGTGAATCTGGAAACTTTATAGTGCTAATTGGCAATATGGTGCATCACTAGATATAATTTTCAAAGTAGATATCTAAAGCTCTTTTCTTCTGCTTTTCTTGATAACAGCTTTATTGGTTATGAAATGCTGGGGGTTGCATTGAGACTGAATTGGGAGGGAATTGGAGAGAGTCTACATTTTAGTGTGGGGGAAAAATCTTTACAGAGAATTTTTCTTTTGAGCTGTTCTTACGATAGTGTATCATCTACTCCCATGATGCTGTTGGGCATCATAATCAGTGAAATTTCCTATGAAATCTGCTTTTGCCTGGCTTGTCAGCAAAGCTATATTTATCTAAATAAGTCCCAGGAGCAGTATAAAATAAGGTTTTGCAATCGGATGAAAGAATAACAGTACATTTCAGATAATTTCAGGGGTAAATTTGACAATATTTAGTCTGGCTATTGTTTATTTTACTATTGTGGAGGAAAATGCCATAAATTTGAATTCTGAGTTTACTTTTATCATTAGTACATGGTGTTGAATCAAATGTGTCCTTATCTCTTTATAACAAAGTTTTGGGGAATGTAAAATCATGCAATATTATTCAAAATGTTGCAGACCTCGGAAGGATTTGCCTACATTGGAGATGGTCACATTTACTGACTGTGAATCTCCAAAAGCGACAATGTAACTTTGTGTACTGAGAAAAGTTTAGCAACCTTCAAGGCATAGCTGCTTTATGACTTATTGGCTGCTTTATAGAATATGTGGCACTCTGATGGCATAGTGCTAAATATATGGGGCTGCTAACTGAAAGACCAGCATTCAAATCCACTAGCTACTCTGTAGAAGAAACAGTCTTCTTAAAGATTTAGAGCCTTGAAACCTCTGAGCCAGAATACAGAATATAAGGTGTCTTGAAGGAGTAGTTAAGAGCTCATCTGCTAACTGAAAAGACTTTGGTTCAACCTCATCAGCCATTTTTTGGGTGAAAGATTTGGCACTTTTGCTTCTATAAAATGTACATGGGAATCCTTTAAGGCAGTTCTACTCTATCTTAAAGGATTGCTGTAAGTTAGAATCAATCTCTCCAGGACAATTATGTGTGTGTTACATGAAATACAAATTTATAAACTGTAAAAACCATACCAGCTGCTTTTGAGTCACTTTTGACTCAGTGACTCTCCAGCAAATGTCTGAGGCTGTAAATTGCATGGTGGGAGACAGCCTCTCCTTTCCCCTAAGAACTACTGGTAGATTTGAAGTATCAGACACGTGCAGACTTTAAGTCAGTAGTTGCTGAGTGCCTTCAAGTCAAGCACAACTCATAGAGACCCCATGAACAAAAGGCCTGCAGCCCCCATACAACTATCTACATTTATCAAAGTTCGTAGTTTCCAGAGGCATGGTGTTTAGGAAATGGATGCCACTCCTGCTTCCAATTCCCTATTTAGAATATCTCCAAATCTCCCCTGAGATCCCCTAAAAGCAATTAAGCTGAGGTCTTACAAATGTGTCCTGCAATATATAACAGTTTATTAGCATCTGATCAAACCCTTTATAGGTCATTCTGAACATGAATGATCATTCTGAACTCCAATGAGTAGGGAGATGATACCTATTCAGAGATGGGGTAAGTTGGGTTTTTTTTTTCTTTTAAAAGGCTCCTTCATTATTTTTTTCTTCTTCTGAGATCTCACATTAATAAAATTTTAATTTTCTTGAAATAGACTCTTCCCCTGGACACAATTATAAATGTAATGAGTGTAAGCATGATTACACAATATTAAAATGCTGATTCTTGGCTGCATCTTTTGATAGTTTTGAGAAGACTTACTTTAGTGTGAGTTGACTTTGGATTATTTTGTGACTATTTGTGTGTGTGTGTGTGTGTGTGTGTGTGTGTGTGTATGTGTGTATACATGTATGTATCTCTGTGTGTATCTGTATAGGTTTCTTACATCAGGAATGCTATACCGGTCTTATTTTCCTTTTCTTTTGCAATCTGAGATGGCTTAAGAATCTTTTCTCCATGTATGGTTTTATGTCTTTGATGTGGATTATTAATAGAAGGAATTAAAAACATTACTTAAAAGGTTTTATAATATAGTTTTAATTATTTAATTCAGCAGTATCTGCAGAGGAAGTAGAACTTAATTTGTGTTCTTTGAAAGATGGTAGAATAATCCTAAATCTGACTGTGCCAGAGCAAAACTATAATGAAATGGAGGGGAAAAAATTAGAGTTTTTATCATTTACATTTTTTTTGTCTTTGATTCAGCCTTTCAGAACAAATGTATTACAGTATTATCTTTCTAGAATTCCCAGTCCTAATTGAAATCTATAATTTTATTACAGTTTCATTTAGAAACACTTAATCAAATCCTATCCTGTTGTGAAAATTGAGATCTAAATTTATATCTCATCTCAAAACACATTATGCACTGTGTAAGAGGCTGCGTACTCAACAAGTGGGTTGTCGTGTTCATGCTGCTACTTGAGGACAATTGGAAAGATGCCTTGCCACTTGGCTCAGGGTCTAATGAAAGACATGCTGCCTTTTATTCTTCATAGCTCTTCTTGTTCTCGCTATCTGTTGGATAGCAGCTAGCTCATTGCTTGGGCATTTGAGTTCTTTTCATTTTTTTTCTTAAAATCAGACACTTCTTATCAAATCTGAACAAACTCTCTCAACCAACAGCCTCTAATTCCTTTATGACTGTTATAGCTCAGTCTCACTGTAGACTGTGCAGCTGCAGGCAACTGTGAAATGCTTCTGCTTGTGGAGTCAGCAAGAAATAGATCAGAGTAAAGGGACAAGCTAAGCCTGAAAGAAGTCACTAAGTGATATATACTATTAACACTGTCAGTTATTACTGGAAAAGGTTTAGGTTTGAGTCTACCCAGGGGCAACTAAGAAGGCCTACTGATCTACTGCTGAAAAATCAGCCATTGAAAACCCTAGAAAGCACAGTTCTAGCTGACAAGCATGTGATCACTATAAATAGAAAGTGACTTCTTGACAATTGGGTTAAAAGATGAAAGCTTCAAAACTAAAGAATGTTTTATCAGAATCAAAGACAAGCATTGTTTACAGAAGCAGCCTCTTGCCAATGAGACTTAAAGATTGGAAAAAGATGCTATCCAGTAAAGGGAGATGTGCAAAGCTTGAAATACTTAAGGTTAAATTTTCCTCTTTGCTCAGTGAATAGTGTTAACAAAGAATTTTTATCCCCCCATGGATAGAAAGCATGTTTTACCAATTTTTTATAATCCTCATGGAATTTCTAATTATGGTAAATAAATTTAAATAACCATTTCTCCATTATATATTTTTATTCCCTGAACTTTAAAAAGGTTTGTACTCCTCTAGAGACTTGCATGTTGTTAAGTGCCATAGAGGTGACTGTAACTCACAGTAATCCTGTGAAGCACAAAAATGAACCTTGGCCTGTCCTGTGCCATCCTCGCAATCTCAGATATTCTTGAGGCAAGCATTTGCAGTCCATCTTGTTGAGAGTATTCTTGTCTTTCTCTGACTCTCTACATTTCCCAGCATGACGTCTTTTCCCAAGAACTGGCCTCTCCTGACAACATGCCCGAAGCAAAGGAGATGAAATTTCACCATCCTTGCCTCTAAGGGGTACCTTGGACACATTTTTTTTTCAAGATAGACTTGATTGTTTTTTGACAGTCCATGGGATATGCAATCCTCTTCTCTAACACTACAATTCAAAGACATTGAGAAAATATCCCATCTGATCCTTTCCTCCCATGAAAAAGTATGAAATTCTCAGATGGATTCTTGTTAAATGCCGTCAAGTCACCTGCGACCCATAACACAACTATGTACAATAACTCTGAACCTTGCTCTGTCCTGATCCAGTCTCACTAATTCCAACACACCAACCACCATTGTCCCAGTTACTGTATCAATCTATCTTATTAGAGGTCTTCCTCTCCTGCCCTGTCCCTCCACCCTTCTCAGAATGATGTCCTTCTCCGAGGACTGGCTCCAAGTACTCTCCTGGCCACGTGCCCAAAGTATGTGAGATGGCGCTTCAAAATCCTAGCCTCCAAGAAGGAACTTGGTTTAGATCTCTCCAAGACAGACTTATTCGCTCTCTTGGCATTCCATTGTATGTTAAAGACTCTTCTCCACACCACGATTCAAAGGCATTGATTCTTCTTCGGTTATCCTTAGTCATTGTCCAACTTTCTGATGCATAGCAAGTAATTACATAGACATGGCCTGGATTAGGTGCAGCTTAGTCTCTAGACTGACATCATTACTTTTCAGTACTCCGGAGAGGTACCTGACAGCAGATATTCGCAATGAAATTTGTCTTTTGATTTCCTGACTGAGGGGGAACAACAGAACAGAGGGCTTAGGGACTCAGAAATTGGTGCCTCAGTGGCACCAACTGGTGGACCAGAGGGTAAGGAAATGCTTTTTTTCTTCTGTTCTGTGGAAAGAATTATTACAGTGGTACCATATTACTTGTGTTAGACAACTGGCTAAAAAGCTGGGAGAAAGTGTACTACTTATGAGGAATGACATTTACTTCTACTTTCACTTTCTTGCTTGAAATTGTTTTGTATAAAGTAGTAACAGTTTATTTTTTAGAATTTTTAAATGACATTTAGAGTGTTTAAATGAACTTCGAACAGTCTTTTATGATCATGGCTGAAGTTATCTTTACGTAATAATTGTCTCTAGATGGCAGCATTTCAAGTCTTTAAAATACATATTTTAAAATAGACAAAACTAGACCTTCAAGAATATGCCTGATTGTGTTTTGGGGAAACTTGATAAGATTTTCTATTTTATTGAGAAAAACTAAGACTTCATTTGATTTTCAAATTTGGCGTTGAATGGCAGGAAAATAATATCTGGTAGGAAGATCATTGTGTTTGCTCATAAAACAAAATGAGACTATATTTTTATTCGCAAGGATTTACAATGGCAAAAGGGTTAGGGTTTAGTTACTATTCCAAAGGTTAGTAGTTTGAGTCTACCAGCTGCTTTGTGGAACAAAAATGTGAAAGCCTGTTTCTATAAAGATTTATGGCTTTGAAAACCCTATGGGGCAATTCTATTTTGTCTTACAGGGGCTTGTGAATGAGAATAAACTCAATAGTAGTAAAAAGAAATGGCTTTGGGTTGTGTTGAAAAATAGCATTGAGTAGTCCATGGACTGTCAAAAGACAGAGACATCTTAGAGAAGTTGCAAGTTGAGTGTTCCCTGCAGACAAGAATGGTGAAACTTTCTTTGTCTCATGTACTCTGAGTACGTTGCTTGGAGAGACTGTTCCTTGGAAAGGAACATCAAGCTTATGAAAGAGACGAAGACCTTCAACAAGATGGCTTGTCACCGTGACTGCAACAGTTGACTCAAGTGTGTCAGTGATGATGAGGATCGCACAGGATAAAACAGGCTTCAGATGTCTTGTTCATAAGGTCTCTATAAATTGTACTCGACTTGACAGCACCTAACAACAACAAAAACATCAATAGTTTAAATCTGTGGTGGTGGTGGTTGTTCACGTTTGGACTTTCCAAGTGTCATCAGTGTGTGTTTCCACACTCCATACTCTCTAGAAATCTGCTACAAAGAGAACCCTCCTCTGTCATTCTTCTCAGAATGTGTGAACGCAAAGAAAAACCTTTACTGCATTGATTTGTATAGCTTCCTAAATAGACTAGAAAAGAGAAAGTGTTCGGACATGGCCCTGGTGGTATGCACAGGACTCATAGTGGATGAAGATGCCTTTTATTGACTGCTTATTACATACCAGCTTCAACCTACTTATTATAAAATTATACCTTATATGTTGTTATGTGCTGTCAAATGAATTATGACCATAGCAATCCTATGAACAATGGCTTTGAATCTTGTCTTATCCTGAGCCAGTCTCTGAGATGCCTGACTCATTACCATAGTCACTATGGTAATCTTACAGACTCCAGCTGAAGTCTTCCTCTTCTTTTGCACTGACCTTTTATCTCTCCAAGCGTGATATCTTTCTCCAGGGACTGGCCCCTCTGACAACATGCCCAAAGTACGTGAGATGAAGTTTCACCACCCTTGCTTCCAAGGAGTATCCTAGTTTCATTTTCTCCAGAAGACAAGTTTGTTCTCTTGGCAGCCCATTGTATATTCAGTATTTTTCTGCAACACCCAACTCAAAGGCTTTGATTCTTCTTCATCTTTAGTTAGTGTCCAACTTTTAGATGTGCACTGCTATTTACATTTTGCAGATGATGTAGCTAAAGTACAGAGAAGGGAACTAATCTTGCATATGGTAACACAGGAAACTCATGTGGTCTTAGAGGGTTAAGTTGGGGTTTTGTTTGTTTGTTTGTTTGTTTTGTTTTTCCTCTCTGCACTGGCTGGAGGCTGGCTCTTGCACAATTGGTTGGCTAGAAGCCTCTTTTTTGGCCAATGAGAGCCCAGGGTGCTGGTCTGATTTCTTTGAAAATTCAATTGAGGTCTTTGGAAACTCACATGGCCTTAGAGGGGTGAGTCTTTGGCTTTTTTCCTCTTTGCTGGCTGAGAGCTTGCTCTGGAACGATTGGTTGGCTGGAAGCCTCTTTCTTGGCCAATGAGAGCCTAGGGTGCAGGCCTGATTTCTTTGAAAATTCATTTGGGCCTGAGGGCCTGGGGCCTAGTATTTTCTGTCTTTTAAATGAACATCCTCCAAAGTGGTACAGTACTGTTCTGTCCTTTCTCTGTTTTGAGGTAACTTTGGATTCTATGATTCTAAATAGATTGCCATAATGCCATAATGCCATAATGATTACACATGGCTGACAGTGTTTGGTAGAGCTCACTGATTAAGTCAGGCTAGGAAGCAGGAGTGGCATCCACTTCCTTAAACATGCCTATGGAAATTCTATGAACTTAGAAGAAGGATAAGAGTTCTTTTGTTTATAGGATTGGTACTAGATGGCTCTTAACCACAACATATAACGCCAAAGCCCTTGTCTCAATTTTGGAGCTGGATGAAGTGGCTGGAGTCTGTAAGATGGCGCTCTTGTGTTGGTTGAGGATCTGCGTGGATTGTTTGGTTGTTTTTAGTTTAGCCTCTTGTTTAGAGTCAACAAGATCTCCTGGGGGGCTCTTATATTTTAAAGTTGGTTCAGAGGGATTATACTTTAATCCCTAGTTATTATATTTTGGAGGAACATTCTTCTAAGTCATACAGCACTCTGGGAAATTTGGTGTGATGAGGTAATCTGGGTTTGCTGTGACACCGAATCTTGTGCCATTTGGGTTTTAAATGCCGTAGTGGAACAACTGTGCCAAACACCATAGTGCTATGCATAGTGGGCAATGTTTGGTGAAGCTCCTAGATTGATTCAAGTTTGGAAGTAGGAGTGGCATCCACTTCCTAAACCATATGCCTCTGGAAACTCTATGTACTTGGAAAAACAATGATAGTTATAGAAAGGCTTTAGGCTTTTTGTTTACACACACACACACACACACACACACACACACACACACACACATCTCTGTCTCTCTTGTATTTGAAAGTTGGTTGGGCCCAAAGGTCTAGTCTTATTTTATTTTGGAAGAACATTCTTCTAAGTTGGACAGCATTTCTCTGTCCATTTGCTGCATTGAGGAAATCTGGGTTTGCTGTGATGCTGAACCTTTTGCCATTGAGAGTCAAATGCCATAACAGCCGCCCATGGTGGACAGTGTTTGGTGGAGCTCCCTGTTTAAGACAGGTTTGGAAGTAGAAGTGGCATCCACTTCCTAAACCACATGCCTCTGGAAATTCTATGAACTTGGAGAAATGACGATAAATACAGAAAAGCTTCAGGTCTTTTGTTCATAGGATCTCTACGAGTCATGCTTGACTCAATGGAAATAAACAACAAAAATAATGGTAACACAATTATAAAAGTGACAGAAGGGAGAAGTGGGATTTGAACTCAGGCAGCTTCATTACAAAGATTTTGTTTTCTCTCTCTCTCTCTCTCTCTCTCTCTCTCTCTCTGTGTGTGTGTGTGTATATAATATATACTACTTAGGGGAGAAAGAAATATAATTTATGTTCAAGGTTCTACAAATTATTCTTCTAAAAGTTTAAGTTTACTCTCTAACCTTGCACTTAAATTCAATTCAGTGCTCATTTATCAACTATTTTTATGATATAAGAATTGTGTAAGTTTCTAGGGACGTAAAGACAGGTGCGCCTCAGATAAGACTATATTAATCTTAGTAAGATGTTCTTTATTTTATAAATGTCCTTAGATAATAATTCTTTGCTGATGTCCTTGATGTAGGAGAATGACACAACTAAAATGCAAAGCTCCGAATGTATGTGTATGCCTTGCTAGAGGTTGGCCTCAGTTTTTGTTCATCTCTCAAATTATTCAGTGAAGTACAACAGAAAATCCCCTCAGCAGATGAATCTGGTTCACTGCGTTCTCTGAGGCTATCGGCAGCAGGCCATGGTTTGGAGAGGGACCTCACAGATTGAGTGTGAAGCTGTTGATTACTTTGCTGGCTTACTGATGAGCTTCTCAGAACACAAAATAGAACAGTGGAAGAAAAAAGGGTCAAGTTTCTTTTTTAATTTTTAATGTTTTAGATAATTATTTTACTCTAAAATAGCAAAAAACATGTCTAAAAGTTACCATCTGATGAAAAGTGAGGTATAAAAGGCTACGGTAACATTGCCTTCTCAGCTGATAACATTATCTGGAATCACGTCTGCTATCTAATTCCATGAATTACATATAATAAATTAATGGAAACTTCATTCCTTAGCTGTTTATCAGTTTTGTCAATTGAATTATGCTCATTAAAAATAAGTGTTGAATTCATGGTCCTCATACTTCTGCATATGACTCTGTTTAGAAATAGGAATTTTCTTGTTTTTATTGTTGTGTGATGTTGAGTGAGAACTTACCCATAGGGACACAAGGGCTCCCCTTTCTTCTGTATTTTGTTGTTTTGTACCATTCATTCAGAACCAACCCATAGCTGACCTTACAGTAGGTTTTCATAGGCAATAAATCACTGCAAGAACAATTGGCATAATACTCCACTGCTATCAATTGATTCTGACTCATTGAGTTTCTGAGATTGGAAATATTTATGGGAGGTTATTGCCTATCTTTCTCCTATGGAGAAGCTGGGGGATTTGATCTGCATGCTTTTGGGTTAGCAGGACAACTCCTTACCACTAAGCCACTGATATATTTTATATTTTTATATGTATTTCTTTGAGATTACATTGTAGCTTTTCAGCATTAGACTATGAGAGCTTCAATATATTTATAAATCTGTCAATATATATATACATACATACATCTGGTGGCCTGGAAGCAATAAGCTGTGCTGCAATCCTGAAGGCATGCAGTTCAAGGCCATCAGCCACAACACTGGAGAAGGATGGGCAGTCTCCTTCTGTGCAAACTGCTTCTTAAAACCTGCCAGACTGTCAGCTATGGGTTGATTCCAACTCTACGGTACATAACAACAACACTATATATATATTACATATAATATATATTAAATTATGTTAATATATA
>NW_006399763.1:21201391-21209358 GCF_000299155.1 Elephantulus edwardii
TTAAAAAATAATGGTTTACTCAAAAAATATAAAGGTATACATTAAATATTAAATGGACAATCACACACTAACAAGAATAAGAAGCATTATGCAAAAGGCTAGGCAGACAGCAACATGAACAGATATGGACAAGTAAAAGGGGCTATACCTATGAACATGCATGTGTTGGTTAGATCATCATTGTACATGCATATTTGTATATGCTATAGAGTTATGGAGCTGTATTGTCAACCCAAAGGCATGTAACTCTAACCTGCCAGCTGGTGTGTAAGAGAAAAATGCTGATCTCCTCTTGTGAGATCTATTGCCTTTGAAAACCTACTGGAAGGCCACCTATGAGTTGGTTCCTAATTGAAAACACACAGCCATAACATAAAGTTATCCGTGTATATAGTAGACCTAACAGTCAACAAATTTAAGTAAACTTCTTAATTCCAATCAATCAATCTGAGGAATGAGTTTCTCTTGGTATCAAGACCATAACCTTGGGGGACAACAAGATCAGTTGCCATAACATCCCACTGCCATCATTCTGACTCAATAAGTTTCTGAGATTGGAAATATTTACAGTAGAAAACCATTTAGGTTAAAAGCACCCCATGTTATGCATTTTGTTACCAGAACTCCTGTCTATTATTATTTCAAGGTGCCATCAAGTTAAATACATAGCTATATCACAATCCATAAAGGCAATGTTCTACATCTTATCTTGATGAGTAGTGTGACTTGGATTTTATAAGCTATGAATAGCCACTTTAAGGTGTAACTCTTGTTCCTTCTGTCCAGAACAAAGAAGAGCAAAGAAAATCGTAGATGCAAAGAAATGATTAGTCCAAAGGACTAATGGATCACTGAACTTCAACCTCCACTACCTTGAGACCAGAAGAATTGCATGATTCCTGGCTGCCTCTGATGACTCTGAAAGGGGTAATGTGCTCCAGCGTGGTTATTTTGTTGGGTTTTTTAAAATTTATGTTATTTTTTTATTTTTTATGCATTTTCTCACATTGGCTTTGAGTGAACCACATAACCGCATTGTTGCTAGGTGCCACTGAGTACAACTCGCGTAGACCCTATGAATAACTGATCTGAACCTTGTCCTATCCTGTGCTGTCCTCACAATCTTTGACACACTCGAGCTAATTGCTGCAGTCACTGTCTTCCTGCACCTGGTTGAGGATCTTTCTCTTTTTGGCTGTCATTTCACTTTTCAAAGCATGTTGTTCCTGTCCATGGAATAACCTCTCTTAGCAACAGGACCAGAGTATGAGATGAAGCTTCATCATCTTTGCTTCTAGGGAGCACTCTGGCTGCACCTTTTCCAAGATGTAGTTTGCTTTTGGCAGACCATGGGATATTCAACTCTCTTCTCCAACACCATAATTCAAAGGCATTAATTCTTCTTTTGTCATTTTTCATTGTTCATCTCTCAGATGTGTAGCTGCATGTCGTGTTGTTTTGCTGTTGAGTCAGAACTGAACCATAGCTGACTCTCCTGTGGGTTTTCAGGGAAGATTGAGCATCCTTCTCTGCAGAGCATCTGGTATATTTGAACCATGTGCCTTTAGGATTACATCATAGCTTCTTGCCACTAGGCCACCACAGAACTGCACAAATATGGCATGTTTGCAGCCCCACTAAACACCAAACAAAGTGACTGGATAGTTTGCTAATAATGTAAGGAAGGTAAATGGCATCTTTTACAATGGGAAAAGCAAATTAAGTATGATTATCACTAATGATGGGACTGGTCAGTTTTACAGTCCTATCAAGCTTAAAGTCAGCGGGTTCAAAAGCAGAAAATTAAAATCACACCATCACCAAGAAAAGAATAGAAGTGATCACAATATATCCTTTGGGCAAGAGATTCCTGACTTAGGCAAAGCAAGATTGAGACCAACAGCAATGATGGCAGCAGCAGAAATGGTGCAGAACCAGAGAACAGTATGAGATGGAACTGAAATAGCCACCACCTTATAAAGTCAAAGCCAAACACTTTCACCTAGGCTTATTGATGGAGAGGAGGTGTGCATAATTGGCACACTTAAAAGAGCTGGTAGCTGCCTAGGTGCCGGGCAGGCCCAGAGTCTCAAGGCTCAAGATTAGAGGCGGACCTCTTTTGAGAACACCTGAGAAGATGCTGTTCTGATTGAAGAATTGCCAGCTGGGTGTTTCTAACTTGAATTGTAACCTGTTACCCCCTAGTAAACCCCATAATCATGAATATTTTCCATGAATTCTGTGTGGCATTGAAACTAATTAGCAACCCTTTTAATAGGCACCTTGGGTGATCTAGTGGTAAGAAACTAGACTGTAACCTCAAAGGCACACAGTTCAAATCCACCAGCTGCTCCACAGAAGAAGGATAAGCAATCTCTTCCCATGGGATTTTACTGCCTCTGGAAACCTGATACAAAGGCAACAGCAAGTTGGTTCCAGTTTGAGAGCACTTAACACAATCGGAAGTAAAGTAGTAAGAGCTGTGAGAGTTGTTAGAATTGATAGTACAAGGTGTTGAACATGGGGGCATGTCTGACCATAGGAATTCGTGTTGTTGATGTTCTTGACTGGGATATTATTTACTTGTAGAGTTAGTTATTGAAGGTCAGACATTTTCTCCCCCAAGCTAGCCATAATGATTTTACAGATCACTGTGAAGTTCAGAGTGTTGAGGGTTTTGGACAGAGTAGGAGAAAAAAATGTGGAATAAAATGCCAAACCATAAAATTATCAGTGGAATCCTACATACTGTCATCTTAAGCAACACTTTAATCTGGCATTAAACTCAATCCTGTCGCTAAACTTTCAGCCAACAATAGACATTTATTTGGTGAATAATTTGGAAAGCGAACAATAATAAAATTTTGAAGGTGAACAATATATAAGATAAATAGTAACACAGAGAGGTGTTTACTCCTTAGAGTAGTCAATCGTACCAGATCAGGAGAGTGGAGAGTGTTATTTTCCCAGAGAGAAAGCTCAGAGGACCGGAAAGGACAGGATAGAAGGATGAATGGAAATAATCATTGTAGGGAAGAAGTGTGAAGAGTACTCTATAATGTGGGAACTGTTAGGAATGTCCTAAAACAACACCCACATGAATCATTTGATGGAAGACTAATTTTATTCAAATCACTATAAATAGTTTTAAAAACCACTCCCCAAACGCCAGGATAGATGCAGAGAGACACAAATGTAGGAAGATTTGCTTTCAAGTAAAAAAAAACAAACCCAAGGAATCAAGAAATGCCTGCGACTACTGACAAAGAGGTAATAGATATGGCAGAGATCCTGATTGGTATTTAGGTTACAGTACTATTGTTGTGTTGTTATTATGTGTCATTGAGTCGCTTGCAACTCATAGTGACCCCATATGTAAAAAGAAATTTCTATTCTTTTAAACCAGTTACTTGTGGTAGTTTTGTCACTATATAACAACACTAGTTACAAAGAAGTCAAGAACTAGAAAATGTTAAAAGTTAGTATTTTAACAACTTCACATACTCATACTATGATTGGGTTGCAAGTGACTCAACACCACATAAAAACAACAGCAGTCATTCACAGGAAGGACAAAAAATTTCATTTTTCTCTCTCTCTATATATAAAATAATATCATATACATATTACATAATGTTGATAAATTATTTTTCTTTTTTTGGTGAAAATTTATAGAACACATTCTAGAAGAAGATGGTTTTCCACTCAATCCTTGTACATATTGTTTAATGACATTGATTATAATGACCATCATTAACCACACTCTTGCAAATTTCTTCCGGTAATTCTCACATCCATTAATCCTGCTATCCTAACCCTTCTGTCTTCTGAGCTTTATCACTGGGATCCATGCCTACATAATTAAATAGCTGGCTTATGTTGTTGCTGTTGATAGTGCCACTGAGTCAACTCCAACTCCTACTGACCCTACCTATGAAAAACAGATCTAAAACAACAAGTCTTGTGCAACCTTGCACCATTGCCATGATCTCTGTCATGCTTGAGCCCGTTGTGGTATTCACAGTGTCAATGCGGTGTGTGTTTATGTTGTATTGTTGTTATGTGTCATCAAGTTGCCTGCAACAGCTCTGAACCCTGTCCTATCCTGAGCCAGTCATACTGTCTCCAACACACCTAGCCCCTTTACCCCAATTACTGTGGCAATCCATCTCATCCAGGATCTTCCTCTTCTGTGCTATCTCTTCCTTCTTCAAGGACTAGTCCCTCCTGGAAACATGCCCAAAGTATGTGAGATTCTAATTCCTTTCCTCCAAGGAGCAGCTTAACTTCACTCTCTCCAGGAAGGAGCTGTTTGTTCTTTTCGCAGTCCATGATATGTTCAATACTCTTATCCAATGCCACAATTCCAAAACATAGATTCTTCTCTCATCCATAGTCATTTTCCACCTCTCTGATGCATAGCAAGTAATTGCAAAGATTATGGCCTGGATCAGGCTCGCCTTCGTCTTAGACTGATATGGCTGCTCTTCAGCACTTCTGAGAGGTCTGTGACAACAGTCTTTCTTAATAAAATTTGTCTTTTGTTTTCCTAACTGCTGGTGCCAAGAGTTTTGATTGTGAACCAAGCAAGCTGATAGAGATAATTTGAGGTTATGCTACTGGTGGATTCCTGAGTATTTCACCATAATTGCAATCTCTAATGCTGTTGATTCCAACTCATAGGAATCCTATAGAGAGAGTAGAACTTCTCCATAGAGTGTACAAGGCTGCAGCTGTTTACAATAGCAGACTTCAGTGGAATTCACTGCCGTACAGAGTGGGCGATGGATTCAAATCAACAACCTTTGGTCAACAGCCAAGTTCTTTAACCCTCTTTTCACTTGGCTTCTCAGTAATAACAAATATATGTTGAGTGAAGCTGTACACTAAGTATTTAAAACAAACCCACAGCGTCCCTTTTCAGCAGGAAGTAGCTAAGAGAATACGCCATCCCCTTTTCCTTATGAATCAGGGTGAAGTCTCTCTCAGGGAGGAGTGATAGGGAATAGAAAGGGACACACTGACAAAGGAGATTAATCAGAACTGACTTTGACAAGCACTGTGGCAATTGGACAATTAAAACAGACATTCGGATGGCAGGGAAGAAGAACAAACTGGGGAGGAAGGTAGAGAGAATGGTGCAGTAATGAAGGAATGAAAACCCAAAATCCCTGTAAATGTTCATTAAAACTAATAAAATTTAATAAAATAAAAAATAAAAAAAACGTATAATCTCATTTACCCTTCCTAAAAGCTCAAAAAGGGAAGAAATGTTATTAGTCCCTTTTAAGATAAGGAAAGGAAGGTTCAGAAAGCTTATTTGCCAAAAGTCACATGGATAGTTTTGACAGAGTAAGGCTGCCAAGAGGAAAATTATAACTTTTTAAAAAATAAATCCATACTTTTGACTATTATCTTACACTGTCTGACATAATCATTTTATTTTTATTTATAGTTCATAATGCCCATTAATTTTGTATATCATAGCTATAATTCCTTTTGACTTTCTTAATTTTATTAATTTATTGAAGGAAAAATTCATCACTCAATTATATAATCTTGCTGTTCCAGATAGATTTTTTACTTTATAACTTGTCTTGCTCGATATTTTACATTCATTTGTGTGATGATTTCATTGCTGTCAGTATTAGTTATCTCATACAAAGTATCTAACAAATTACTCTAAAACCTTGTGGCTTTAAGCAATAACAGGCACTTATAGCCATTTATGATTTTTGCAGGTAAGGAATTAAAATAAGTAATAGTAGTGTTGTTGTTAGGAGCAGTCGAGTTGAGTATGACTCACAGAGACCCTATGAAAAGCCAATCTGAACCCAGAGTACAGATTGGATAGATATGGAGCAAGAATACATCCCTGATGCGTACTTTTCAACCATGCAGTGTTCCCTTGCTCTGTTCAGACAACAGCTTCTTGGATCTGGGTCTAGGTTTCACATGAGTACAATTAAATGTCTGCAATTCTAATTCATCTCAATGTTAGCCACAATTTTCTGGGGTCCACAGTGTCATCCTGTGCTTAGCACCTGCTCCCTGTTGGAAATACTGCCTTCATTTGCTCTAACAGATCTGTGCATTCTACATGCAGCACATTTCTTTTCTTCATTGTTATCCTATGTTCCTTTTACTCTCTGTTTCCATTTCTGGCTTTGTTATAATTCAAGGTCTAAGCTTTTGATAATAGAATACCTCTGGGCAGTCTTCTCCATTGTCGTTTTCCACTTCTGAAGACTCAATGGGGAGTGAGCTACGAGTCAATTTCAATTTGACAGTATATAACAACAAAAACAACAACAAAAACAACAACAAAAACAAAGATTTTTACATTAAAGGGGGAAAATGGAAAAAATATATAGGATAAACAGATAAAATATGGCCTTTTGGGAGTCTATAATATTGCCATGAGCTCTGTTACCCTAGTGATAAGACATGTCATAGCCAACCCTAAGACATGTGGTTTGAATCCACCAGCTGTTCCAATGGAGAATGGTGGGCAATCTAATCCCACATAATTCATATAATCCACATAATAATTCAGGTCTCTGAAAACCTCCAGTAGTTAAGAATCAGTTCTAACTCAATAGTGCTTAGCAACAACTTTTTATTGGTACTCAGGTGAATAGACAAATAATTGAAACAAAGTATTTTCTAATGACAGTAATGATTTGTTGTTGTTATGTGCTGTCAAATGGCATGATACTCATAGTGACCCTATGTACAACAGCTCTGAACTCTGCTCTATCCTGAGCCAAACTTACTGTTTCCAACACATCTACCCCCCATTATCCCAGTCACTGAGTCAATCCATCTCATCAAGTGTCTTCTTCTTCTGCACTTTCCCTCCACCCTCCCAAGCATGATGTCCTCTCCAAGGACTGGTCCCTCCTTGTAACATGCCCAGACTATGTCAGATGAAGCTTCAGAATCCTTGGCTCCAAGGAGCATCCTAGCTTCACCCTCTCCAGGACGAACCCATTTCTTCTCTTAGCAATCCATGGTACAGTCAATATACTCTTCTCCAGCACCACAGTTCAAAGGAATCAATTGACTTTCTATCATCCTTAATCATTATCCAGCTTTCTGATAAATAGTAGGTAATTGTAAATACCATGGCCTGTGTCAGGTGCACCTTAGATTCCAGACTGACATCATTGCTCTCAGTTCTCTGGAGATTTCCCTGACAGCAGACTCTTCCAGTGCAATTTGTCTTTTGATTTACGGGCTGCTGGTGCCAAGAGTGTTGATTGTGGAGACAAGAAAACTAAAGCTTCTAACAATCTCAATCTCTTCACCATCTATTATGATTCTGCTAATAGGTCCAGTAATGAGTATATAATTAATATACTTATAAATAAATTATAAAATGAAGGTAATTAGATGTCTTGAGGTAGTCTATAGGTCTTCTTGACTTCTAGTGGTTGATTTCAAAATGGCATCTTAGGTTAGAAAAGAAGAATGTTGGTGGGACCAAAGTGAGGCGGTGGGGCAGGGGCTGGCATCTAGGACGGCAGTGATGGCGTACAGTGGACTCACCGTGCCTCTCATAGTTATGAGCATGTTCTGGGGCTTCGTGGGCTTCTTAGTGCCCTGGTTCATCCCTAAGGGTCCTAACTGGGGGGTTATCATCACCATGTTGATCACCTGTTCAGTTTGCTGCTACCTCTTTTGGCTGATTGCAATTCTGGCCCAGGTCAACCCTCTCTTTGGACCACAGTTGAAAAATGACACCATCTGGTATCTCAAGTATCACTGGCCTTGAAGAAGACGTTGTGCTCTGCAGTGCTGTCATTGAGGTCACGAAGAGAATTTCTCTACAGGCAAAATCACCTCCAGACCCAGACCACCAATCTCGACTCACCTAGTTAGGCATTAGCTGCCTTAAACATTCACATCACATTTGAATGCCTTATTCTAAAATGCAATATTTTTCCTGTCATCTTTCTTACACT
>NW_006399763.1:21209688-21211797 GCF_000299155.1 Elephantulus edwardii
AAAAAAAAAAATAAAGAAGAAGAAGAATGTTAAATTCCTGGGCACTTAGCCCTCCTCTCACACACAACATGTTTATTTTTGTCAGGTTCTTTTCCCATGTATGTGAGTACGCCAGAAGTAAACATATTAACAAATAAATAAAGCTGTGTTCTAGAATAGAGTTTCAACAGTTGATTCTTTGGACTGGTTTCATATTCATTCCTCCCACTTCATTGTAAAGAAAACTGAGTTTATTCAGTTATGTTACTAAAAGGCGAACAGGGAAAATGAGAGTCCGTTCCTGCATTTTAAATTCAGAGAATAAGTCATGAAAGGTGTGAGGACCTGAAGTTTAAGGTCCTACAGTAATTTTGTGATCATGAGGGAGAAAATCAAGAAGAGGAAAATTAACTCTGGAAGTTGACATTTTTGAGGTGTTAATCCTTCACTCCAAGAGTCTTCAAAAATAAGACACAAAATAGTCTTGTGCTCAAATTACTTTTATATGGCTATTTTGTTACTTGAAGCAAAAATTATCCTAACAAAATTTCTACCTCTGAAATAACAAACCACCTTCGTTCTCTTTGGCAAACTAATAAAAGTATAAAACTACAGGATCTCATTAACACTCTTCTTATAAACCATGAATTGGTTTTAGATATTCTAATTTATGTTTTTAAAAAGTCAGTTTCAGTAGCAGTGTTCAAACCTCCCTGACCTTAGGGCTATAATGACAATAAATGAAAGAAAGATTATATTAAAATTGTAGCTAAAATTAGTTTGCCAACAATTGAACTTTATACCTGGAGCTGTTAGAAGAAACGTAGAAAAAGCACTAAAAATTTGAGCACATTATTTAGAAAATAAAAAGCTGGAAACTGGAAAACTTTCCTATGTGAGGGGCAAACATTGCTTGTCCAGGGCTCATTTTGCACTACTGACTTGTGTACAGCACTCCCCTTAGACTCTATCAGAATGGTGTGTAGAAATCGATGGAAGAAACTTGCCCTGAGACTGTAAACGAGAAAAGTGGAAAAATCTGAAGTATTTTTTGATAACTGTGTTAGAGTGCAGCGGCCTTTGGGGAGGTCAGATGTTTGATAGAAACGAATGTGCTTGAGACTGTGATACTGCTGGAAAAGGAATAAGAAAGAGAGAATCCCAATCCTGGTCTTTCAATTTGAAGTGATTTATTATTTTTTAACAAGCATTTCAGCACTTTAATTCTTTTTCTCCAGGTAATTGAGTCTTACGAATAACATTCATTGTGAAGAAATGGTATGAAATGATACTACTTTTACTTTTTTTAATGAAATTAGACTACTTTTCTTTCCAATTGTCTGACAAAAACAAACAACCCCAAACAAAAACAAAACATTCCTTTTAAATCTAGATTAATCTGTAGAGTACAGAGTAAATGCTGGGTACTTTTACTCCTGGAAAAAAAAAAGATATTGCTTAACATACACTGTAGAAACCACTTTATTGAGTCTTTAGCTATTTGAAAGGAAGTAAAAATATGATTTGGAATATTAAGAATGTCAGGTATCAAAAATAATTTTCTAAGTATTTTGTCATGAAAAACTCAAGGGAATGGAGTAATTAAAAATCTTCTTCTAAGTCCTGAATAGACCATATATTCTTAACGAAAGGTGTAATTTAGAAAAAATAATTAGTGCTTTAATTAGTGGAATATAATTAGAAGCCTTTCTTAATAGTTATAAATTTAAAAATAATTTTTACCTTGATTATTTTTTAATCATTGATTATGAATATTTTATAGGTGTTACTAGGCCAATGCTGTAATTTGTAAGTTTCATCCTATTATTTTCCATTCATGGAAAAAAATGATTATTATATTTTTGCTTGCTCTTTCTTATGAGACACATTGTTTTATTTTGATTAAAATTTTATCACTATAGCAACGGTTGACTCAACTACAGTCAAACAGAGAATACCCAAAGAATGTCTATCTGTGCTTCATTGACTGTGCAAAGGTTTTTGACTGTGTGGATCACAGCAAGCTATGGCTGACTCTGAGAAGAATGGAAATCCCAGAACATTTGATTGTGCTAATGCGAAACCTGTGCTTGGACCAAGAGGCAGTCGTCAGAACAGAGCAGGGAGACA
>NW_006399763.1:21212567-21230252 GCF_000299155.1 Elephantulus edwardii
AGGGGCGGCAAAGGAGAGGAAGACCTTCAATGAGCTGGATCGATTCTGTGACTGGAGAGATGGGAATAAGTGCATTTGGGATGGCTAGGTTGGCACAGACTAGAACGGCGTTTAGAGCTCTTGTACATAGAGTTGCAAGCAACTCGATGGCACATAACAACAACACCATCATAATTGTGATGATGACAAAATCAGGCAGCATTTTTTCTGTCATACATATGCAATTTAGAGGTGGATGGATACAGCCGCTCTTTTATATCTAGCAATGAGACACATTCTTTTTTCTTAAATTTATTTTATTATTTGTGTGTGTGCGTGTACCATCAAATCAGATCTGATTGGTACAGGAGGAGATTGTCCCTACTTCCTCGGCGGAGCATCTGGTGGACTCGAACCGTGCGCCTCTGGGATTGCAGTGCAGCTTCCTGCCACTAGGCCACCAGAGCTCCCCTGAGACACATTCTTGAGACGTAGATTATTTAGTCAAGAGTCACACAGAGGTCAGTGAGATAAGGAGAGAGTCCATATCTTCTGACCTCCTCCAGAGATATTTAGATAATGATCTTATGTCAATCTTAAACAGCACCCAAAATACGTAATAAGACTCTTTCTCTCCCTCTCATTGCTATACAACTGCAGGTGGCACTTAGCTGACCCTTCACTGGGTTTCTGATATCATTCACACAAGAAACTGCTCATTTTCCCCATAGAACAGTCTTTGAAAGTCTATCATTTCATCAATATTTAAACTCTTCTTGTTCCGTGAAATTTTCAGTCATGAACACAATTAAATCAGCTCATCAATATTCGAAACTTATCTTCATTATATTTATCCTAGAATTTTTCTCTTTACACTTTCCAGTTTATAGCCTGCTTCTAGTGTTTTGAGATTTAGTAAATTATTGTGCAATCTACATATACTTTCGTAAAGTAACTACTTCTGGTTTCCTGGGGATCATCTTAAAATAAGGATGTTGCTATAATTGATCTCTAAGGTCTAGCTCTAGAATTTTATTAATCTGTGTAAAATTTATAGTTATATTTTGAATAAATTCTTCCTAGTATTAGCATTTTCCCGTATTTCTGTCGCTGGGGAATAAAGATTTCTTTGTGTATGCTAAAATAATTTTAGGCATGAATAGGTAGGATTTTTTGGCAAGTAGCCTCTTCACCTTTGGAATTAGATTGGATTTAAAAATTAACACTGAAAATTAAACTACAGCCTTATAGAGGGCTGCAGAGTTTGGATTACAAGTAAGGCCCAGGGCTACCTTCTATTTCTCAAGTTCTTCAAGGCAACTCTTTGTTTTGAACATTTTATTTCGTTTTACATGAAAACGTACATAGCAAATTATTTTTCTGGTCAACAATTCATACATACATTATGACATAACATTGATTGCTTTTTTTACAATGTGTCCATACTCTTCCTGCCAGGGTCTCTGGAGCTGCTCTTTGCCACAAGGAGCATGGTGGTGTGAGCGCAGGAATCCTGGCAAGCTTTTGGAGTCGAATACTTTTTCCGGGCATGTGTTTGGCCTGCAGGTTTGCGGTGTCCCCAGGAACAACGAGGCAAGCCAGGTTTGGCCTTAGGGCTTCAGGCAGGAGGCGGCCCAAGCCCAAAGGCAGCTGGGAGAGGAGGCCGGCCATGTTCTTGGCTCCTCCCAGGGTCTTGGGAAGTTCTCCTTGCCAGAAGGAGCATGGTGGTGTGAGTGAAGGAATCGTGGCAAGCTTTTGGAGTTGAGTGCTTTTCCGGGCATGTGACAGTGATGTGCCAATCGTGGTAATGGGTACCCATGGTGGACAGTGTTGGCTGGAGCTTCCCGACTAAATCAAGCCTGAAAGCAGGAGCGGCATCCACTTCCGAAATGGCTTGCCTCTGGAAACTCTATGTACGAACAGTACTCAGGCCGTTAGTTCATAGGGTCGCTATGAGTTGTCTAAGACTCGATGGCACCAAACAACAACAATACTCTTCCCATTTTAGTATGTTGTTTCTGTTTTCATTCATTCAGTTTCTCTAGTCCTTCTTTCCATCTCATCTTTGATTTTGGGAAAACGTTGCCCTTTTGGGTTGGTATAATTGTTTTAGGGAGTAAAACGATTTATTGTTTAGACTCTTATTTATTGGCCAGTCTATTATTTCCCTGAAAGGTGATTTCCAGAAAGATTTTTAGTTTCAGACTAAAAGATTGTTTTAGAGTAAGGTTGCTATGATAGTAAGGTAGTCTTGCGGAATTCTCCAGCACTGGACAATCTAGTAAGTCTGATCTTTTTTAAAAAGAAATTTTAATTTTTTCTCTCCTGCTTTTCTCTCCCATTCTTTTTTTTTGTAATATTTTTTATTTCGATAATTTTAATGAACACTTACAGAGATTTTGGATTTCCACTTCTCTCCCCATCCAGACACCCCCCCGCCCCAGTTCACTCATCTCTTTGAAAAGTAAAAGGAAAATTCCCTCCCTGGTAGACAATCCCCCCACACCCCTCCCACCACCCCAAGTACATTCCACTATGCAACCTTCTTTCTGCTGTGTTTCTGGTTGGAGGCGTTGTTACTGAAAGATGGATGTGATCTAGTTCTAGCCTCGGGTTAGAGAAGACTGTGGTTTATGTGGGTCATTAGTCCTAATAATTAGTCCTGGACTAATTATTTCCTTGAGTATTTGCTTTCTTTCACACCACTTTCCTCCAGATAGGAGACCAATACTTGTGTCTTAAATGGTCTCTAACAAGTTTAAGACTACTCAAACTAAAGCATTACATTTATAACCTATTATACCGACTGACCTAGATGAGATGCTGCTCCTTCATGCCCAGGATCTCAGTTCTGTGAAATTGTTTGGATATGTCTGTGAGCAAATCTGTATTTTCTTTTACCTCAGACCTTAGATTCTCAAGTGCAAAAAAAAAAAAAAATACACACTTTCTTTATCCCTACCCTCTTGCATTTCCCATTTCTCTCTTTCTGAATACCAGTGTTTGTTGAACTGAAAGCCTGAGTTAGGTAAGTGAGGGACCCATTTTTCAACTTTCTCTGGCATTAAAGTCTTCTATGGCCTAGAATTCTTGGACAAGTTGATGGTGCAGAGTGACTAACTATACAGAGATGTCTCAGATGGTGATGCTAAGCCTGAGAGAATAATATGATGTGAACATGTGAACGTATGATGCCACTAACAACTCTAGAATCACACTGGAACTCAAGCATGCAGAAACTTCAGGGCCTGGTTAATTGATGCCTTTGAGCTGTGGTGCTAGAGAAGAGTATTGAAAGTACCATGGACTGCCAAGAAAATAAACAGATTCATCCTGGAGAGGATTAAACCAAGCTACTCCTTGGAGGCAAGGATACTGGGGCTTCATCTGACATACGCTGGGCATGTTGCAAGGAATGACAGGTCCTTGGAGAGGGACATCATGCTTGGGAGGGTGGAGGGACGGCGCAAGAGGGGAAGACCCTCTATGAGATGGATTGATTCTGTGACTGGGGTAATCAGGATGGATGTGTCAGAGGCAGTGAGATTGGCACAGGATAGAGCAGGGTTTAGGGCTGTTGTACAATAGGGTCACTAGGAGTCGCAAACGACTCGATGACGCATAACAACAACCACAACAATATGCAGAAGTATTAACCATATTTTATAACTTCGGCAATGTAATGTTTTTACATCTACACCAAGGACTGGCCCCTCCTTGTAACATGTCCCAAGTATGTCAGATGAAGCTTCAGAATATCTTCATTTTTTGATGAAAGTGCTGAAATCCAGAAAATGTTAATAATAGTTTGGAAACGTGAAATGCTCTATAGAAGGTAATTTTGCATTCACTAAAATGTGGGCTTAACATTAAGAAAGATGTGCATCAGATTGTATTCTTTCTCCACATACATTTAATCTATATGCTGAGCAAATAACTATGAAGCTAGACTCTGTGTGTCAGATGAAGCTAGGCTTTGGCCATACAGCATTTTTTTGCTTTGTTTACTGACTGCTCTCTGGTCCAGATATAGGTTTTGCATAAGCACAATTAAGTGTTTTGGGATTACCATTCTTCTCAAGGTTAGCCACAGTTTGCTATGATTTATACAGTCAAATGCCTTTGCAGAGTCAAGGAGACACATATAGACATTTTCCTGGAACTCTGTTTTCAGCTAAGATCTAACATTGGCTAGAATGACTTTAGTGCTACAGCCTCTTTAAGCTCAGCTTGAACTCTGTCAGTGCACTGTTTTGTTTATGAATCACCTCTAGCAGAGTCTTGTTTGTGTGTGATAGTAGTGATATCATTTAATAATTTCCTCACTCTGTTGTAACACATTTTTTTTTGAAAGGCCATAAGAATGAATCTCTTCCAGTCAGTTGGCCAGGTAGTTGTCCTCAAGATTTCTTGGCACAACCTTCGAGTAAAACATTTTTCACCAATATAGAATTTATTTTTACTCCCCAAGTTCATTACTAATAATATTTTCTAGACATTTTCATGCTTACAGATATTATTCAATAATGTGACTTTCAGTAGTCTTGAATTTTTATATTGTGTGATTTTTTATCATCATATTTTTACCTACTCTTTAAAAAATTGTATTCAACTATTATATTTTGTGCTCAGTTATTGTCATTGCATATAAAGCTTTATGCATATGTGTAATGATTTATATATAATAAATTCCCAAGTTCCTGATGTTTGATGTTTACATCAAAAACTTTCCATAATTTAACAATCATGTAATTTTATCAATGTAGTGCAAATTATCTCAAGAAATGATGTGTTGGTTTATATATACTTGATTTTTCATTCAGTGTATTATTTTAAAATATTTAGGTTTTTCTTTGTTCTAATTTACATTCTATTATTTACTGTATTTTTGAAATATGTTTATTCATATCTTGTTTTCTTTGCATTTTTTCTCTATTTAACAATTTGTCAACATTAATATTTTATAATATGTATTATACATTTTTGTTAGATGTTTATATTGTCTACCTCAGTGTCTTCAAAGTAAATGAGAAATGTTGTTTTACATTATTTCAGCTTCAGATTTAAAAATTGGATCAGTTTCTGTTGTTGTTAAGTGCCGTTGAGTTGACTATGGCTTTGTGAACAACAATTCTTTGAACAACAGATCTGAGCCCTGCCCTCTCCTGCACCATCTTCATAACTACTATTATGCTAAAGCCCATTGCTGTAGTCACTGTGTCAGTTCATTTCACTGAGGGGCTTCATGTCTTTGAGTGCCCCTCTACCTTTGCCAGCATATCATTTGCCAAGGGATAACTCTTCCTGATAACATTCCCAAAGTATGTGGGATGAAGTGTCACCATCCTAGTCTCTAAGGAAAATCTGGTTGCACTTCTCTCAAGACAGATTGAGTTGTTCTTTTGGCAGTTCACGGGATAATACTCTTCAATGGCATTGATTCTGCTTTGGTCTTCCTTATTCATAGCCTGGCTTTTGGATGCTGATAAACCACTGAAAATATCATGACTTGCATCAGTTCATCTTAGTCATATTGGGCACATTTTTTGTTTTTATGGGAGCTATAATCTTCTGTAACAGGTTGTACTACAGCTAATTAAAAGGCAGTGAATATCTGGGAGTTTGAATCCACCTGCTGCTCTGAGGAAGAAAGAAAGGCAGTCTCCCCCTGTTATTATCCTCCATCTCAAAAACCTAATGGAAGGTCGCTGTGAGTTGGAATCTATTCTACGGCAGGGAAGTTAATTTTATTGAGAGTAACTTGGGCTTAGAGAGCTCTGGTGGCCTTGTGGTAAGAAGCTGCACTGCGATATCTAAGGCGCATAATTTGAAACCAACAATGCTTTTTTGAGAGATAGGTGAGTAATCTCTTTCTGTGTGATTAACTGTCTCTGAAACTGCAGGAGGGTCAACTTTCGATAGGTTCTGACTCATAGGTGCACAGCAACAGTAACACAGGATCATCATCTTCTAAACTGCTTTGAGTTTGGTCTTGTGTACACCCTCTAAATTTAACAGTTAAATTCTACTTGTTTGTTTTGTCGTTGTGCTGGCGGATACAGTACTAACTCATTCCTGATTCTAATGGATTTTCAGAGGCAGTAAATTTCATGGGAGAAGATTGCCCCCCTTCACCTACAGAGAGGCTGATGCATTCTAATGACATTCCTTGGAATTGCAGCAGAGAAGGAAGACTATGAATTGAATATGTTATTTTAAATAAGAAACTCAGTGAGAATAAAAATGGACAATAGTCAACTGAAAAACAAATCCTTCCAAATACTTTTAAAGAATGAGGCCTTGAAATTTAGTTAAGTTTATCTGCAGGTATGTGTGTCTACATGTGCATGTATGATGCAAAAGAGTTTTAGAATTAGTCTAAGAAGTAGTAGACATTGAAAAATTTTGGAAAGTACTATAGAAACAAAACCCAATAATAGAAAATAATGAAATTCAAGCTGCACTGAAGACATTAATAAAAAAACAAGGTCCCCAAAAGTGACTACCAATTGACATGTTTCAACTAACAGATACAGCTTTGGCTGTGCTCACCTGTTTATGCCAGGAAATTTAGAGGGCAACTATCTGGCCAATGGACTAGAAAAGATTCTTGTTTATCCCCATTCCCAAAGAAAGTGATCCAACAGAATGAGTAAATTATTGAACAAAATCACTAATACCTCTTGAGAGAAAAATATTAAAGATAATTAAACAAAGGAGGACGCTTCAACAATTTAGATCCTCCCAGAGAGCTGTGGGTGAGCATTAACATTACTGGTAAATATATTTGTTTTATCCTGGACACAAGAGCCTACTATTTGGTCCTAAAAGCCTTCTGAGGTCCCAACTCTTCTCACTATTTCTTAGTTGTTGGAATTGATGGAAAACCTCATAAGCAGTTCCTTACTTCACCTCTGCCTTGCATGCAGATTTCCGAGCTGTAAAACAACCCAGTGGTAGATGGACTTTGCTCCAGGACTTAAGAACAATAAATGACATAGTTGAGCCTCTACATCTTGTGGTTCCTAACCTTTATACTATAATAGACAAAGTGGTAGTCAATAGGCCTTTTATTTTAAGAACTACCTTCCCTCTGTAACTTGATTTGTGCCACTGTTAGAACATCTACTTGGAATATTATTGTTTTTAATTTTTGACTCATGTACTTTTAACTTGTTAGTTAAGTTTGTGTCTTCTAGGCTGCAACAGCTCCATGACACATCTTCAGGGATATGAACATGTATGGCTAAGCACAATTGATAACAGTACATCTAAATTCCAAAATCAATCTCCACAATAGTCTATGTGTTTCCTACTGCCAAAGGGGCCCGTTAGTGAGAGAAGATCTTCACCCTGAAACCTACAGCATCCCTTTTCAGTAGGAAATAGCTAAGAGAATACGCCGTCTCCTTTTCCTTATGAATCAGGGTGAAGTCTCTCTCAGGAAGGAGTGATAGGGAATGGCAATAGACACACTGGCAAAGGAAATTAATCAGAACTGGTTTTGACAAGCACTGTGGCAATGGGACAATTAAAACAGACTTTCAAGGGGGGAAAAAAAGAGGAATGAACTGGGGGGGAGGGTAGAGAAAATAGTGCAACAATGAATGAATGGAAACCCAAAATCTCTGTAAATGTTCGTTAAAATTAATAAAATTTAATAAAAAATGACTAGAGCGGTACATTGATAAGGAACTAGCAGAAATTTAAGCTGGCTTTAGAAGAGGTCATGGCCAGTGATATAAATTTGCTGATGTCAGATGAGTCGTTGCTGAAAACAAAGAATACCAGAAGAATATCTATGTGTGTTTTTTAAACTATGATTTGACTATGAGGATGATATCAAGTTATGGCTAACATTGAGAAGAATGAGAATCCCAGAACACTTAATTGTACTAATATGAATTCTATTTCTAGAAAAAGAAGCTGTTGTCTGAAGGGAGCAAGGGAACACTGCATAGTTTACAATCAGGTAGCGTATGTGTAAGCGTTGTATTCTTTCTTCATATCTATTCAATCTGAATGTAGAGCAAATAATTTGAGAAGCCAGACTCTATGAGATAGAATGAGGTATCTGGATATCTGGATTGGAGGAAATCTCATCAATAACCTATACTATGCAAATGACACAACTTTCTCTGCTGAAAATGAGGAGGATATGAGAAGCTTATTGAGAAGATCAAGGACTATAGCCTTCTGTATGGATTATATCTCAATATCAAGAAAACAAAGTTTTTCACCACAGGACCAACAATCAACATTATGATAGATAGAGAAAAGATTGAAGCTATCAATGATTTCCTCTTGCTTGGATCAATAATGAACAGTATTGGTACCAACCATCAGAAAGTCAGGAGATGTACTGCATTTGTCAATTCCAGTGTCAGGGATCTCTCCAGAATGCTGAAAGGCAATGGTGTCAGTTTGAAGATTAAGGTGTGCCTGATTCAGGCCATGGTCTTCTCAATTACCTGCTATGCATTGAGAACTGGACTATAATAAGGATGACAGAAAAAGAATTGATGCCTTTGAGTTGTGGTGCCAGAGAAGAGCATTGAATATCCCATGGACTGACAAAAGAACAAACAGGGATGTCTTGGAGAAAATGCAGCCAGAGTGCTCTTTTGAGGCAAAAATGGTGAAGCTTTATCTTTGATACCTCAGACATGTAACTAGGTGAGGCTCTTCACTGGAGAGAGATGCTATGCTTGGAGTGATGGGAGATCAACAAAGGAGAAGAAGATCCCCAGTGAGATGGATTGACATGGTGACTTGGGCTTGAGGATTTCAGAGGTGATGAGGATGGCACAAGATAGGGCAAGATTCAGGTTGGCTGTTCATAGGGTCAATCTGAGTGGTACTGGACTTGAGGGCACCTAACAACAACATTAGCAAAGCCTCATTAGTGGCACAGAGAAGACTTATTCCTATAGGAGATTACAACCACAGGTACAGAGGTTAGGATTTACAACACTATTTATTTTCAGGGGATGCATTTCAGTTCGTAACCATGGAAGTTGTCATCTTTTTGTGGCATGCATATGCCTTTCAAAAGCAACTGCTTTTGTTTCTTCCTGATCATCAGGTTCAATTACCATATTGTCATCAGTGTAATGAAACAAAACAATGCTCTGCGGAAATTAAGGCAATCAAGTTCCCTCTGGCACATATTAAGATTGAGGCAGAAAGTTGACATAGCTCTGAGGTAAAGGGCTGAAGGTGAATCACTTCTAATTTCTCCATTACTTAGTATATAAAAGAAAATTATCACTGGGTCAGTGGGTACACAAAAGGTGCCGAAAGATGTGATAATTTGCTCCAATGATGATACCACATTTGAACAGCATTGGCAATTAGTGTCACAACCTGATTACGTTTATGATAATACTTAGGTACCCCTGTTTAGTTTTTATATAACCTAAGTAGGAGAGTTAAAAAAGGTTACAGCAAGCATTTTCTCCACCGTGTTTTTCAGGTCTTTGATGGTGACATTAATATCTGAAGCACCCAGCGATACAGTATTGCTTTCATTGGGAACACTAGAGATCTTCTTATCAGAATATCACTTAAAATCTATGAGTTACAGAACTAATGTGCAGAAATTCTCACTTTGTGGGAGAAATACACCTATTACTAAAGAACAGGTATGCAGTCCCAGTGGAGATACTGTAAATATGTCTTGGGCCCAAATGCCATCCATCACCTCACCTCCACAAGGCCCTTAGAAGTCTTTGTTAGGTTCTGTCAAATCAAGCATGACTCATAGCGACCTTACCTATTTTATCATGTGCCATATTCACACTACCTGACACACAAGACCCCACTGAGGCATTCACCCTATCATTCCACTTGGTCGAGGGTCTTCTTCTCTTTTGCCAACCTTCTATCCTTTCTAGCATTATGATATTCTCCAAAGAATAAGCTGCTCCAAGCAACATGCCCAAAGTATGTGAGGTGAAGCCTCATTATTCCTGCCTCCAAAGAGGACTCAGGTTGTACCCTCTCCAAGACATATCTGTTTATTCTTTTGGTCATTCATGGGATATTCAGTGCTCTTCTCTAACACCACAGCTCAAAGACATCAATTCTTCTTCTGTAATCCTTGCTCACTGTCTCGCTCTCAGATGCATAACAAGTGATTGGGAAGACTATAGCCTGAATCAGATGCACCTTAGTCCTCAAACTTACATCATTACTCATCAATAATTTAGAGAGGTCCCTAAATATAGATTTTCCCCAGTGTAATGCATCTCCTTATTTTCTGACTGCTGGTACTAATGATATTAATTGTGCATCCAAGTAAGACGAAGTTGTTCACAGTTTCAAACTCTTCTCCACCCATCACGATTTTACCTATCAGTCCAGGGATAAGAATCTTTGTCTTCTTGACATTGAGATGCAATCCATACCTAAGGTTACATTCCTTGATCTTCTGCACAAGCCCTCCTCATTTTCAGCAGCAAGGCTGTGTCATCTACATAATGTAGGTTATCGATGAGTCTCCCTCTAATCCTGATGCTACCTTCCCCTTAATAGAGTCCAGCTTCTTGAATAATTTGCTCAGCATACAGATTAAATAGGTGAGGAAGAGATTGAGGTTGTTAGCCGTTACAGCTTGCTTAGATCCACAATCAATACTCTTAACACCAGCAGACAGGAAATAAAAGATGAATTGCCTTGGGAAAATCTGCTGTCATGGACCTCTCCTGAGTGCTAAAAAGCAACGATGTCAGTCTAGAGACTAAGGTGTGTTTAAACCAGGCCATGATCTTCTCAATTACTTGTTATGCTTCAGAGTTGAATAATGATTAAGGATAATAGAAAAAGAATAGATGCCTTCAAGTTGTGGTGCTGGAGAAGAATCTTGAACATACCATTGACTGCCAAGAAAATAAATCTGTCTTGGAGAGGATGAAACCAAGTCTCTTCTTGGAGGCTAGGATTTTAAAGCTCTATCTCACATACTTTGGGCACCTGGCCAGGAGAGATTGGTCCTTGGAGAAGGACATCATGCTCAGAAGGGTGGAGGGACAGCTCAGGAGAGGAAGACTCCAGATGAGATAGATTGATACAGTATCTGGGGCAATGCGGTTTGATGTGAAAGAATTATTGAGACTGGCTCAGGACAGAGAAGGGTTCAGAGCTGCTGTACATAGGGTGACTATACATCTCAGGTGACTCAATTGCACATAATAAGAACAACACACTATATTGGTTTTCTTTTTATTTTAATTTAAGCCTCTTATTTAGAGTCAACAAGATTTCGGGGAGGGCCTTTATATTTAAAAGTTGGTTTTAATTATATTTTGGAGGAACATTCTTCTAAGTGGTACAGCATTCTTCTGTCAATATGCTGTACTGAGGTAACCTGGGGTTGCTGTGATGCTGAGCCTTGTGCCATTGGGTTGTCAAATGCAGTTATCCATGGTGGACAGTATTTGGTGAGCTCCCAGTTTAAGACAGGTTTAGAAGCAGGAGTGAAATCCACTTCCTAAACAACAAACCTCTGAAAACTCTATGAACTTTGATAAATAAATGTCAATTTATTTGTACATAGGGTGTACCCTATGTATAGAAAGGCTTCAGGTCTTTTGTTCATAGGGTTGCTATGAGGCATGCTTGATTCTATGGACAATCAACAACAACATACATATTAAATAGGTATGGAGAGAGAATACAACTCTGACGTACTAGTTTCTTAATTTTCAATCATTCCGTGTTCCCCTGCTCTGTTCGCACAACAACCTCCTGATCCAGGTATAGGTTTCACAGGAGCACAATTAAGTGCTCTGGGACTCCCATTCTTCTCAATGTCAGCCAAAATTTGTTATGATTAACACAGTCAAATGTCTTTGAATAGCCAATAAAGTACAAATAGACATTCTCCTGGTATTCTTTAGTTTCAACCAGGATCTGTCTGACATTAGCAATGATATCACTAGTGCCAGGGCCTCTTCTAAATCATGCTTGAACTTCTTGGCAGTTCCCTATCTATGTACTGTTCCAGTCATTTTTAAATGATCTTCAGCAGTATTTTGATTGCATGTAATATTAATGATATTGTTCAATAGTTTCTATTTTCAGTTGGTTTGCCTTTCTTGGGAATGGGAATAAATCTAAGGACTAGATTTGAGGAATTGAACACCAATGATCAAAGACTAAATGAGTTGAGGGATGATATCCTTGAGAGAAAGCAAAACAAGCAAAGCAAGCAAAGCAAAAGGATCATTATAAAAATAGAGGAGAAAGAAAAAAATCTAAATGGATGTCAAGAGACTCTAAAAATGACTCTGCAGCATCAAGAAGCCAAGACAAAAGGAAAACATGACGAAGTAAAAGAGCTAAATAGAAGATTTTAAAGAGCAGCTTGAGAGGACATAGCAAAGTATTATAATGCAGTATTATAATGCAGAGAAGCTAGAATTGGAGAATAAAAAGAGAGATCTCACTCTGAATTTCTCAAAGAAAGAACTATGAAACAAATTTAGCCTCAAGTCATAATATTGAAGGATTTTATGGGCAATATATTGAATGACCCAGAAAACATCAAAATAAGATTGAAGAAATACACAGAAACACTGTACACAGAAAAAAATACAGGGAAAGAACTAACTGACACTGAAAATTTCAGGAAGGACCATGTGAAGAGGAGGAGCCAATGGTAATGAAGGAGGAAGTGGAAGATACATTGAAGGCATTGGCAAAACAAACAAACAAACAAACAAAATAAAGCCACAGGAGTCAATGAGATTGGATGGATCTGTACTTGACAAAGGGCATTTCAGATTACTTAGATGAGTATTAGTTAAATATCTTTTCGTTTGGAATATGTAAATATTTCCTTTCTTCTAATTCACAGTCACCCAGATAAAAATAGCTAAGCAGAAAGTATCTATAATTAAATTTCAATATTATCTCCCTAAATCTTCATATTCCTTCATTTATAGATTGAAACTGTCAATGACTTCATTGTACAATTATTAATGAGTGCTTGAAGATTTTCTTCCTTATTTTAAATTTTACATGTCAGCTAATTGAAGTTCTTCTTTGGGTGAAAGCTTTACTTTATCTACATCATTATGTAGATTCAACTTTGAGTAGCCAGCTCTTCACCAGTCACATTTGAGTGACTTCCAAACTCAGGGTCTTATCTTCCAGCACTGTATCCATTTTTTTAATGTTATTCTTATGTCTTTTTAAAGCTTGCTATTTCAGAAGTGGATAGGCAGTCTTCTGCATCATCTGCCTTAGTCTGGAAGCTTTGCTGAAATCCGTCCACTCTGAATGACTCTGCTAGTATTTGAAATATCAGTGGCATAGCTTCCTGTATCACAGCAACATGCAAACCTCTATAGCATGGCAAACTAACAGATCAGTTAGCACAAACATCTTATCTTGTTGCATGTGATTTAAAACTTAAAGTGTTTTGAGTCTTTTCTTGCAAGGAATCAGGCCTGGCAAAGAAATACTTTTACAAACAACTCCTAAGAATTATACAAACTAAGAAATTCCTAACTGTCCTTTGTTGTTATTATGTGCCATCAGATTGCTTGAGACTCACAGCGACCCTATGTACAAGAGCCCTAACCCCTACTTTATCCTGTGTCAACCTTATTGTCTCTGACACACCTACCTTTTTTGCCCCAGTGACTGAATCAATCCATCTCATTGAGGGTCTTCCTCCCCACTTCCAAGCATGATGTCCCTCTCCAAGAACCACTTCCTTCTTATAACATGTCCAAAGTATGTCAGACAAAGCTTCAGAATCCTTGCCTCCAAAGAGCAAGGTTTCTTTCACCTTCTCCAGGATGAACCTGTTGTTTGTTCTCCTAGTTGTCCATGATATATTCAACACTCTTCTCCAGCAGCTGTCCTTTAGTGTTATGTAAATTTTCCTGACTTTGCAACCATTTTCAACTAAGAGACAGCATATTTCACCTAACACATGTAGTCCTAGAAATTCTTGTCAGTTTATGCCAGGAAATTTGAAGGACACTACTTGGTTGACTGTCTGGAAGAGACCCATATTTGTTTCTATTCCCAAGAAAAGTAATCCAACAGAATGTGGAAATTATAGAACAATGTCATTAACACTACATGCAAGCAAAATATTGCTTAAGATATTAAAAAAATAGTACAATTGTAAATTGAGACAGAACAGTCAGAAGCTCAAGCTGAATTAAGGAGAGGTCATGGCACCAAGAATATCATTGCTGATGTCAGATAGATCCTGGCTGAAAGCAGGGAATACCAGAAAGATGTCTGTTTGTGTTTTATTGAATATACAAAGACATTTGAATGTGTGGGTCATAACACACTATGGTTAACACTGAGAAGAATGGGAATCCAGAATATATAATTATGCTCATATGAAATCTATTTCCAGACCACGAAGTTATAGTCTAAATAGAGCAAAGAAACTTGTTGTTGTTAAGTGCCGTCGAGTCGCAGGCGACTCATAGCGACCCTATGAAGGAGAGTCCTTGACGCTTGGGTGCCTTTCATCCTCTCTCCAGGTTCATAGGGTTTCCCGAGGCAAGCTGTTATGGAAGTGGATGCCACTCCTCCTTCCACGCTTGTTTAATCGGCGAGCTCCACCCCACTCTCAGTCGGCATTGGGTAGCCAATCATTAACGCATTTGACACATCCGTCTCACAGTGTTCAGCCTCACAGCAACCACAAGTGACCAGGGGACGGCAACTTGTACACCAGGGCTATACGACCTAGAGGAATGTCTGAACAAAAACAAGGAAAGACTGGCCTGAGGGCCGCGAACTAAAAGTCACCCACCTTTGTCTTGGTCACATCATTTTCTCTTCTCTGGGCCAGCTGATCTCTCTCTCTCTCTCTTTCTCTCTCTGTTGATGTTATTGTTGTTAAGTGCCGTCGAGTCACAGGTGACTCATAGCGACCCTATGAAGGAGAGTCCTTGACGCTTGGGTACCTTTCATCCTCTCTCCAAGTTCATAGGGTTTCCGGAGGCAAGCTATTATGGAAGTGGACGCCACTCCTCCTTCCACAAAGAAACATTGCCTGGTTTAAAATCAGAAAAAGTTATGTCAGGATTGTACATCTTTCTCTAATGCTTGGTCAATCTGTACACTGAAAAAATAATTTGAGAAACTGCACTCTATTAAAAAAGATGTAGAATCAAGATCAGGGCAAGACTCATCAACAACTAGCATTAAGCAGATGATACAAACTTGTTTGTTGAAAGTGAGGAGGACTTGAAATGTTTGTTGCAGAACATCTAAGTCTATATCACCTTCAGTATGTATTATATCTTCCTATCAAGAATACAAAAATTGTAAGTTCTAGACCAATAAACAACATCATGATAGATGGAAAAAAGATTGCAGTTTCCAATGATTTCATCTTACTTGGATCTACAATCAATGACCTTGTTACTAGCAATCAGGAGATCAGGAGTCATCTTGCATTGAGAAATTACTGAGGAACAATGACGTCACTTTGAAGACTAAGGTGTGCTTGGTTCAGGAGAGTTCAGTCCTTCAACTTTGGGTCAGATACCCCCATTTATACAATGTCTAGCAGAATTGGGAGGTTCAGAATGCCTTCTGTCCCCCACTTAACTCATGCCACTTTTCCTCAAACTCAGTTCCCTAGCTGCTTTATAAGGTTTCATTCTGATATTCACCAGGAATTTCAAATCATCTCCATCTGTTTTCAGGGAGCTCTTGGAAGGAGGAGTGGCATCCACTTCCATAATAGCTTGCCTCCGGAAACCCTATGAACTTGGAGAGAGAATAAAAGGCACCCAAGCGTTGAGGACTCTCCTTCATAGGGTCGCTATGAGTCACCTATGACTTGACGGCACTTAACAACAATAATATCAACACAGAGAGAGATATCAGCTGGCCCGGTCGACAGAAAGTGATGCCACCAAGCCAAAGGTGGGTGATTTTTAATCCGTGGCCCTCGGGCCTGTCTTTCACTGTTTTTGTTCAGAAATTCCTCTAGGTCGTATAGCCCTGGTGTACATGTTGCTGTACAGCAGTCACTTGTAGTTGCTGTGAGGCTGAACACTGTGGCACTGATGTGTCAAATGTGTTAATGGTTGGTTACCCAATGCGGACAGAGAGTGGGGTGGCTCCCGGATTAAAACCACCTTGGAAGGAGGAGTGGCATCCACTTCCATAATAGCTTGCCTCTGGAAAGCCTATGAACCTGGAGAGAGGATGAAAGGCACCCAGGCGTCAAGGACTCTCCTTCATAGGGTCACTATGAGTTGCCTGCAACTCGACGGCACTTAACAACAACAGTAGTCTACTGGTAAGAAGCTGCATTGCCAACCAAGCAATCTCCTAAGTAGAGACTTACTGCCTCTGAAAACAGGCCGGGGGCTCCTTACTTGACAGTATGTAACTTCTTTTTAACCTCAGCTACTCCTGGCACCAGTTTCCCCCTTTAACCTCAGGGGAACCATGCTTCTGCTTCATCTGTTTCTATTTTAGATAGAGTTGAGATTGTGTGGAGTTGTATTTTGGGTGTTGTGGGAGGCAAACCCGCAATCACCTACATCACTATGCATATGTCTTATGCACTATGATGCTAAGAGTATCTTTGTTTCTTTACCCAGCTTTAGCATATACCAAATGCCTGTATTTTCTTCTTGCTCAGACACCTAACAGGTTCCTGGAGGAGTTTAATAGTTTCTAGGAATCAGGAATAGAAAGTGGGGGAAATGGGATGCAGATGAGAAAAAGACTTTGCCATGCCTCACTTGTTACATGTACTTGAATTTCTTTTCCTTGGATTTCTGGGGATCATGTCCTTTCCTCCCTTCTCTGCATTTGAACTTTGTGTTTTGTCTTAATTTTTAATCTCTTATGGTGACTTGGAAGTCTATATTTTATTTTTATTGCCCTACTAGTTATTTTTTAAAACTTTTTATGCCATATTTGATCCAAATATAAAAAATGTAGTAAGACAACTTACTGTAGAGCTGACAACCAAACCCAAGTGGTGTTATTCTACCATCATTGTTCCTAATAATTAAATTTTTAAGCCTAAAAATTTTTGTATTTAGCTTTAATTTTTTCATTTACTACAATTTTAATACAAATATTCAAAGCAAGGACATGAAAAGAGAGGGTAATTATGGGAATGGTCAAATGATGAATAGTTTTATAAAACATGATGCATGGGAATGATTGTATGAAACACAATGTGAATGAAGAATAGTGTGAAACACAATGTATACATAATTTGTAAACAAAGCAATAAAAATAACAAGCAATACTCACCAAAATTATTCAAGGCAAGATATTTTTGCAAATGGGTTTATACATTAGCATAGTACTTTTTAAATAGATTAGCCCATAAAAAGGTGGTTTACTTTACTGAGTGTCAAATTTACCTGGAAAAGTTATTTTGATATTTTAATGTCACATATATGTGCGAGGAAAAAGAATATATACACACACACATTGTCATAAAGTCAGTCCTGACTCATTGCTCACCTTCAAAAGACTCCAGGAGTTTCAGAGAAAGTCCTTTGACTCTTCCAGGAGATGATTGCTCAACTTTCTTCTGAGGAGCCACTGGTAGATCCAAACCATCAGAAAGACTTTGTCTTTGATTTAGCAGCACAGCAACCCATGTATTATGTTACAAGAGTGTTCATTTTTCGCTCTGTGTCTCTCCATGTTAAGGACACATATATAGAGATAGAGATATTTTGA
>NW_006399763.1:21234902-21252594 GCF_000299155.1 Elephantulus edwardii
AAATCCCTCATTGTGGAGTTAAGCATTAGTTGTTCAATAATTTCCACACTCTGTTGGGTCACCTTTTTTTTGGAATGGGAATAAATATGGATCTCTTCCAGTCAGATGGCCAAATAGTTGTCCTTCAGATTTCTTGGTACAATTTGGTGAGCACATGCAGGGCAGCATCTGTTTGCTGAAATACATCAGTTGGTATGCCATCAATTCCTGGGGCTTGATTTTTTGCCAAATTCTTCAGAGTAGCCTGCACTTTCTTCTTCATCACCATTGTCTCCTGAAGATATGTTGTTTCTTGAAATTCTTGTGTGTCAGCCAATTCATTTTGGTACAATGACTCTGTATACTTCTTCCAATTTGTGGCTTTAATTTATTCTTTATTTCTTTCAGCTTAAGGAATGCTGAGCGAGTTTGGCCCTTTTGATTTTCTAACTATAACACTTTGCACATTTCATGATAATATTTTGCCTTATCTTCCGAAGCAGCCCTTTGAAATCTTTTATTCAGCCCCTTAACTTCTTGTTTTCTTCCCTATGCTTTGGCTTCTTGGTGCTCTAGTGCAATATTCAGAGTTTCCTCTGATATCCATCTTGGTCTTGTCTTCTTCCTTCTTAGTAATGACTTTTTGCTTTCTTCATGAACTATATTCTTGATATCATCTATGCTCATTAGTGTTCAAGGCCTCAAACTTATTCCTAAGCTGCTTTTTAAATTCATGGGAGATAAACTGAAGGTCAAATTTTTATTCCTGTGGATATGTTTTAATTTTCTTTAGTTTTAATTTGAACTTACATACGAGCAGTTGATGGTCTGTTCCACAGTCAGTATGTGGCCTAGCTTTCACTGCTGATACTGAACTTCTCCAATGGTTCCTTCCACAGATATTATCAGTCTGATTTCTGTGCATCCCATCAAGTGAAATCCATGTGTATAGCCTTCATTTATGTTTCTTATAAAAGGTATTTGCTATGAATAAATCATTGATTATACAGAATTCTATCATTCTTTCACCAGCCTCATTTCTGTCACCAAGTCCATACTGACTACTGATCCCTCTTCCTGATTTCCAACTTTTGCATTCCAGTCACCCATTATTATTAAAGCATCTTGGTTACATGTTTGATCAATTTCTGACTGCAACAGTTGATAGAAATCATATATTTCCTTCTCTTTGGCTTGGTTGTAGGCGCATAAATTTGAATGATAGTGGTATTAGTTGGTCTTGCTTGTATGCATACGGATATTATCCTATCACTCACAATACTGTATTTCAAGATGGATCTAGAAATGGCCTTTTTAACTATGAAAGCGACCCCATTTTTCCTCACTTTTTCATCTCCAGCATAATAGATCATACGATCACAGGACTTAAAATGTCTCATTCAAAATGGCCCATTCATCTCATTTCACTAATACCCAATATATCAGTATTTATGCGTTCCTTTTCTTTCTTTACAATTTGAAGTTTCCTGTACTCATGCTTCTCACATTCCACTTATGAATTGTTAATTTCTTCTTAAAACTGTTTCTCTACTTTTGTGCTTCCAAATTTGAGGGTTCACTTCAGTTGCCATGTCTGTCAGTCTGCTTCAAGTGTGCTCTGCTGTACATAGGGTTTTAAAGGCCAGTTATAGTTCAGAAGTGGATGGCCAATCCTTCCTCCTAGTCTGTCTTAATTTGGATATTCACTGTTAGAAGAATATCTGACAGACAAGTATTTTTACCTAGCAGGTGAAAGCACTTCTTACAGAAATAACCAATATATTCACTGCCCAAGCACGTGTGATTTGCCTCTTACCCTTTCCCTTCTACTTCCCCATTCCTTGCACACCTGGCTACCTGGTCAAACCCTCCCTTCCCCAGCCACCTCTCAATATGATGACCAGCCACTTCTGTGATGCCTTGCACTACACACTGCTGCTTGAGGCTGTACTATAATTCCAAGGTCCAGACAGGTCTCTTCTAGGTCTAATGCTATGGTGACGTTTGTTTGATTTGAGACTGAAGATATATATCCTTAACTGAAAGATGAGATTAAGGTAGCCAAGCCGATGCCCTTATGTTGTTGCCTGAGCAAGGAGATTAGAGAGAGATCTTAGATGCCATCTTGTGTGACTCTGTGGTTTCCTGACGCTGTGTGAATGGAGATGCCACTCTGTTCACCAAGTGGCCATATAACCTTAACCATCACAGACAGTGTTTCTTTCACCTTGTACTTGCTATTCATTACTGCCAGATGTAAATCTTCAATGGGATAGTCATTTAATATGTTCTAAATACAAAGATCAAGCAGATCTATCTAGAAAAGGGTGCAGCCAGAGTGTTCCCTGGAGGCAAAGATAACAAAGCTTTGATTCATACACTTTTGGGTTATTGCTAGGAAGGGATATTCCTTGGAAAGTGACATTACGTTTGGGAAAGTTTGCAAAATAGAGGAATATCCTCAACCAGACAGACTGACACAGTAGTTACTACAATGGGCTCAAGTGTGTCGGAGATGATAAGGATGGCACAGGATAGGACAAGTTTCACACCTGTTGTTCATAGGATCATTATGAGTCACACTTGATTTGAATGCATGTAACTATAGCAGCAAACAATACAAAATGTCAGATGATATAGTCGAGAACGAGGCACTGTTGGTAGTTATTATGTACCATCTAGTCAACCGTGTTCAGAACAGAGCAAGGAGACACTATATGGTTCAAAATCGGGAGGGGTGTACTCGGGAGATGTATCCAGTCTCCATCCTTTTTCAATCTAAATACAGAACTAGGATCTCTCTCTCTCTTTCTCATATCTGTCTATCTATTATCTATCATCTATCTACCTATCTACCTATCTATCGTGTGTTGAAGGAACCAAGGTGTATTAGTGTGAGAGTTGAGGCAAAGTGGATAGAAGGGGATAGCTTATAGCATGAAGATGAAAACACTTGTTGATGGCATCCACTCCACAGCTTTTACAAATGTGTCAGGGAGAGACATAGAACTGAGAGAGAGTTTACTGAGGCTTTGAGAGTGAGAATGATTCTTTTGTTTTTCTAAATAAAACTTGCAGTTTATGAAACATTGCTTTTATTCTCTACTTTTATTTAAATATCAACCCCCCCCCAAACAGCCTCATCAGTTGAAACAATTCTAATTTGTATTGCATGAGTGCTTTATTTAATCTTTATAAACCTATGACTTTGCCTCTGTTCATTTCTAAGTAAATAAGTTCCCTTTTCACAAAGATGACCTCAGTCGCTATCCTTTGTTACTTTACTTGTCCTCTTTTGCCTTACATAAATCTCAGTATTTAGTCTTAAATGTAAATTTTACAATTATTTTTCTGTTGAGTATTTAGATCTTTAAAGTACCATGATAAAAGTAATGAAAAAAATGAAGACCAGTAAGGAAATGCAGAACAATATGAAATCATCACAGATTGTAATAGATGAAGGCATTATTACTAAGCTTCTGACAATGAAATCTGACAACAAAGAAGATGATAACACTTTCAAAGCATAACCATTAAATTATGCCAAGCCATAGCTCTTCTTCTAAAGAAACTTGTCATGCACTCCGATGACAATTTAAAAGTATAGACTTTATCGTTGTAGAATGTAAATGAATCTAAATGTTGATGTCCTTTATGTAAGAAAACAATGAACTTCATGGAACAGTCATTTTTCTTCAGTGGCATTGCAAAGAAATGCTTTCACTTTCTTTGCATATGTAACTCTTTTTCTTCTTTTAAACACAGGATCCAAATTTAGATATTTCATCAGAAAATATCTAGGTACAAACGTTTTCCATTAATATTTTGCCTGGAATTATAAGCCTTTCTAATATTTTTATTTGCAGCTCTAGGTTTTTCTTCAGTGATGAACACTTTCCTTAAGTAGTTATTCTTCTCTTCCACTATCTCTTCTTGGAATCCCTATTTCGTATATCCTGAATATTTCATATCTGTTTTTTTATACAGTGTCATTTGCATCACTTTACTTTATTCTCTTTTTCTCGTTTGTTTTCCCAACTGTTTGTCTCCTATTAGACATATTTAGATTTTCTTATATAAGACTTCTGGTGATTTTAAAAATTTTTGAAATCCATATTTAACAATACACTGTTTGAGAGAATTCTTTATTAAAAAAAAAAAACATGGTAGGCTGGCTTGTTTGGCCCCCTTCTCCAACAATTAGAAGAGTTGTAAAAAAACTTTTACAGCAATATGTGATTGTAGTTCCTGCAGAGTTATCATAATAATGGGGACTTGCAAGCTTGAGGCATGGAGGTACAAGAACCTGTGTGATACTAGGTTGTCTATTCTTTTCTTTAGAAGAAAATTCATGAGTTAAAATCTAGCAATTTTCCTCCCTTACCATCACGATGATTTCAACTCATAGCAATGACATAAATAACACAGAATGAAACTGCAAATAGAATTTCTAAGAACTTTAGTGGCCCCAATGGATAAGGACCTGTGCGTCCAACCCAAAGGTAGGTGGTTCAAATTCACTAGCTGCCCTGAGGAGGAAAGATGTACAATATCCTCCTGTGAAATTTACAGCCTCTGAAAATCCACTGGAGGGTCAGCAACAGCAGGTTCCAACTCCACTGCAGCAAGTTGAGGTTTTCAGTTAATAGTTTACAAAACTGTAAATTTTTACAGAAACTGATTGCTACAACTTTATTCTTTGAGGCAGGCAGTGGGTTAGAACCACCAACCTTACAGTTAGCAATGAGTGCTTAAAAATTGCATCATTAGGGTTCCCTGCCCCCATAATATGGGAGGAAGCACCTAGGACCTCAAGTGTGGTGTGAGTAGAATATCATAGCGAGTAAAACAAGATATACTTCCTAGGGGGCTTAAGAGAATAACCTGCCACTTGCTATCTGTGTCAACCAAAGCAAGTTCATTTCTAGGTGAGCATTTCAGGTCTCTCATTTGTGCATAGATTTGTTGTTGTTATTGTTGTTAAGTGCTGTAGAGTTGTAGATGACCCATAGTGACCCTATGAACGAAAGTCATGAAAACAATACTTTCATCTTTTCTCCAAGTTCATAGAGTTTTCAGAGGCAAGATTCTTTTTTGGAAACTTTTTCTTGCCACTCCTGCTTCCAAACCTGTTTTATTTGAGAGATCCACAAAAAGCAGGCCAAATGGCCTTTTTAAAGAGGAGGCCAAATCCGATCAGCTCACACCCTATTGTGAGCAAGAGACACACCCTAGTCTCAACCCCAAACCAGAAAACACAGCTTAGCAGAATCTTGCCATTTTACTCATCTTCCTAGTCTGGATATAGCCACAGACTGGCAGCCAAAAGTCTTTTTTAAGATGAGGCCAAATCCCATTACCTCACATCCTGTTGCAAGTAGCAACCACACCCTAGTCTCAACCCCAAACCAGAAAACACACTTTAGCAGAATCTGGCCATGGGGAAATAGCCCCAGATTGGTGTAGGTATAATCACAAAAATTTTCACCACTGGAGAAATAGGCACCATCATGGAAGATAAAGAAGAGCTTGAAGTTGTCAACAATTTCACTTTACTTGGACCCACAATCAATACCCTTGGCGGTAACAGTTAAGAAATCAAAAGATGTGCAGTCTTCTCTTACAGGAAGGAGAGTCACCATGTGATTGAGTTGACTTGTTGGTATTGGGTTTTGTTTCATTTGGAAAAATGATCAGATATTTATCATTTTGGCTTATTTTGACTATAGATATTGTGATAAATTTTTGTTTTGATTTTTGTTTATTGATAATTTTGGTGACTTCATCCCTCATTGTATTGGCTACTGCCAGCTAGATCTATCTGTTCCAATATCTGCCCTTAGACTTCAAAGTTAATTATGGTGATTCCAGGGAGCGCTAATAGCCAAGTGTTAAGGAGTTGTGTTGCCAACTCAAGGGCATGCAGTTTGACTCCACTAGCTGCTCCATAGGAAAAATATGACAATCTCTCCCCTCCCAATGAAGAATCAGCTATTAGTTCTGACTTGACAGTACACAAAAACAACAGCAAAACTGGTGATTCCAGAGTTTTAAAATAAAATTTCTATTTTTATTACCTTTGTTGTCTTTATACCTCAAACTAAAAGAAAATATTCATATGTGAATAGCCTCAACCATAAGTCAGAAATTCTCTTGTTTAGATATGCTGTGGCCATTCTATTTGAATTGCATAAAGTGGGGTTGATTTCTGTGGGGATACTAATAATTCATTTCTAAATCATTATGGAATACTTTGGGTCAAGTGAAGAGAATACAAACAAAAAAAAGGAAAAACTATCATAAGGAGGCAAAGAGAATAATCTATTGTTCATAGAGTTTTCAAAGGCCTGTTATTTCAGAAGCGGATGGCCAATCCTCCTTCCTAATATGTTTTAAATTGGTAGGTCTGTACAGGATCTGACAGACAAGGGCTATACCTAAAAGAGAAAATGATAGAAAAGCAAACATATATGTATCTAGCAATATACAAGGACATCTCCCCAATACAAAAACTGACAGATAAAATCGGCAATTCAGTGTTGCTCTTCTATATCTCCTCCGACCCAACCCCCACTAATCCCTAATATAATGACTCAGGCTCCAGTTACTCTTGTCCATAATCTGTGTGTTCTCCTGCAAAGATGGTCTTCAAGGCCCTGCGATCAGCGTGCCAGTGTTTGTCTGGGTGCTGTGGCTCTATGTGGTTCCTGGCCTGGCTCTGTGTGCCTCCAGGCCCAGCAGGTAGCTTCCTGGCATGGGTCTGGGCACTGTGGCTCTTGTGTCTGAGGGCCCAGCTTCTCTATGACAATGGAACACATTTAGACACTTAAGATTATTAAATACAATGCTCAAGGCTGAGCCTTCTTACTAGGGAATTAAAAAAACAACAACAGAAGAATAGTTGTAAACTGCCACTAATAATTGGAACATGGAATGAATGTACAATGTATGACTATAGAAAAATTGGACATTTTTGAAAAAAGAATTATTGCACAGAAAATTGACATTCTAGGCATTGCCGAGCTGAGATGGGTTGGGATGATCTACTTTGAATCAGAAAAGTCTATGATATATGATGAATAGAAACTAAAAGTGAGGAAAATTGGGGTTGCATTCATGGTCAAAAAGAACATTTCTAGATCTGTCCTGAAGTACGATGTTGTGAGTGACAGAACACTGTCCAAACCCATGTAAGGAAGATCTGTCAATATCACTATCATTCAAATATATGCATCAACAACTAAAGCCAAAGGGGAGGAATTAGATTTATACCAACTTTTGCAGTTTAAAATAGACTGGATATTAATTAAGAATCATTAATAATAACTAGTGACTTGACTGGATTACAAAAGTTAGGAACAAGAAAGAAGGGCTGGCAGCCAGAAAATACAGTCTTGGTGACTGAAATGAAGCTGGAGATAGAATGATAGAATTTTGTACAATCAATGATTTATTCATTGCAAAGACCTTTTATAAAAAGTACAATAGGAAGAATACACATGGATCTCACAAGCATCAATTTTATTACATCCATGGAAAGAATCATCAGAGAAGCTCAATATCAGCTGTGAATGGCCAAGTATTGACTGTGGAGCAAATCATTAGTTACTCATGTGCAAGATCCAGCTGAAGCTAAAGAAAATGAAAACAAATCCACAGGAACAAAAATATGACCCTGCGTCTATCCCATTTGAATTTAAAAAACCATCACAAGAACAGATTTGAGGCCTTGAACACTAATGAATGAAGACCAGATGAGTTGTGGGATAGTATCAAGAAGAGAAATGTGGCATCAAGAATGGAGGGAAACTCATCAATAACCTGTGTAATGCAGATGACAGAACTTTGATTGATGAAAGTGAGGAGGACTTGAAGCACTTGTTGCAGAAGATCAAGGAATGCAGCCTTCCATATGGATTGCAACTCAATGTCAAGAAAACAAAGATTCTTACCACTGAACCAATAGATAATGTAATGATGGATGGAGAGGAGATTGAAACTGTCAACAACTTGCTTGGATCCAGTTAACACCTTTAGTATCAGCAATCAGGAAATAAGGAAAAATCTACAATTTCTGGGGAAACCTGTAGTTAGAGACTTCTCCAAATGATTGAAGGATAATGATGTCAGTTCGAGGACTAAGGTGGGTCTGATTCAGACCATAGTCTCTCTGATAATTTGCTATGCATCTGAGAGCTGGACAGTGAATAAAGATGACAGAAGAATTGATGCCTTTGAGCTGTGGTGTTGGAAAAAAGCATTGGAGATCTCATGGATCTTAGAATCTAGACAAAATAAGATATATGGGTGGTAGGAGACTGATAAGGTTATATTTGCTTGGATGGTCCATAAAGCAGAACAGAAACAAGGATTTAAATATGTGTAGTTTGTTGGAAATATGCAAGAAATATCATAGGAAAGTAAGACAAGAAAGGAAGACAACTATAATAAGTGTGCTAATAAGCCAACTATTACTTTATATTAACAAAGGAAAACACTTTGAAATAATATAGAATAAGCAATTCCAAATTATACTACCTGAGAGACAAAGGTATCAGCTTATTTCCTTCAGTCATTGGTGCCTGTTCCCAGAGAGTGTTAATACTCTAGTACTTCTTGTGACTGTGTAGAGAAGCTTTCCATGGCTTGAAGGAAATTATCAGGCAAAAGATTGCAGTTACTGGTAATTGAAATCAAGAACTTGAATGAAGTAACAGCATCATTTGGCACACTCTCTTCACCACTCAAATCTATTCAATGCACTACTGCCTTCAGCACTCAAAACTGTTCCCAAGAGAAAGATTTGTAGGGAGAAAAAAAATCTATATTTGCAGATGATAGAGTTAATTCTCAGGCTACAATTAATATTCATTCTGTTCTTCATTTATAACCCACTGTATGTATTCCTCACCTTCAGTCAGCATTTTAATTGTTCTAGGTTGCTTGCTCAGTGGGGTAACCCAAGTATTTATCCTCAAGGGATTTGAAACCCTGACTATTGTGCCTTTGCTGAGTAATGGCTGCTGGAATTGCCTACTGAGGATTATAATTGCACAAGGAAACACCATCAGGCAAATCAGTAATTCTTTTAAGTTCCAGACATTCTGTCTATTATAACAATTCTATCTGTTTGGGAAAATCAAGTCAATTATCTGAAAGTATAGTTAACCATGGACTGCTAGGAAAACAAACAGATTCATCCTGGAAAGGGTTAAACCGGGTGGCTCCTTGGAGGCAAGGATTCTGAGGCTCCATCTAACACACTTTGGAAAGGTTGTAAGGAGAGACAGGTCTTTGGAGAAGGACATCATGCTTGGGAGGGTGGAGGGACAGCGCAGGAGGGGAAGGCCCTCGATGAAGTGGATTGATTCAGTGACTGGGGTAATCTAGATGGGTGTGTCAGAGGCAGTGTGATTGGCACAGGACAGAGCAGAGTTTAGAGCTGTTGTACATAGGGTCGCTATGAGTCGCAAATGACTCGACAGCACATAACAACAACAACATAGTATAAACTCCATATTTGCCTTCTGCAGTCTGGCATGAGGAACTCAAGATCTGGTAACTGTTTTGAGGAGATATTATTGGAATTTTTTCTTTTTTTTAAAAAAAATTATTCTATACTAGTGTACTTACAAAGTTAATATACATTGTTTTTACACCTGATCTTTCCTGTTTCCTTTACCCATCAGATTGTGTAACCCTGTGATGAACTGGCTCCCACCCCCCAAAATCCTCACCCCTCTGCTCCCACCCTGCCCATATTGGATCTTCATACATATTCTACAATAATGATCTTATTCAGTATTAAGCTTTATGGAACTGAATTAGTTGGCTTAGCATACTGCTCTCCAGTCCCTCTCAAGTTAGTTAGTAATTTGCAAAATCATTCCTCCTGTGTGTTGTGTAGTATTCCATCATGTGAATGTACCATAATTTCTCAATCCATTTGAGTGCAGTTGGACATTTGGACTGTTTCCATGTTCTTGCGATAGTGAATAAGGCTGCTATCAACATTGATGAACAAGTCTCCATTTGTGCCTCAGTTCTCATTCTCTTAGGGCATATTCCAAGCAGTGGAATTTCTTTGTCCAGCTTTTTGAGGAAGCACTAAACTGCCTTCCAGAGTGGTTATTCCATTTTAAAATCTGAGCAGGAGCATCCACTTCCTAAACACCATTACTCTGGAAACTATGAATTTTGAGAAATGATAGTTATAGAAAGGCTTCAGGCCTTTCATTCATAGGGCCGCTATGAGTCATGTTCAACTCAATAACAATAAGCAACAACAACAATGTATAAAAGTTCCCATCTCCTCATCCTCTCCCACATATAAAACTTTTTCCAACAGAGTGAAAAGAAAATTTACTGACTGGGAAAAAACCATTTGGTAATACCATTTCAGACAAGGGTTTTATATCTAAAGATTACAGAATCCTACAGGGCCTCCACAAGAAAAAAACTGATAATACAATTACAAAATGGGCAAAGTACGTACAAATAGTTTTCAAAGAGGAAGATATTTGGATGGCCAACAGAGAAGTAAAGAAATGCTCAAAATCATTGGCTATAAAAGAGATGCAAATCAAAACCACAATGTGATACCATCTCACTCCAGTAGCAATGGCCAAGTTTAACAGGAATATTTTTTCTTTTTAACAGAGTTCATGACCATGTTTTGGATTATGAAATGGAAATTAGTATAAATAAAATAAAAATGTAAAAAAAGAAAAACAAATGAGTTTTACACACCAGAATATTTTAGAGGTGAAGAAAAGTAGAGAAGTTATAGAACATGATGTATATGTAGTATATGTATGATTATATGCAAACCAGTAAAAAATGGTGGCTTTCAATTTGAGTAGCATGTAATAAAACTAGGAACCATTATTTTATATACAACATAATCTTACATTCTCATCTTATTGACATCAGGCAAAACCAACTCACAGCTGATCCTACAGCAGGTTTTCAGAGGCTGGAAATCACATGGGAAGAGATTTGTCCATTTCTCTTGAGGAGAAATGGTGAGTTTGAACCACCAGAGAGGAGATGGCTTTGAGTCAGCAGCACGACTCCCTATGGACTAGGTCACCTGAGCTTCCTAACCTTATCAGAATAGACTCATAACTGACTTCCAGCATGTTTCCAGATATAAATTACACTGGAGGAGAGTGCCTATCTTTCTCTAGTGGAGCAGTTGGTAAATTTGCACTTCATTTCTTTTGGTTGGCAGTACAACTCCTTACCAATGGCAATCAAAGCTCTCAATCTTATATTGTTTTTTATTGTTTTTAATTGCCATCCAGTTGAATACAATGAACAACAGATCTGAGACCTGTACTAGTGTGTGCCATCCTCACAATCTCTGACACACTTGAGTTCATTGTTGCAGTCACTGTGTCAATCCTCCTGGTTAAGGGTCTTCCTTTCCTTTGCCATCCCTCCACCTTTCTAAACATGATGTCCTTCTCCAAGGAATTGCTTTTCCTAGAAAACTGCATAAAGCATGTGAATTGAAACATCTTCACCCTTGCCTCCAAGAAGCACTCTGAGTACACCTTTTCCAAGACATATCTATTTGCTCTTTTTGACAGTCCATGGAATATTCAATAGTCTTCTCCCACAACAATTGATGTTCAAAGACATCAATTTTTTCTTCTGTCATCCTTATTCATTGTCTAGCTCTCTGATGCATAGCAAGTGATTTAAAATACTAAGGCCTGAGTCAGTCATGCCTTAGTCTTGAAACTAATATAATGGATCCCAAGTAATTTGGAGATGTCTTTGACTGAAGACTTTCCTAGTGCAATACATCTCCTGACCTCCTGATTGCTGGTACTTAGTTTGATATTTCCTCAGAAGGCTGAACATATAACTATCATATGACCTCTTATTCCACTGCTAGGAATACATCCCAAGGAAATCAGAACTGAGACACAAATGGAGCTGTGTACGTCTATGTTCATAGCAGCATTGTTCATAGAAGTATTGACTGTGAATCTAATAAAGATGATGTCATTGACTGTCTAATCTTTTCTCCATCTATCAAGATGTTGCCTATTGATTTAGTGAGAATTTTTGTTTTCTTGGCATCAAGATGCAATTCATATGGAAGTATTTGATCTTCTGCAGAAAGTGTTTCAAATCCTTCTCACTTTCAGCCAGTAAATTTGTGTTTTCTACATTAGAAAATAGAAAAAATAGAGAGGAACAGTTTTAACTAGTAAAAGTCCTTAAAACAGTTCTAAAACATCATCCTGTGTTTCTCTAATGGGCATTTAAACATCTTGTTTAAGTACTTTATGCAAAGAGACATGAAAATATTTTTCTTAATTTCTTGAAATTATGAGTGTCAAAAAGTGAGGCTAAAGGCGGAAACTTCTTTTGGAAATTTAGATTGCTTAATCCCAATGGAAAATGCCGTTTCCTTGACATTCAAACCTCAATTTTAAACTTGAGAATAGATTGATGAATGTATATTTTTAAGATTCTGTTAGTTCTGGAGAGAGATTAGAAGAGAGAAGGAGAGAAAGAAAGAGAGAAAGGAGAATAGAAAGAAAGCGACAGAAATGTTTCTATATGGCCACTTAAGTCTATCATTTGTCACTTTTGCTGGAATTAACTTTTGATACATTTAGCCTGAGGAATTTTACTGGCTGTTATCACCTTCTTTTCAACAGTATGTCTACAATATGAATGCAGAACAGTCAATTGCATCCCAGTGGAAAAGAACTGAGAGATGCATCTAAAGCAGAGTAGAAAAGTTTGTGCTGTTCTGTTATAATTAATGCCTTTCCTGGTCTTTAGATAAAGAGGCATTTATTGCCTTGTGCATCAAGCTGGCATCCTCTATGATAAATTCACTTTGAACTGTAAAACAAAGAGATTTTTCAAAGTATAGACTATAAAGGAATGATAATTTCTGAGAGGGTGACCAGTATGATGAGAAACACTTCTGTTTATCATGCAGGTTTATACTTTACCCTGTGGGACTAGAAAAGAGAAAGATACTCTTTTTTATACAAGGAAGATATGAATATGAAATAAATAAGAATTAGTAATAAATGCAAAGTTTAATCTTATAATCCATTTTCATTAATACCAAATGTCACAAAATGTAGCTAAAAACAAATCTTGATCAAACAATCTGTAATTTAAGTGACAAGTCATATCACCCTTAGTATGGATAATTTGAAAATACTTAGAGCTACTGTAATAATTTTTGTATGTATTCCTAGAGGGACTGGCTGGCTCAGCTGGTAGAGCATCAGACCTTTAGGGAGCTCTGTTGGCCTACTGGCAAGAAGCTGTGCTACAATCTTGAAGGCACCCAGATCAAATCCACCAGCTGCTCCATAGGAGGAGTATGGGCAATTTCTTCCTGTGCAATTAACTGCCTCTGAAAACCCTCTGGAGGACCAGGTATGAGTCCGTTCCAACTCTATGGTACTCAACAACAACAACAACATTCCTAGAAAGAGAAGGTAGACAAGATGACTGATAGGCCAGGTGAAGGAATGGCATGAATCCCCGTTTCAGGAGTCCGGAGGAGACCTTCCCCCGACCCCATAAGCCTAGCCATGATTCAGCCTTGAACAGGAATTATTAACTCCAGAAGTAGACATAGGGACCATAAAAATTCTTAACTTTAGAAGCAGGGTAAACTCCGAGGCGCCAGCCAGTCTCCAGGACCCACTACCTTATCAGGTTAGAAGTGAACAATTAACAAGACTAAGACTAAGGTGCGTCTGATACAGGCCATAGTCTTCGTAATCACCTGTTATGCATCAGAGAGTTGGACAATGACCAAGGAGGATAGAAGGAGAACTGATGCCTTTGAGCTGTGGTGCTGGAAAAGAGTACTGAGAATACCATGGACTGCTAGGAAAACAAATAGATTTGACCTGGAGAGGGTTAAACCGGGTGGCTCCTTGGAGGCAAGGATTCTGAGGCTCCGTCTAACTTACTTTGGACATGTTGTGAGGAGAGACCAGTCCTCAGAGAGGGACATCATGCTTGGGAGGGTGGAGGGACGGCGCAGGAGAGGAAGGCCCTCTATGAGGTGGATTGATTCAGTGACTGGGATAATTGGGATGGGAGTGTCAGAGACAGTGCGATTGGCACAGGACAGAGCGGAGTTTAGGGCTGTTGTACATAGGGTCGCTATGAGTCGCAGGCGACTCGACGGCACATAACAACAAGAACAAGTGACAACTGGAAAGCAGCTCATGAAGCACTGGGTGGGGGGGGGCGGCAAGCGAAATAAACCCGCCAATCAGAAGCCGAGCCACATGACTGAGTATGCTAACTGCCAACCACCAATCACGTTCCCAATGACCCTGCCCTGAGCGGATGACATCAGAACAGCCTTATAAGCAGGGGATTGGGGTGGGGGTGGGGTGGGGTGGGGTGGGGGGATCTTGCTCTCTTACTTCCTCATGTGTGGTTGGTATGCGGAGGAACAGAGAACCTCTATATACAGAGAGTAAAGGAGTTCATTGTATATTGCAGACGTTGGCAGAACTCTTTTCAGGGCATCCCCGTTGGGCGTAACACAGGAAAACCAAAGTCTTGGTAAGGAAAATATCCACATAAGAACCAAGTCCAAGTATCCATTATTATGGGGTTTCTAAGTCTGATGCCTTAATCTAATCACTTTCCTTATCTACATTTAGTATCTGAAAAGGTTAACTTAGAGCTTTTAGAAAAGCACTGAGCCCACAACACGTTATGAAGTATATCTAGTGAAAGTTAAATGAAACTTAACATACTTACTGATAGAGGCATTCTGGCATATGGTGTCTAAACTCAAACCCATTATATCTGAGTTGGAATAAACTCACAGCTGATTTTGCACAGAAGGAGATTGCCCATCTTTCTCCCATAGAACTGCTGGTGAAACTGCTGGAAATGTGCTTCCTCTGGGTTAACAATGTGTCTCCATTCCGATTATATCACTAAAGCTTCCAGCATATGGCGTGTTGTTGCTGTTAAGTACTGTGGAGTCGAGCACAACTCAGAGGGAGCCTAAGAACAACAGAACTGAACCTTGGCCTATTCTGTGACATCCTCACCCTCTCTGATATACTTGAACCCATTGTTAGAGTTACTGTCAATCCACTTCCCTGAGGGTCTTCTCTTTACTGATGCTTCACGTTTTCCAAATATGATGCACGTTTTCAAGGACTGGATCCTCCTCACTACCTGCCTGAAGTATGTGTGTGAAAAGAAGTTCCATCATCCTCTCCTCCAAGAAGCATATAGTTTAGATAATTAGAAATCCTGGAAGCAGAGGAAAGACAAAGAAGGCAGCATTGTAAGACAAAGAATGGGGTTCATAGTTTGAAACGGAGGGTAGGCTTATGGGATAGAAGCCAGAAATGAATGGCAGAAGGGCCATAATCACCCAAAAGCTAAACTAGGGCAGCACTGAGGATTTTGCCAAAGCAGAAACCTGGAAAGCAGATGAGATAGCTGGATGTAGAAACACTGGGTCATCTAAGTTAATTAGGTAGACTACAGTTTTCCCTGTCCTAGGGCTGTTGGTAATAGGCTGGCTGGGTGTGTGGTGCCTAAAAATGCTGACTAGGACCTGAGCAATGGAGGACTGCTAGAACTATAAATAGAATTGTGTCCTATGGTGCCTCCAAGGCAATTCTTCCTGCATTCATCTTCTGGTTTTACTTGCTCCCTGCTAGTGCCTCTACTTTCAAGGTTCATATGCTGAGCTCATCTTGTTGCTCCAGGGTAACTGGCTGAACAGCAATTTTTTTTTTTCAAAGAGGGAATTTGAGATTGTGAATAAATTAGCATAGAATAGGAAAGTTTTAGAGGGTGTGGAAGTTAGGTGGAACCCAAGAGAGAGGAACAAAACACCCCAAATGCATATACTGTTAGTATTTTTCTGGGAACAATAGCATTTAGGGAAATGAGAATACTGAAAAAAGGGAGCTTCTGAAAGCTGCATGAAGTCATTGCTAAGGCAATCTCTCCTACTTTAGATTTCCTCCAGACACCACTGTGCAGTAGTCCTTGAAATCACCCCAGAGAGCATGAAAAGTGTACTGTGGACAAACAATAGACCAGAACCTGGTTTCTCTGACTTGAATATTCAGTTGGAATTCTAGGTTAGGAAATAGTAATTTTTTCATGCTAATGTATATATTACAAGCAAAGGCAAATGAATAGGAAAATTAATGAGAAAGAAAGTAATCTGAAAAGTTGTACCTGATTTAGAATACACTTTTGAAAGACTTCAAACTTGTTCCTTCTACTTTGCCTTTCAGAATGACTTGGATACTTGTGTTTCCCATAGTGGCTCATAGGTTCTGCTGGTCTGCTAGCTTATGAACTCAAGCTAGTCAACCAGAATTTCAGTTCTATCACTTAATAATTGGTTAACTTTAGGAAAGCTAAGTAAACTTTCTGTCCCCATGTTCTTTTGTCTGTGAAACAGATATAAAGGAGAACTTGCTTCATATATCAAGGACCTGTGGTGGCATAGTGTGTATAACATGTAGGACGGCCAAGCAGTTCAACTCCACCAACTTCTCCTTGAGAGGAATGTGGGCATTCTCTTCCCATAAAGATTTTACAGCTTTAGAAACCAAAATGGAGTGTCATAATGAGTTGGAATGGGTATTCCTTAGAGGCAAGTGTAGAGAGGCCTCATCTCATATCTTTGGACTTATTAAGAGGAGGGGCAAATACTTGGAAAAACACACACATCATATTTGGAAAGGCAGAGGGCCATTGAAAGAGATGAAGACCCTAGACAAGAAGAATTGACACAGTGACTGTATCAATGGTCTCAAGTATATCAGAGATGATGATGGTGCAAGGTGAGCAAGGTTCTAATGCATTGTTCAGAGAGTCACTGTGAGACATAATCTACTCAATGGCACTTGACTACTATAGTATTTCAATTAGGGTGCTTTGGTGGCGTATTCCATAGGGAATTGCCCTACTAACCTCCAAACAGGGCATCTCTGACAGCTTGAATTCACCAGTTGTTCTTCAGGAGAAAGATGAAGAATCTCCTCCCTGCAGTTAATCAGCCTCATAAAGCCCACTGGAGGGTGAGCTGTGAGTCAGTTCTGACTGAACAGTAATAGAGTGACTTGTGTTGTTGTTGATTGCCTTGGAGCCAAGCATGACTCATAGTGACCCTATGAACAAAAGGCCTGAAACCCCTCTACAACTATCAACATTTATCAAAGTTCATAGTTTCTGGAGGCAAGATGTTTATGAAGTGGATGCCATTCCTGCTTCCCAGAATCACTATTACTACTAATTATTAGCTATTAATTATTTACTCACTGGTGTCATAGTAAATAATGTGAAAGAATGCTATGAGGTTAGCAGTTTACCAGGTGCTCTGCTAGAAAAAGATGGACATTTGGCTCCTATTAAGATTTACAAACTCAGAAACACAACAGACGGTTGTTATTAGTCAGAATATACTCGACAACAGTGAGATTGGTGTGATGTTGTTGGTATTTTTGTTTTGTTTCTGTTTTCTTTTCATTTCTAAAGGCATTTGACTGTGTGGATCATAACAAACTGTGGCTGACTCTGAGAAGAATGGGAATCCCAGAACATTTAATCATGCTAACGTGAAACCTATACTTGGACCAAGAGGCAGTCGTCAGAACAGAGCAGGGCAACACTGCATGGTTCAAAATTAGGAAGAGTGTACACCAGGGATGTGTCC
>NW_006399763.1:21254894-21281380 GCF_000299155.1 Elephantulus edwardii
TCTATACTCTTCTCCAGCGCCACAGATCAAAGGTTTCAATTCTCCTTCTATTATTCCTAGTCATTGTCCAGCTCTCTGTTGCATAGCAAGGAATTGTGAAGACTATGGCCTAGATCAGGTGCACCTTGTTCTATAGAGTGATATTGTTGTTCTTCAGCAGAGGTGAGGTCTCTGACAGCAGACTTTCCCAATACAATTTATCCTTTGATTTCTTGGTTGCTGGTACCAAGAGTATTGATTGTGGAATCAAGCAAGTCAACTTCATTAGCTATAATTTAATCATAGTTATACTTATTCAGTCATTTGATAAGATATTCTTTGGATATCTGAAATATACTCTGCAACAATGCCTTAAACAACACTTCTTGTTGTCAAAGAACATACATACACACACAACACAGACAAAGGTACAAACACAGAAAGAAACAAAAAGTAAAAAATTGTGGAAATCTAGGCCTGAGTGGGATATCAGATGAGACTTCTAACAAGTGACATCTGGGATAAATCCTGACAGTTATGTAGGAGTTATCCAGGGAGAAGAATGTGGGTGGATAGAGATTTATGGAAAAAGACTTCCTAGGCTGAAGGAAAAACCTAACTGAAAAGGAGAGAATAAGACACTTTAGAAAAACTGCAAGTAGTTCTCTGCAGTGTGAGCTCGAAGTGAGTGAGGTTGTAGAGGTAAGGATAAGTAACTTTACGAAGGTGCTTTTTGCCAATAAGGAAACTTGGGCTATGTTCTCATAACCACATGACCATGGGGAGGCAAACAAGATTTTCTTCTTTGGTAAAATGTCACAATCAGATTTGTGTTTAAAATAGCCATTCTGGTAGCACTATAAAGGACTGATTAGATGTTAAAATGCCTGGAGAATCATCACAAGTCTCTCAGTTTGCTGTCCAGTCTTGGCTTGCATGTTGCTATGATGGTAGAAGCTATGTCAATGATATTTCAAATACTATTGGGTCACCTTTGGTGGACAAGTTTGTAGCAGTTTCAAGACTAAGACTTGACAATCTACTTCTGACAATTGGCCAATGGAAATCTTATAGACAAAAACAAAACGTTACCAAACTTATTTGTTGTGGACATACCATCAGGATAATCAATCGTTAAAGGAAGATTTCTTGAAGTGAAGGGCTAGTGACGGAAATGCTTGGTGGAGTGGATTATGCAACACTCCCAGTGATGGCCTGTAGAATGTTGGTGATCAGGAAAGTGATATACAACTGGGCAGAGTTTTATTCTGTTGTATATGGATCACCTTGGGTCAATATTGACTCAATAACATTTATCCATATTATATCTTTATCTGGGAGTTGAGTTACTAACCTTTCCTGGAAGTTCTAATCTATCACCAGCTCTGAAGGAGAAAGACGGACAAGATCCTCCCATGCAAGTTAAAATCTTTAGAAACCCAGTGAAAGGTCAGCTATAAGTCAGTTCTGAGTTGGTGGCAATGGGTTTGAGTTTTGAGTTATCTAGACAGTGAGAAGCTATTTTTTGGTCCAGGAAAGACTTAGTGGTGACATGTGATAATAAGGTGGATGCACTGGATAGACAGTATAATAAGGAGGTTGGGTCAGCTTGTTGGTTGTTCCAGTTATTTATCATCTATGTTCCATTGTTCAGTTCTTAAAAAAATATGAAAAAAATGAATTGTTGCTTTTTTTTCTCCTCATATAAATATTTTTGCTGAAGTATACTGCAGAACAATACTTATTATGACTTCATGGGACAGAAGATTCCATGCAGTGGATTCCAACATTTCTGTTGTGAAAAATGCCTTGTAGGTACAATAATCAACAGAGAGATTCAACTATTCACATTATTTTCGTTTTTGTGATTCTTTGCTATATCACACCATAGATTATTTCTTAGCTACCATAGTTTTGTAACTGATTGTATTCCACCTCCTATTTAAAAAGGCATGGGGTCAGCAGGGTAGGCTGGCTTCCATGTGGGACAGAGGTCTGGAGCAGCCTGGTTCTACAGAGTTTTGATCTTGTTTTCAGGGAGACATAATGGGCCATGTTTATTACCCTTTGGGAGTGAACTGATTGTATCCTGCCTCCTATTTAAAAAGGTATTTGGTCCTGAGGGCCTGTGTTTTGGGTCTGGTTTGAATTGTTTTTGGTCAAACATTCTTCTAAGTGGTCTAGCACCGGTCTGTCCATTTGCTGTACAGAGGTAACTCAGGTTGTTGTGATACTAAACACTGTGACACTGATGTGTCAAATATGATAATGGTTACCCATGATGGACAGTGTTTCATGGAGCTCCCCTGTTAAAACAAGCTTGGAAGCAGGAGTAGCATCTGTCCAAAATAGCTTGCCTCCAGAAACTCTAAGAACTTGGAGAAACAATGAAAGTTATAGAAGTGTTCAGATCTTTTGTTCATAGGGTCTACCACTCGATGGCACTTAATGCCACCACCAACAACCTAGAGAGAGCTCTGTGGGCCTGGTGAATAGAAAGCTATGCTACCATGTCAAAGTGAATGATTTTAATCTGCAGCCCTCAGGCCTGGTTTGAATTGTTTTTGGTCAAACATTCTTTTAAGTGGTCTAACACTGGTCTGTCCATTTGCTGTACAGATGTAACTCATATTTGCTGTGATGCTAAACACTGATGTGTCAAATGAGACTCTACAGCACTTAACAACAACAACCATAGTTTTAAGCTTTTTGCCTACATTTTGATGGAACTATTTCTGGCTATATCTTTTATAGTCAGTCAGGTTGGGAAACATCCCTTCTGAATCTGATCTGGTATTCCTGAACATACAACAGGATCAGTGTTCAGCAAACATTTGGAGTCACAAGAATTGTCAGGGGAACTTGTTAACAACAAACAACAAAAAATCTGGTTTCATCTTTATGTAATTCGATCCAATAAGTGAGATGAAGCCTAGAATCTCCATTTTTTTAATTTTATTTTTAATTGTTTTAATTATACTTGTTTATTTACAAAATTAAAATACACTGTTTTCAGATCAGATTCTTTCAATTTCCCTCACCTGCTCCCCCATCAAATTGTAGAACCGTATGATTAATCCTACGCACACACATCCTCACCCCTCTGCTTCCGCCCTCCTGCCACCCTCGGATTCTCATACTCATTCTACAATAATGGTTTTTTACGGTATTTGTCCTTGTGGGAGAATCTCCATTTTTAGTAAGAACTGTAGGTAGTTCTAAAACAAATACTTGGGTAATATGATACTTCACCTTCTATAGTGTGATTGTTTTGTAGACTACCTGATGTCTGAAGTGGAATTTGAGATGCTGTTTTCATAATAAATACTTCATAAAATCAATACATTTTAATAGTTTCTTTTAATTCTTTTTTTCATAAACTGTTGTCAACTCCAAACAATGAGCATCTAGAACTTGCTAAGGCAAAAATAAGATATTCGAGTATGTTAAAAATGATCTGGTACAGCATCTAGAAGTTAGAATACCCTGACTATAGGGTAAAGGACAATTGTATCTCACTGTGAGTCTCCTAGAAAATGGATGTTAAGAAGTGGAAATGTGCAATGGAGCAATGAGACTCGAATTATATTCTACAGATTGACAATATCAGCACCACCTGGGAGGGTGTTAGAAATGCAAATTCTCAACCAAACCTAGTCTACTGAATCTGATTTTTAGAATTCCTCTTAGGTAGTCTGTTTTAACAAGCCCTCCAGTGATTACAATGCATATAAAAGTTTAAAAATTACTGGTCTTGTGCAAATGTCTCTAGATCAAAACTATATGTTTAGGCTTATAAAGCTTAAAAATGTACTTTTAGATTGATGATATTGCTTGACTTGTTTTGCATGCATAAATGTACATTTTAGAGAATATATTAAGTAAGATTTTATATATCTGGAAGTTACAACAAAACAAGAACTATCAGTGGATTTAAAAAGTGGATTTCTCTCTTATGTACAAATACAGGTAGAGCAATACAGATCTCTACAATTTTAGTGACAGAGAATGAATTTACTTTATTGCTTAATGTTACAGACCTTCATTCTTTTTTGTTTTATTATTATTATTTTTGTGTGTGTGTGTCTGTGTACCATCAGATCAAATCTGATTGGTACAGGAGGAGATTGTCCCTCCTTTCCCAGCAAAGTATCTGGTGGATTCGAACCATGCACTTCTGGGATTGCAGTGCAGCTTCTTGCCACTAGGCCACCAGAGCTCCCCTAGACCTTCATTCTTGAATTCACTCATTTCCCGGTAAGACTTCTCCAGCTAGAGCAATTAAATCTACATTCCAGGCAACAAGAAAGAGAAAAAGGAAATATACTTCGCAGAAGTTGCATATACCTATTCTACTTACTTTCCATTGGATAGAACCAAGCCAATAATGGTCATATAATTGTCATTTTTGGCTTCACAGATGGTGGAGATATATACGTTAGATTTGAAGAGGGAAAATACTCAGTTAAAATCCAAGGCTTTTATTAATGTACAAGAAGAGGCAAGGAGAAAGTGGGTGTGGGCTGTGTATGTGTGGATTGGTTCCATTGTAGAGTAAAAACATGCTTACCTGGTGTTGTGTTGTTGTTGTTGTGTACTGTAGAGTTGGAACTGACCTATAGCCAACCCTGCAAGTGGGTTTTTAGAAGCAGTTAACCACACAGGAGGAGATTGCCCATCCTTCTCCAGTGGAGCAGCTGGTTGCATCTAGCCTCATGTCTTTCGGATTACAGTGCAGCTTCTTACCACTAGGCTACCAGCTGGCCTCATACTCACCTAAGCAGCCTATATTTCTGACATGTCCTTGTGTTTACTTTTTAAAACCTTTTGCTTGTCTTGCTATTGTAGCTACTGTTGACTCAGCCGGATCCATGATAACTATACATAACACTACTTGAGTTGTATTGTGTTCTCCGTGTTTTGGCTTTAAGATTTTATCTACTTCTTTACTCATCATCAATGATTTTGGGGGAAACATAATGCTTAAACCTACACAAACCATAAAATGAAATTATGTGTGTGCATGTGTGAATTAAGTTCTGGTGAGATAATCCTTAGCAGGTTGTGCTACTTTCCAAAATGCCTTGTGTCTATCCCCACTTGAATCTACCATTAGCTCTTTGGAAGAAAGATGTAGAGTTTTCAAGAAATCAGAACCCACTTGAGGTAGTGAGGTGTGTGTGTGTGTATATATATGATTTTGCATCTATATATGTATGATGTTTCCATGAAAATCTCCTCTTAAATATCACACATGTGGAATTTATCATTTTTGAGTAATGCTTCTGATAGTCCCACTTTATCTGACTTTACAGGTTGGGCCATATCAGAGAATTATTCTGGAACCTTTAGGGAAATATCAAATTTACATGATAATATCAATGACTTATTTTAGACAGCTTTAAATAATTCGATCCTCATTTTCTCCAACTTAGTATTTCTTGACATTTGAACCAGACAATGGCTGAATGCAAATGCTTTATGTGCTCTTTAGTGGAGACATCTAGTGTAAAATGGTTATTAAACGGCCTATGAATCATCCCTTTGTCTAAAATATTCAGTTCTTTAAGCGGATTGCTATTAGCTGCTCATATGATTTTAATTAGAAGAAAACATGGCTGCTGAAAATCAGCCGAAGGTTCTATAAATAAAGGTATCTATCCTGCAGAGTCAAATTTTAATTAACCTTTTAGCGTGCCAACATTTCCACAAGAGTTTTTCAGGGCTTGTAGGCATTCATTTTGCTCAAAAGCCATATGGCCCATTTTTCATATGTGTGTAATCCAAATCTATGAGAAAAAGAAAATGGAATACAAACTTACTGTTCATCAACTGTCATTTAAATGTCCTTATTTAAATGAAATGACCTCCACATGCAATAGAGTATGGTGAGGTGGTCAGGGAAAGGTACAAGATGGAACAAAACAACTGTCTTCTCTTTACATTTCTCTCTTCGCTTGAGACCCAATTCGAACTTTCTTCTAGCATTTTCGGGTTTCTTAATGATAAGTGATTAAAACAACAGGCTGCAATTAAAACATTGAGGACCAGAGAGTCCACTTTTGGCTTGCAGTCATTGTCTAGATGAAAGATATATTTGTAAGCTATTTGTTGGGAAATCTATATTTGACATAAATAAGCATTTTCTGCTGAATAACTTTGTGTGTTGCTATGACTGTGACGGTGGAAGAAATGCCAGATCAAAGAATAAAGGAGACTGGACTTGCATTCACTTCAGTCCCTGGTTTCCAGAAAAATCCGTTTTCAGAAAAGTGTTGCTAATTGTTATGCTGTCAATGAAAACCATCAAACACAACCATAGCAACCTCTGTTAGAGCCTGACCTTAATAAGCAAAGAGGCCTGATATTAACTCAGTTTCTATGGTTATATTCAAAATAAATGTGATCTTTTTCTCATACATTTCTCTGTGTTTATTACAGCAGTCCAACATTCGGTATAGGCTACTGTTATTTTAGTATTGAATGTTCCTGTGAAATCTTTGGTAAGCAGAAATGGTGTAAGAAAAGAGGCGATTATCATTAATTTGTATAGAAAAATATTATAAATATTTTCATATTTCACTCAAAATAGAAGCTAGCAAATTATACTAACTAAGCCATAAAATCCAAGGTAACACTAACATGTTGTGTTCACAGACACAGTTCAAAAATAAAGTTAATTATGCTGAGATATTGAGTGTCATTCCCAGGGACAGAGCTCGGTGAGGTCACTCTCAAAACTCAGATTGGATGCTATCTCTCTAATGGTTTGCTGCAAAACCAAATGCTGAATGCTACCTTTGCTTTTCTCCTTTATTCCTTTCCTTTGTCTCCCATTTCATTTCTTTGGTGAAAATAGATACTAATGTGGGTCTTTTGTAAAAATGAAATGATGCAAAGTAAACTCGTGAAAAGCTGAGGATACCTGTACAGATATGCGTTACTTAATATCTACAATCTCACTCATTGCCCTTGGTTCAGGACCTACTCAGAGCTGACATTTTAATAGGTTTTCAGACACTTTCAGTTACATAGAAAGAGATGGTTCATTGATGTCCTGGAAGAGCATTTCGTGAGTTCAAGCTGCGAGAGAGGCATTGCCTTTTGGTTTGCAGCACAGCTTTCTACAGACCACACCTCTAGCGCTGCCTGTTTTCAGAGGCTGTTTATTGCATGGGAGGAGATTCTCCATCCTTCCCTGGAGGAGGAGCAGCTGATGGTCTCAAACCAAGTACCTTTGGGATTGCAGAGTAGCTTCTTGCCACTAGACCACCAGAGCTCCCTAAATGTCTACCATAAGTTTTGTTAAATAGTTTGGATGTTGTGTAAACACAATACTTAGGAAATAGTCATGCTACTTAGGAAACAGTCATGTCTGAATTATGAACAATAACATTTGCTGACTTCCCCCCTCATGTTGTTTGTGAATCTTTAATGTCATCTCTAAATCAATGCTGCATCTTTGCCTTTTCCTGCTGTTACCACTAGTACTGGTTTTGCTTTGTTTGGGAGCCATCATACACTTCAAGGTAATATTTTTTTTAAAAAAATTATTCTATATTACTTCAGTTACAAAGCTTATATGTACTGTGTTTCATACTATTCATTCGTGTTGTGTTTCATCAATATTAAACATTCAAGAGATTTTTGATACAAGAGGTTGGATGCTCTTGCTTACAAGTTGAGGCACAAACTCTTAACATGGCAAAATTTCTATTTACAAGTAAGAAAAATATTAAAATTAAATTATAGTACAGAACCAGCAAGTAGCATTGTCATTTTTATGACTGTCAGGAAAAAATATAACTATAACTATAACTATAACTATAACAACTATAACTATAACTATAACTATAACTATAACTATAACTATAACTATAACTATAACTATAACTATAAATAATATAAATAAATATAAATGTTATCCATGTACAGCTGTTCAACTGATGTTTTTAAGATGTTACTGCTGTAACTAAGTTTTTTCTTCTTTTTTGTATTTTTTTTTTCTTGTTGTTCACTGTTGAATCAGATCCAACTGGCACAGGAGGGGATTGCCCCTCCTTCTCCAGCAGAGAATCTGGTGGATTCAAACCATGCATCTTCCGGATTGCAGCACAGCTTCTTGCCACTAGGCCACCAAAGCTCCCTTGTAATTGATTTTTTTAAGAGGCATGAAGTATATGTGTTGCATGTGGGAAGCTGCTGTATTTGTTCTAGTCTATTCTGTGGTCATGATTTGAGTTCTGTTATAACTTTAGAGACCCCTGGTGGTTTAATAGTGGTAAGGAGTTGTGCTGCCATTCAAAGGCAGATGGTTTGAATCCACCATGAAAGAAAGATGGGAAATCTCCTCTCTTGAAATTTTAAGCCTCTGAAAATCCATTGGAGGGTTAGCTGTGAGTCAGTTCTCAACAGCAAGGAGTGAGTGAGAGAGTATAAGCTTCTGACATCATATATCTGCTATATCAGATGTTTCTTCAAATCATGTTATGAGGCAAACAAAATGGTAACAATTTCTGGTTTGTAAATAATACTCTAACTCTTCCGTAGCAGATTTGATGACTCTAGCCTAAAAAGAAAACTCAAAGCTCTTAATGACCACCATTGAATACTTGAAACTTCCCTGATTGCTCTAATCCTGTACAAATGGAATATCTCTGCTTTTCTGATTTCTGTGATTTTGGCCAGATGATATTGTGGCTGCATCTCCTCCTGAAAAACATATATTTTTTTCAAATATCGAAAATTAGTTAAATTTTCAAATATCTGTATTTTTTCAGTAGGAAATACAGAGCAAGAAAATATAATCACGTGAATCACCCAGATTTAAACTGGAAATGATACAAGTAAAATTGAAAACAGGGAAGAAACAACAATCTAAAACCATGTGAAAAGCCTTGTAACACAGCTGGACAAAACCCTGATTCTTATAGAGAAGCATATTGCAAGATCACTTGTTCCTCCTCACAGGTTACTACTACACAGACCATCTAATTATAATTAGGGAGGTTTAATAAAGAATTTTCATGGTTCAGCTCTCCGAACAATCTATGGTTTAAAAATTTGCAATATTTGTACTGTTGCAGGACAAACCTTGGATTCATGAATCACAAATTACAGTCCTCATTATTTCATGTCTTGTCCTGTTTTATATTTCAGATTCAATTATAGTGTTGTCTTTTCCCTCTATTTATGCAGATGTTACAGAATAGTGGGAATGCTGTGTGTGTGTGTGTGTGTGTGTGTGTGTGTGTGTGTGTGTGTGTAATATGATGGAAGTATGTAATGATATTCTACTTAAAGATGCTGTCTTCCCGAAGATGCTTCTCACTTAATAAGCTTGGTATTTGCAGGTAAAGGCCATCAGGGTATGGTACTCTTCGGAACAAAGACTGTTTCTGCAGACATTTGTGGTTTGGCTGATAATAACAAAGAGCACTGTGCAATCGTCTTCTAGTTTTAGTTTCCAGAAAATTCTCAGAATTTCATCAGATGCCTACTGAGAGTATTGTTTCAGGAATATTTTAAGTGATAGTCTTAAACAAAGATATATAAATTTCCCCTAGAATGCCTGCATTTGAATTTTCCAGGAAGACTTACTTTATTTAGCAGTTTTTGCCATGGTTCACTGAATAAGTAGCTTTATCTAACAGGTAGGCTCTCAGCATACCCTATTTCTTGTCTTGGATTTTTCAAAAAAGAATTGCTAGAGTGTTGAGGGAAATCACACATATAATCAGAATAAGAGTCTCTACCATCCTTTGTTATTCTTCTGATCTGTCCCTCCTGGTGAGGTAGAGATGACTGAGGTACTTCTGTTTGGCTGCTTTACTGAGCTGATTTGTGGGGTAGAACTGAAGTGTCTTTAGTATTTATATGCTCTAAACAAGGTTTCATTAATATTTATACTAATTCTTCTGCTTTGTTAACAAAATTCTGTGAACTAAGAAGAAAATTTCCCCCCCTCCTTCTTCTAGGTCCTGTTCTTTCAGAGACAGACTTGCCAACCATGGGGCCCAGGAATCCTTGTTAGTCACTCTGAGCACGTCCATCTGCTGTCTTTGAAAATAGTTTCTTCTTTATTTATCTTTGTGTTGAAATTCATACATTCTGACAATGCATTATCATTTTGTAAAGATCTCTCTTCATCTGTTTGCTTTCTCTTAGAATTTTACTTCCATGAGAAGGTGGAAAAGGAATAAATATTTTCTTTAGGTAGATTATTAGCAATCCAAATGCCAACTGCTGACAAAGTTCAAGTTATTTCTGAAGGAGTTATAGTCAAAGTAAGAGCTAGAGCTCAGTAATTGTTTTGGTATCTTACATATTTGGCATTTGTTAAGATTGACACAGAAGATGTCTAGTGTAGGTGTAATTGTGTCCTAACTCAAACCTCAGTCAAGCTCACTTAACTATGCTGTCCCACATATTTCAAGAAAGTATCATCAGTAGTCATTTGAATTTGTCTCTTGTTTTAAAACGAGGTCATTTAATACTGCTTGTATTATAAATATATGTTGTTAGATGTCACTGAGTTGACAACTTATAGCAACCCTAGGAACAATGATTACCAAAAAATCCCTTACCCTGTTGTGTACCATCCTCATGATTTCTGATATGCTTACATCCATTGTTATAGTCACTGTGGCAATTCATCTCCTTGAAGGTCATCTTCTCTTCTGCTGACTATCTACCTTTTCCAACATGATGTCTTTTTCCAAGACTGGCCATTCATGAGAAGATGTTCAAAGCATGTGAGACACAGTTTCACCATTCTTGTCTCTAAGGAGAATCCTGGGTGCATTTCTTCCAAGACAGATATTTTTGTTTACAGTCGATACTATATTCAGGACTCTTCTCCAATATCATGTTTTAAACATTTTTCTTTTGTTTTACTTATTTATTGTCCAACTTTCAGATGTATAGGTAGTAGTTGAAAGTGCTGTGGCTGGAATCAGGTGCACTTTAGCCTTTAAACTCATATCCTTGCTCCTCAGAACTTTGAAAAGGTCCATGACAGCAGATTTTTTCCTAAGGCAACAGGTCTATTGATATTTTCAATGTTACTGCCATAGAAATGAATTGTGGATCCAAGAAAAATGAACTTATTGATTACTTCAATCTTTTCTCCATCTATCACATTGCCTTTTGTTTTCTTGATATTGGGATGTCATTCATATTGAAGGCTGTAGTCACTGACATTCTACAGCAAGCGTTTCACATCTTAATCACTTTTAGCAAGCAAAATTATGTCATCTACATGATGCAGGTTGTTGTTGAGTCTTCCTGAAACTCTGATGACACGTTTTTCTTCCTATAGTCCCGCTTCTTAAATTACTGGCTCAACATACAACCTAAATAGATGTGGAGTAAAGATTCAAACCTGATGGACATTTTTTTTTTAATTTTATACCATGCAGTGTTCCTTTTTTTATTCAGACAGTTGTTTTTTGGTCTGTATATGTTTTACATGAGCACAATTTAGTGTTCTGGGATTCCCATTCTTGTCAATGTTAGCCATAATGTGTTATGATCCATATAGTCAAAAGCCTTTGCATAATCAATAAAACACAAGTTAACAGCTTTCTCGTATTCTTTGCTTCCAGCCAAGATCCATCTGATATCGGCAATGATATCCCTTGTTCTGTGGCTTCTTGGGAATCCAGCTCGAATTTCTGCAAGTTCTATGTCAATGTACTGTTCTAGCCATTTTAAAGTAGCTTTCAGCAAGATTTTACTTGCATGTAACATTAATGATGTTGTTGATTGCCCTCAAGTCGAGCATGACTCATAACAAACCTATGACAAAAGACCTGAAGCCTTTTTATAACTATCGTAGTTTATCAAAGTTCATAGAGTTTCTAGAGCCATGTTGTTTAGGAAATGGATGTTTTTTGAAAATCTACCCATTCTGTTGGATCACCTTCATTTGGAATGAGAACAAAGATGGAGCTGCCTTTCACATTTCTTGGCATCAGCTGGTCAGCACATTAAGAGCTGCAGCTGCTTCCTGAAATACTTCAAATATATATATATGGATATATCTCCATATCTATCTCCATACCTATTCAACCTATATGCAGAACAGATTATCTGGGAGGCTGGGCTCTATGAGGAGAAATGTGGGGTCAGGATTGGTGGTCGATTTATCAACAATCTGCGTTATGCGAATGACACAACCCTGCTGGCTGAAACTGAGGAGGACCTGAAGCGCCTGCTGCAGAGTGTCAAGGACTGCAGCCTACAATATGGATTGAGGCTCAATGTCAAGAAGACAAAGATTCTCACCACTGGACCAATCGGCAGCATCAGGATGGATGGTGAAGAGATTGAGATTGTACACAGCTTTAGTCTGCTTGGCTCCATAGTCAACAGTCTTGGCACCAGCAGCCAGGAAATTAAAAGGCACATTGCCATGGGAAAGTCTGCTGTTAGGGACCTCTCCAAAGTGCCGAAGAGCAGTGGTGTCTCTCTGGAGACTAAGGTGCGTCTGATACAGGCCATGGTCTTCGCAATCACCTGTTATGCATCAGAGAGTTGGACAATGACCAAGGAGGATAGAAGGAGAACTGATGCCTTTGAGCTGTGGTACTGGAGAAGAGTACTGAGAATACCATGGACTGCTAGGAAAACAAATAGATTTGTCCTGGAGAGGGTTAAACCGGGTGGCTCCTTGGAGGCAAGGATTCTGAGGCTCCGTCTAACTTACTTCGGACATGTAGTGAGGAGAGACCAGTCCTCAGAGAGGGACATCATGCTTGGGAGGGTGGAGGGACGGCGCAGGAGAGGAAGGCCCTCTATGAGGTGGATTGATTCAGTGACTGGGATAATTGGGATGGGAGTGTCAGAGACAGTGAGATTGGCACAGGACAGAGCGGAGTTTAGGGCTGTTGTACATAGGGTTGCTATGAGTCGCAGGCGACTCGACGGCACATAACAACAACAACAACATATATATATATTTTTTTTTCAAGATTAATCTACTTCTTCAGAGTCAAGATCAACTCACTGCTGATCTTTCAGTGGCTTTTCAGAAGTTATAAATCACACAGAAAGAAATATCCCAAATTTCTCCCAACCACCTACCTGCCTTTGGATTGGAAGTACAACTCCTAATCTCTAGGCCACCAGTGCTCCCTTATAAAAATAGAGGGCTTATAAAAATACCAGGTGGTGGGCAAAGGGCTTAAAAATTAGATAATGCAAACCTGTTTTTAATAAAAAAATTATAAAATAAAGCCAGTATTTCTTTTTTTCATAACCCTTCATGGTTAATCTTGTTCCTAAGGGGTACCACTTTTTACTGTTTATTTTTAGAGACTCTGATAGACACTTATATAGATATATTTAAACAATATGTTTAAATAACTAAATTTGAGTTCAACTTCCAATAAGTCAATATACTTTCTCTAATATTTATTTACCTCACCTATACCACATGTCCTGCTATTCCTTTAAATCGGATTTGTTATTTTAAATTTCTGTATTGGCTAATTTGTAATTTTAAATACTTAAAACATTATGTCTTAGTCTGTCTTTTTTTTTTGTCTTAGTCTGTCTTATAGTCTTTTTTTTTACCTTACTGTCACACAATACCCAAATAAATTTACTGTCCTCAAATTAATTCTAACTCATAGTAACCCTCATATTTCTTAGAATGTAAATCTCTATGACAGGAGAGAAATAGTTAAACCACCTGGTATATTTGAACCACTGAACTTTACGTTAGCAGCCCAACACGTAATGTGCTGCATTATCAGGGCACCTTCACTAGTACCATGATGAGTTATTGAGTCATAAACAGTTTATTTCCCACACCTTGGCACTAAGCCTATTTAGAATTATGTTAATATACACTCTTGTAATAGTGGACTAAGAAAGGAAGTAAAACATTTTGAATCTTTGCGTGTCTGAAAATGGAATTATCTATTCTTACCTTTTGTTAAAAACAACAATAAAAATATGAGTGGAAAGTAAGACTTTCTTTGGATTTTCAAGCAATGGATACTATTATTAAGGAAACTTACTTTGATTACATTTATTTGGATGTGATCTTTTCTTGTTGAGGATTTTTTTTTTTTTAGGATTGTCTTATTTTCTCTCTTTTTTTAAAACCATGGTATTCTGAAATGTTATGATAGTGTGCTTTGTTTTGTATCTTCTTTTTAAAAATTCTGTCTTGGTATTTTGTGGTTCTTTCTATTCTTTTTTTGGATTCAAATAAATGGTAATACAAAAACTTAATTTGATGCCTTATTCTTCTAGTACATTTCCCTATATTTTTACATTTGAAAAATTTATGAACTTTCATAGAAATTTTAGCTTCAATTATGATATTTTAATTACTCATAGTTCTTCCTTCTACCTCTCATCCATTTGAATTGATACAGAAACTTTACATATTTTCCTGATGCATGATTTTGCATTTTGGTTTTAAATTTGAAACGTTCTTATATTTTTTGCACTATGCTTCCTCTGAATATTTTTTTCTTGATTTGCTTACTTAGTCTTTCTCTTATTTTCTAGTTGATTTCTGTATATGTTTCAGGATCCTTGGTGAACCTGCTTTTCCTTAATGAGCCTACTTTCTTGACAATGAGGTCTTCAAAATTTGATTAGAAGCTCTGTAGTAAACAGACTTCCAACAAGCACCTAACTCTTAAAACACTTATTTGAATGGTAGTTATTTATCAAGGGCTGAAAGATAGCTTCAGGAAAGTCTACTTTAGTATCTTTTTATTTTCTCAGAAAAAAATCGTCCAAGCTTTTACCTGATGTTCTCCTACTGTCTTCCGTTGATCTGTGGAGGATGAGCAAAGGGTCTCAGGAATCAGTCTGAAAAGTAGAAAGTTCAAGTATACCTGGAAGTACATTGGATGAAAGGATTGGTAAGGTCCTCTTGAAAAATCAGCCACTGAACAACTGATAGAACACAATTCTACTCTGACACATATAAGATGAAGTTGACTTGATGGCAAATGATTGGTTCTGGGTACTATTTTTACAGTGTTTCACTATTTGTATGCAGTGTGTAACTTTTGAGGGGAAATTGAGAGTCCTGAACATCAACTTTCAGCACCCTTTATTCCATATCTGTTACTTTCTTTGTCATTTCCTGCCCTTGCCTCTACTAATTGTTTTTGAGCCTTGTGTGTTGCTCAAGTTCTGTAGGGCTTAGTGATAGAAACCAGCTCATTTTCCATTAGTATCCCTCTCTGTATACTGCCAAGCTGGAATTCTGTTTATGATGGTAAATATGTTTTTACTGCTTTATCTGCTCAAAGTTTTCAGAAATATAGAGCCAGTAAGCACGTATGCTATATGCTCTTATTAATTTGAAACTGTATAATTTAAAATAATCTGTGCTGCTCTGAAGGACTTGGCAAAAAAAATAAAGCCCCAGGAATTGATGGGCATATTTGAAAAATTGATGTATTTCAACAAACAGGTGCTGCCCTGGACGTGCTCACCAGGTTGTGCCAAGAAATCTGGAAGACAACTACCTGGCCAACTGACTGGAGGAGATCCATATTAATTCCCATTCAAAAAAAATGTGACCCAATAGAGTGTGGAAATTATCAAACAATACCACTCATATCACACACAAACAAAATCATACTGAAGATTATCCAGAAACAACTGGAACAGTACATCAACAGAACTTCCAGAAATACAAGCTGGGCTTATAAGAGGCTGTGGCACTAGAGACATTATCTTCAATGTCATATGGATCGTGGCAGAAAACAAAGTGCCAGAGGAATGTCTATCTGTGTTTCTTGACTATGCAAAGGCATTTGTGTAAATCACAACAAATTGTGATTAACCTTGAGGAGAATGGAATCTCAGAACACTTGATTATGCTTATGCAAAACCTATATTTGGACAGGGAGGCAGTCACCAGAAAAGTGAAAGGTAACACTGTATGGTTTAAAATCAGAAAGGTAATTCATCGGGCATGTGTCCTGTTTCCATACCTTTTCAATCTATATACAGAACAGATCGTTCAGGAGGTGGGCCCTTATGAGGAAGAATGTGGCATCAGGATTGGAGGAAGATTTATCAACAGCCTACTTTATGCATATGACAAAGCCTTGCTTGCTGAAACAGAAGAAGACCTGAAACACTTACTAAAGCAGGTCAAGTACTATAGTCTTCAATTTGGATTGGAGCTCAACAGAAAAAAGACAAAGATTCTCACACTGGCCATTTGTCAGCAGCATGATGGATGGAGAAGAGATTGAGGTTGCTAACAATTGCAGCTTGCTTGCTCTTCAATCAACACTTTTGGCACTAGCAGACATGAAATTAAAAGGCAAACGGCGTTAGGTAAATCTGCTGTCAGGGACCTTTCCAGAGTATTGAGAAGCAACAATATCAGTCTAGAGACTAAAGTGCACCTCTTCCAGTCCATGGTCTTTGCAATTACTTGCTATGCATCAGAGAGCTGGATAAAGACTAAGAATGATAGAACAATTGATGTTTTTGTATTGTGGTGCTGACAAGAGTCTTGAACATACTATGGACTGCCAAGAAAACAAATAGATCTGTCTTGGAAGGGTTAAAACCAGATATATTTTTGGATGCTAGGATTTTGAAGCTCCATCTCACATACTTTGGGCATGTGGGCAGGAGATATAGATCCTTGGAAAAGGACATCATGGTCAGAAGGGTGGAGGGACAGCACAGGAGAAGGAGACCCTGGATGAGTTGGATTGATAGAATTACTAGAGCAGTAGGGTAGGTGTGTCAGAGTTAGTAAGACTGGCTTAGGACAAGGCAGGCTTCAGAGCTATTGTCCAATGGGTCACTATGAGTCACAGGTGACTTGATGACACATAACAACAGAATGTGGATATCATTTCTTGAGATGTTTCAAGCCAAACTTTATGGTAAATGCTTTACATATGCTATTTACTATTAATTTTACATATGAAGAAACTGAGGATCAGAGAAATAATAATAGTTATTTTTAAAATGTGTGATATTTTGTCACTGAGTCAATTATGACTCATTATTGTTGCTGTTATATGCTGTCAAGGTGCCTGTGACTCATACAAACAAATTTATATTCCAATGAGAAATAACTGTCTTAGTTTAAAAATTTTTCTGTCATTGCTAAGTAAACATAACTACATGAATAAAACTATCTTTCATAATACTACATACAAGTAAGCTAATGATAAGACAATACGTGTATTCTGATAATTTTATGTACTGGAGTTTATTATGTGGTCTTGGAGAAAAGCACTCAATATCTTATAGATGACCTAATGAAAAAACAGCTATGTTTTGGAGAGGGTGCAGCCCAAGTACTCTTTGGAAGCAATAATGATGAGTCTTTGCCTCATTACTTTGGGCATGTTGCTAGGAAGGCTATTCCTTGGAGAAGGACATGATGCTAGGAAGAGTGGAGGATCGGTGAAGGAGAGGAAGACCCTTGACCAGGTAGATTGATGCAGTGACTAATGCAGTGGGGCTTCTGTGTGTCAGAAAGTGTGAAGATGGCACAAGATAGAACAGGTTTCAGAATTTTTTTGTTCATAGGGTCAGTATGAGTCATAGTTGACAGCATTTAACAGCAACAACAACAAACCAACAATAACAACAACATGCCTTTATCAATGGAATTCTAATTAATATATTTTAACTAACAAATGTGGCCTGAAAATGCTCACAAGCTTAGGCCAGGAAATTTGGAAGGTAGCTTTCTGGCTGACTGATTGGCAGAGATTTATTATCTGTTTTGTCATCATTCCCTAGGAATATGATCCAATAGAATGTGGAAATTACTGAATAATATCAATAATATCATATGCAGTGAAAATATTGGCAAAGGTCCTACAAAAAGGGCTAGAACAGTACATTGATAGGGAATTGTTAGAAATTCAAGTGAGATTTTGAGGTGACCCTGGAACCAGGGATATCATTTCTGGTGTCAGATAGATCCTGCCAGAAAGAAAGAAATCCAAGCCTGTCTGTGTTTTACTGACTATTGAAAACCATTTCACTCTGTAGATAATAATACATTATGGATAGCATTGAGAAGAATGGGAATACCAGAACACTTAATCGTGCTCGGGAGAAATCTTTTCTGAGATAAAAAAGTTATTGTATGAATGGAGCAAGGGAACACTGTTGTTGCTGTTGTTATGTGTCGTTGAATCTCTTGTGACTCATAGTGACCCTGTAGTACAATAGCCCTGAACCCTGGTCTAACCTGTGCCAACCTTATTGTCTTTAACACACCTACCCTCATTGTCCAAGTTACTGAATCAGTCCATCTCATCCAGGGTTTTCCTCTCTTGTGCTGTCCTCCACCTTTCCGAGCATGATATCCCTTTCTAAGGACTGATTCACCCCTTACCAATGTCCAAAGCATGTCAGATGAAGCCTCAGAATCCTTGGCCTCCAAGGAGCAGCCTGATTTCACCCTCTCCAGGATGTACATGTTTGTTCTTCTGGTAGCCCATGGTATATTCAATAGTCTTCTCTAGCACCAGAGCTCAAAGGCAACAATTCTCTTTTTGTCATCCCTAGTTATTGTCCTTGGAAGGAGGAGTGGCATCCACTTCTGTAATAGCTTGCCTCTGGAAACCCTATGAACCTGGAGAGAGGATGAGAGACACCCAAGTGTTGAGGAGTCTCCTTCAGAGGGTCGCTATGAGTTGCCTGTGACTCGACAGCACTTAACAACAACAACAACAAGAAGTCATTGTCCAGCATTCTGACACATAGCAATTAATTGCAAAGACTATGGCCTGGATCAGAAACACCTTAGTCTCCAGACTGGCATGGTTGCTCTTCAGTACTCTGGAGAGGTCCCTGACAGCAGATTTTTCCAATGCAATTCATCTTTTGATTTCCTGGCTGCTAGTACCAAGAGTGTTAATTGTGGAGCCAAGCAAACTAAAGCTGTTTAAAAATCTCAATCTCTTCACCATCCATCAGGATGCTGCCAAATGGTCCAGTGGTGAGAATCTTTGTTTTCTTGATGTTGAGCTTCAAACCATAATGAAGGCTGTAGTCCTTGACCTTCTGCAGCAAGCACTTCAGGTTTTCCTCAGTTTCAGCAAACAGGGTTGTGTCATCTGTATAACACAGATTGTTGATGAATCTTCCTCCAAGCTTGATGCCACATTTCTCCTTATAGAGCCCAGCCTCCCAGATAATAAGTTCTGCATATAGATTGAAAAAGTGTGGAGATAGGACACATCCCTGGTGTACACTCTTCCTGATTTTGAACCATGCAATGTTTCCTGTTCTGATGACTGCCTCCTAGTTCCCATATAGGTTTTGCATGAGCAGAATCAAGTGTTCTGGGATTTCCATTCTTCTCAGAGTTAGCTATAGCTTATTGTGATCAACACCATCAAATATCTTTGCTTAGTCCATAAGTTCAATCCTTATGCTGAGAAAATAATTCATGAAGCTAAACTCTACCAACAGGAATGTAGCATCAAGGAAGACACATCAACATTGTGCAGATGACACAACTTGCTTGCTTAAAGTGATGAAGATAGGCAGAAGATCAGGTATTACAACTGTCAACATGGATTACATCTCAACATCAAGAAAACAAAGTTCATCACATAGGACCAACAGTCAATATTATGATAGGTGGAGAAAGGATTAAAGCCTTTTGTGATTTCATTTTCCTTAGATCAATAATCAACACCCTTGGGTTGATTCCAAATCGACAGTACACAACAACAACATAAGTAATTGGATGGCTACTTATATGTACCATTTCCAAGAAATAGTAAAAATTCTAAGAAAATTGGATAACTTATTATTATGGGTTTTTTTTTCCAAAATATATTGAAGGTATTTATAAAAGCATATAATTTCCAATGTGACTTTGTCGTAAATACTGTTTTTAAAGGTTGAATTCTAATTAGGATTCCTTAGTGAGTAAGAGATATGCTATAACATACTATATAAAGGTTGTGGAGCTTAATATCAAAATGAGTGTAAGAAAAACATTACAACAAGGGAACGGTCACAAAGGTCCTGAGATCCCACTCCCAGCAAATGTTTTTCTTCTCAAACAAAAATAATCTTGGTCTCACTAAATAGTATTCTTATGCCTAACACTATAACAGGCAGCATTTGGACTGCCATACATATTTTGAGACTTGTGAATAGCTCTAGGCTTACAGATATCCAGTTACTTTAGGAAAAAATTTATCATTCATAAAAATACATAAAAAATTATTCACTAACATAGATATTAGGAGAGATATTTTTCCTCAAGCAAAAAAACCCCAATCAGCCCTATTCTTACTTCCTTACCTCAACTCTTGCAATCAGACAAGACAGAACCAGACTATCATTTGTCATGAAATAAAGGCTTGTACTGCCTTTTGGGGCTTTCCCTAGTAATGAAAAATAGCTTCTCTCCCATCTTATGTTTAGAAACTAACAACCAAATATGCTGGAGCAAAATAAACTAGAATCTAGCTCTCTCTCTCTCTCTCTTCAATTCCTTCTCTGTCTCTCCTTTCTTTCTAATCTTCTGTGTCTAGTTTTTCTAGTATAGTTTCAGATGCATACAGAAGCTTTGAAAATAGTACGAAGACTTTGAACACCCTTGAAACATACATTCAGATTCATCAGGTGTTTATCATTTACCCTCATTTGCTTCCTTTCTTTACTAGATTTGTATTTCTTGAACCTTTTCTTCAAATTTGAGACATCATGGATTTTTTTTCACCTCCAAAATAATTCAGTGTATTTCCTAAGAATAAAGGCATCCTGGTGGTTCAATGGTTAAAGGCCAGAGCTGCTCATCAAAAAAGTGATGATTTGAACCTATTAGCTACCCTGGAGGCATAAGTGACAGCTTCCATTAGGATTTATAGCATTGGAAACCCTGAGAAGCAACTCCACTTTCTTCACAGGCTCCCTGTAAGTCAGAATCTACTTATTCAAGATTTGTTTCTAAGAACAAGTTCATGCTATTGTTAGCACAGAAATAAAAATCATAAAATGTTCTTTATAATTATTTCCCCTTATTCTAATCAGAAGCATGAATGGCATTCATTTATCCTATCTCTTTAATATTTTTTAATTTGAAACAGGTCCTTAGTGATACTTTGTGTTTTTGATCTTAAGTATTTGAAGGAAACAGGTCAGTTATTTCAAAGAATATTTCTTAATAGGAGCTTATCTGATATTTACTCATCATTAGTTTCAGGTTATATATTTTTGACAGAATTCCTCTTAAGTAACATTTTATTCTTCTTGATGAATCGCATTGGGGTTGGATAATTCCTTTTACATCAGTACTAGTGATATTGACAAAGGTGATTCCACCAAACTTCTCTATGGTAAAGTCATAGTTTTCTTTTCTTAATTAGATAATTTGTGGATAGACACTTTACAACTATATAAAATCCACCTGATTAAACATTTTTCTGATAGATGTGGTATTTGCTCTTGGTTTATAACACCGTCAGTATTATTCATCAGTCAAAACTCTGCTATAAGGATCCTGTTTTCCTCTCATTTACCTACTGATTTATCTATTTATTTATTTTTAGTGTAGAGTTATGGATTCTTATCTTACTCATGTGATTGCTGTGATACTAAACACTGTGACACTGATGTCAAGTGATAATGGTTACCCATTTTGGACACTGTTTGGTGAAGCTCCCTGATTAAAACAAGCTTGGAAGCAGGAATGGCATCCACTTCTAAAATAGCTTACCTCTGGAAACTCTATGAACTTGGAGAAACGATGAAAGCCATACAAGTGTTCAGGTCTTTCACTCATAGGGTCTCTATAAGTCATCTATGACTCAACGGCACTTAACAACAATAACAACTACACACACACACACACACACCCCAAGGGTGTAATTCACTTCCTAAACAACATGCCTCTGGAAACTTTGAACTTTGAGAAATGATGATAGGTATAGAAAGGTTTCAGGTCTTTTGTTCATAGGGTTGCTATGAGTTGGGCTTGACTCAAAGGCAATCAACAACAAATCACCAGCAAAGAAGAGGAGAAAACATAATGCCAGAAAAAGAGCAATCAGGAGGGCCTACAAGACCAACAGTCATAACAGTCACAACAGAGAAGCAGAGAACCAGACTTTATACAGGACACTGGGATTGCTACACCAATGGAACTGGACCCAAGAGTCATTGTCTAAGTATGTTGGACAACTAGGGGCTGTTGTTAGGTGCTATCAAGTCAAATATGACCCATAGTAACTCTATGAACAACAGAACTGAACCCTGTCCTATCCCTTGTCATCTTCACACTTCCTTACACATTAGAGCACATTGCAGCATGGGCTGTAGATCTCTATGTCAATTCATTTGGTTGTGTTCCTTTCTTAGCCAACTTTCCACCTTTTGAAACATGATGTCCCTCTATAAGGAATAGTTTCTTCTAGCAACATGCCTGAAGCATATGAGATGAAACTTCAACATCTTTGCCTCCAAGGGTCATTCTGGCTTCACTTTTCCCAAGTTATAGTTGTTTATTCTTTTGGCAGTCAATGGGATATTTAATATTCTTCTCCATGAATAGGGAAAAATGTCATTACAAAGACAGAGAAGAAAGAAAAACAGAAATGGGTGTCAGAAGGTCTCTGAAATTGTACAAGAGCACTAAGAAGCCAAAGCAAAAGGAAAAGATGCTGAATTAAAAGAACTGAACAGTAAATTTCAAATGATAGCCCAAGAAGACAGGGCAAAATACTAAAACAGAATGTGCAGAGACCTAGAATTGGAGAATAAAAAGGGAAGAACTTCCTTAGCATTTCTCAAACTAAAAGAACAGAAAAACAAATTCAAGCCTCAAGTTGAAATTCCTAGAGATGCTATGGGCAAAATCCTGAATGATTCAGGAAACACCAAAAGAAGATGGAAGAACACACTAGAAATGAAAAATTAATCTGAATAAAGAAGATGGAGGGAACACAGAATCGTTGTACTGAAAATAACTTGCTGGCACTGAAAAATTTCAGGAAATACCACATAATCAAGAATCAATAGTTTTATACAATATTTGTCCTTGTAGGACTGAATTCACCGAGCATAATGCTTTCCAGTCTCTCCCAAGTTAGGTAATAATTTACAAAATCATTGTTCCTGGGTGCTGCATGGTATTACACTGTGTGAATGTACCCTAATTTATCAATTCATTGCTTTTCAGTTGAACATTTGGGCTGTTTCATGTTCTTGCGATGGTGAAAAATGCTGCTATGAACATTGGTGTACAAATTTCCATTTGGCCTCACTTCTCAGAGTATATTCTACGCAGTGCAATAGGTGGGTCATATGGAATTTCTGTGTTCAGCTTTTTGAGGAAGAGCCAAACTGCCTTACAGAATGGTTGTACCATTTTACAATCCCACCAACAATGTATAAGAGTTCCTTTCTCTCTAAGGCAGGGGTGGAAGAGAGAGTATAAGAAAAGGTATGAGGATGTGTGGGGGCGGAGAGGAGGTGTTAATCATGGAGTTGTACAATTTGATGGGTGGAGGGTGAGGGAAATTAAAATTTTATAAATAAACTAGTGTAAAAACAAAACAAACCAAACAACAACAACAAAATTATCAATAGTAAATAAGTAAGAAGCTTAAGCTGCTATGAAGATATTGATAAAAACATAAGGCCCCAGGATTGATGTGATACCAACTGGCATGTTTCAAATGACAAATGTTGGCCTGGCTGTGCCTACCAGACTGTGCCAGGAAATTTAGCAGACAGCTGCCTGGCTGATTGCAGGAGACCCATATTTGTTTCTGCTCCTAGGAAAGGTGATTCAACAGAATATAGAGATTAACAAACAATATCATTAATATCACGTGGAAGGAAAATATTGCTGAAGATCATTGCAAAATGGCTAAAATAGTACATAGAGAGCTACCTGAAGTTCTACACTTAGCTGAATTTATAAGAGGTAATCACACCAGGGATATAATTTCTGATGTCAGATGGATCCTGGCTGTAAGCAAAAAATAAAAAAAAATCCACTTGTGCTTTATTGACTATACAAATGTACCTGATTATGCAGATCATTACAAATTATGGCTAACTTTGAGAAAAATGGGAATCTTATGTGAAACCTATTGGTAAACAAAGAAGCTGTTGACTATGTGTCTTAAAATTTAGAAAGGTGTGCATCAGAATTATGTCCTCTCTCAATATCTATTCAATTGGTATGCTGAGAAAATAAATTGAGATGTTTGGCTTGATGAAGAAAAATGTGGCATTAGGATTGGAGGAAGACTTATCAATGACCTTCAGTATACAGATGAAACAAACCTTGTTTGCTGAAAGTGAGGAGGACTTGAAACACTGCAGAGGACCAAACACTGTAGCCTTCAATATAGATTGTATGTGAGCATCAAGAAAACAAAAATTCTCATCACTGAGCCAATAGGTGACCCCATAATATGTGGAGAAAAGATGAAAACCATCAATGACTTCATCCTACATAGCTCCACAAAACTCGGTACTAACAGTCAGGAAATTGGGAGACATGGCACTGGAAAAGTTTGTAACCAGGGACTTGTCAGATTTAGTGAGGAGCAACGGTGTTAGCTTGAGGAGTAAGGTGTGCCCGATTAAGACTATACTCTTTTTTACTCACTTGTTACCCTGCTAAGAACTAGACAGTGAATAAGGATGACAGAAGAAAACTTGATGGCTTTGAACTGTGGTGTTGAAGAAGAGTAGTTATTACTGCCAAAAGAACAAACAGATACATTGTTGAGAAGGTGCAGCCAGAGTGCTCCTTGGAGGCAAGGATGGTGAAGTTTCATCTTGTATGCTTTGGGCATGTTGTTAGTAAAGGTTATTCCTTGGAGAAGAACATCATACTTCAAAATGTGGGGGGAATAGAGAAGGAGAGGTGAACTGAAATAGTGACTGTAACAATGGGCTCAAGTTTGTGAAAGATTGTAAGGCTGGCACATGAAAGAACAGGGTTCATATCTATTGTACTTAAGGTTGCTAGGAGTCGTATTTGACTCAATGACACTTATCAACAATAACAACAGGTGGTCTGTGATTCACATCTGCCAGCAGCTCTGCAGGAGACAAATGGACAATCTCTTCCTATTCTGCTAACTGCCTCTGAAAATCTTCTGAAGGATCAGCTACGAGTCAGTTCTGATTCAGTGGTGCATAACAACAACAAATTCATATAAAAATTATGTTGATACTATACTGTAATCTCACTGTTCATGGAGGGAAGGCCCTCAGGTCTGGTTCAAATTGTTTTTTGTTAAATATTCTTCAAGGTGGTTTAACACTGGTCTGTACATTGCTGTTACATTGAGTTACAGAGGTAACTCGTGGTTGCTATGATGCTAAACACTGTAACTCTGGTGTGCCAAATGTGATAATGGTTACCAATGGTGGACAGTGTTTGGTGGAGCTTCCTGATTAAAAGAAGCTTGGAAGCAGGAGTGACATCCACTTCCAAAACGGCTTGCCTCCAGAAACTATGAACAGTGTGCTCTGGTCTTTCATTCATAGGGTTGCTATGAGTCGTCTACAACTTGGTGGCACCTAACAACAACATAATAACTGCAATCTATTATGGCAGCTGTTAACCCAAGAGCCATACTTCTCTGACAGTTGCAATCTATTACCAACAATGAAGGACAAAGATGGGCATTCTCCTTCCATTCCATTTACAGCCTCTGAAAACCCTCTGAAGGGTCAGCTATGAGCTGGCTTTGCATTGATGGTAGTGAGTTTTAGTTTTTTATATAGGCTATTATGGGCCATCTGGTGGCTAATATTCAAACGCTAACCAAATGACAGAGTTTCTAATCTTCATGAGAAAGATTAAGCAGTCTCATCATAAAAAGATCTACATAAGAGTTCCTAACTCTCCACATTCTCTCCAACATTTATCACTTGCTGTCTCAAACTTTGCCACTGTTACTGGAGTGAGATGATAGCTCACTGTGGTTTTGATTTTCATCTCTTTTATTGCCAATGATTTTGAGCACTTCTTCATGTGTCCGTTGGCCTTTTGAATGTCTTCCTCTGTGAAAATTCTTTCCATGGCTTTTGCCCATTTTGTAATTGGGTTATCTGTCTTTTTGTTGTGGAGGCCAAGGAATATTCTGTAAAATTCTGTTATAAGACTCTTGTCTGAGGTGGCATTACCAAATGTTTGTTCTCAGTTGGTAGATTCTCTTTGCACCCAGTTGGGGAAAAAAAATGCACACAGGGATTAAATCTTTAGAAAGTCCCATTCATCAATTTTATTTTCTTTAGATTGTACATTTCTAGCTGTATTTGGCCATCTTTTTTTTTTAATATTTTTTTTATTGGGAAAAACATCTTGGGGGTATAAGGAGGTGAGGGTTGGGGGCAGAAGGGTGAGGATGGGCCAGGACACAGTTGCAGAGCTGCACAGTTTGGTCGGTGGAGGGAGCAGGTGAAGGAAATGATGAGGGTCCAGTGGGGACCAGACGCTACAGAGGAATGACAAGCATTTTCCAATAGTAATTAAACCAACTGTCTTA
>NW_006399763.1:21282235-21293258 GCF_000299155.1 Elephantulus edwardii
GCCTGTCGGGGCCTGGGTTTCAGCTGTCCACACCACAGCAGTGGGCAACGAGCTTAAAGCCCCTGATGGCTCTGGGCACTGACTCTCACCAGTGGCTATGGATGAAGTCACGGGCGATTTTCAGCCAGCGCCGGTTGGCCATCTTTTTATAACATAGACTAGGGCTTCTACTCTTGATACCAGTGTCTCTCTTATGAACTTAATGGTTTTGGGCTTTACTCCCAGGCCTCTGATCCACCTTGAGTTGATTTTTGTGTATGGCGTGAGATATAAATCCTGTTTCAGCTTTCTACAGGTGAATTGTTGGTGGGATTATAAAATGGTACAACCTTTCTGAAAGACAATTTGACTCTTTCTCAAAAAGCTGAACATATAAATTCCATATGACCTAGCTATTCCACTGCTTGGAATATACCCTGAGAAAAATGAGAACTGAGGCACAAATGGAGACTTGTACGCCAATGTTCCTAGCAGCATTATTCATTGCAAAAACATGGAAACAACCCAAATGTCCAACCACAAATGAATGGATTGAGAAATTATGGTACATTCACACAGTGGAATACTACACAGTACGCAGGAGAAATGATTTTGTAAATGATTACCTAACTTGGAAGAGACTGGAGAGCATTATGCTCAGTGAACTAACTCAGTCCCACAAGGACAGATATTGTATAAAACCATTATTGTAGAATGAGTATGAAGATCCAGTAGGGGGTGGGGGAAGAGTGGACGCATAGGGATGAAGATGTGCAGAGGGGGAATTAATTATGGGATTGTACAATTTGATGGTTGGGGGAAGAGGGAAATTAGAAGAATTTGGTTTGAAAAATAATGTATTCAAATTTTGTAAATAAACTAGTATAAATAAATTTTTAAAGGTTACATAGCTTTGCTGTTGTTGTTATGTTCTGTTTAATCACTTGCTAATCATAGTGACCCTGTGTATAAGATGTACAAGAGCCCTAAACCCTGGTCTATCCTGTGTCAACTTTATTGTCTCTGACACACCTACCCCATTGCCCCAGTGACTGAATCAATCCATCCCATCAAGGGTCTTCTTCTGTGTTGTTCATCCACCCTCCCAAGCATAATGTCCCTCTCCAAGGACCAGTTTCTCCTTGTAACATATTCAAAGTATGTCAGATGAAACTTTAGAATCCTTGCCTCCAAGGAGCAGCCTAGTTTCACCTTCTCTAGGATGAACCTGGTTGTTCTCCAATAGTCTATGGTATAGTCAACACTCTTCTCCAGCATCGCAGCTCAAACTTTAGAAGTCTTATTTAGCATTGTTTTTATGTGCCATCGGGTTGCCTGTTAATCATAGTGACCCTATATACAATAGCTCTGAATCCTACTCTATCCTGAGACATACCTAATCCCATTGCCCTAGTTACTATGTCAATCCCTCTCATCTGGGATCTTCCTTTCCTGTACTCTCCCTCCAAGCATGATGTTCTTCTCAAAGGACTGGTCCATTTTGGCCACGTGCCCTAGGTATGTGAGATGATGCTTCAAAATTCTTGCCTACAAAGAGAAACATGGTTTCACCCTCTCTAAAACAAACCTATTTGTTTTCCTGGAAGTCCATGGTGTGTTTAATATTTATTTTCAGCACAACTCAAAGGCAATGATTCTTTTTCTGTCATCCTTAGTCATAGTCCAGCTCTCTGATGTATAACAGGAAATTGCAAAGACCTGAATTAGGCACAACTTCATCTCTAGACTTACATCATTGCTATTTAGAACTTTGGAGAGGTCCCTGACAGCAGACTTTTTCCAAGGCAATTTGTCTTTTGTTTTCCTCACTGCTGGTGCCAAAAGTGTTGATTGTGGAACCAAGCAAGCTGAAATTGTTACCTACCTCATGGTGCTGCCAAGTAGCCCAGTGGTGAGAATCTTTGTCTTCTTGATGTTAAGCTTCAGTCCATGTTGAAGACTACAGACCTTAACCTTCTGCAGCAAATATTTTAGGTCCCCCCTAGTTTCAGCAAGCAAAGTTGTTTCATCTGGATAACATAGGTTGTTGATGAGTTTTCCTCCAATCCTGAAGCTACACACCTCCTCATAATGTCCAGCCTCTCGAATGATCTATTCCACATATACACAGAAGAGGAATAGAGACAGGATACATCCCTGACACATTCCTTTTTAAATTTTGAACCATTTAATATTTTCTTGCTCTGTTCTAATGACTGCCTCCTGGTCCAAGTATAACTTTGGCATGAGCACAATCAAGTATGATCAAGTTTTGAGATTCTCATTCTTATCAAGGTTAGCTACTATTTTTGTGATCTACACAGTTAACTGCCTTTGAATAGTCAATGAAGCAATGATAGAAATTCCTCTGGTACTCTTTGCTGTCAACCAGAATCCATCTGACATTGGCGATTATGTCTCTAGTGCCACAACCTCTTCTACACCCAGTTTGTTTTTTTGGCAGTTCTCTGTTAATGTTCTGTTCCAGTCATTTCTGGATAATCTTCAGCAGGATTTTACTTGTGTGTATTAGTGACATTGTTTAATAGTTTCCACACTCTGTCAGATCACTGTTTGGGGGGGGGATAGGAATAATTATGCATCTCTTCCAGTCAGCTGGTCACGTAGTTGTCCTCCAGATTTCTTGGCACAACCTGGTGAGCACGTAGGGGGCAGTATCTGTTGATGCAATATGCCAATTGACATTCTATCAATTCCTGAGGCCTTGTTTCTTGCCAGTTCCTTTAGAGCAGTCTGAGTTTCTTCCTTTATCATCATTGCCTCTTGATCATATGTTGCTTCTTGAAATTCTTCTGCATCAGTCAATTCTTTTTAGTACAATGACTGCATATCCCTTCTTCTTTTAATGCTTTCTGAATCATTTACTGTTCTGCACATAGCACCCTTAAGTATTGCAATTTGAGATTTGAATTGGTCCTTCAATTCCTTCAGCTTAAGAAAATGCCAAGTGAGTTCAGTCTTTTTGATCCTCTGACTTCAGCTCTTTGCACATTTGAATAAGTGTTGTCATTGTTAGGTGCTACCAAGTTGAGTATGACTCATAGTAAACCTGTAAGCAAGAGAGAGTTGGCTTAACCTATGACATCTTCACAATCTCTGACATTTGAGCACATTGCTACAGTCACTATGTCTATCTACCTAGGGTCTCTCTCTCTTTCACCATTCCTCCACATTCCCAAACAAGATTATCCTCTGCAAGGAATAGACTCTCATAGCAACATGCCCAAAGTATGTGAAATGAAGCTTCACCATCTTTGCTTCCAAGGGCTCTCTGGCTGCATGTTCTCCAACACATATCTATTTGTTCTTACTACAATCCATGGGATATTCCATATTCTTCTCCAACGCCACAGTTCAAAGGGATCAATTCTTCTTCTAGTATCCTAATTCGTTGTCCAAATCTCAGCTACATAGCAAGTGATTTAAAAGACCATTATCTGAGTCAGGCACACCTTAGTCTTCAAACTAACATTATTGCTCCTCAGTAAATTGAAGAGGTTCCTAACTACAGACTTTCCCAGTGTAATAAGTTTCCTGATCTCCTGACTGCTGATCCCAAGTGTATTGATTGTGGATCCAAGTAAGATGAAGTCATTGACAGTTTCAATCTTTTTTCTATCTCTGTCATTATGTTGCTCGTTGGTCCAGTGGCAAGAATTTCTGTTTTCTTGATATTGAGATGCAATTCATATTGGAGGCTGCAGTGATCTTCTGCAGCAAGTGCTTCAAGTCCTCTTCATATAAACTCTAAATGCATTGAAACTCTCAAATTCTTCTAAAACGGTTTTACTTGCATCATATGAATTTTTATTAGTTGTATATTTTAATTATTCATTAGAAAGGTCTAATTTTTATTTTATTTTATCTACCAAATCATACCATGTCAGGAAATTTATTATGTGTAAGATTTATTAGTATTATTTATTATGTGTTAATTTATTCATTATGTGTAAGATTTCTGGTATCTGTTTTCTGATCTTGAATTTTTTAAAAGAAAAGGAAAAGAAGTCTTGCTTTCTATTTTAACTTTATAAATGAAGATTATTTCAAAACAAAACAAATAAAAACAACCATGTCATTGTATTATCACATAAACAGTAGCTTTCCTGGAAGATGAAATGGTCTTTACTGTTATGACCAAACATATATCTAATACTTTTTCTGGGAAGTTTTGCTTTTCAGATAAAGTTCAGTAAGGAATTATGTCAGTAAATGTACTATAACCATTTCTGAGGAGATGAAAGCCATAAACTTCAGATGAAATGTATCTTCAATATAAAGCAAAATGACACTCCTCCCCTCCACTTTGACCCGTCTTTAGTAATTGATTTGGCCTCTGGAAGAGATATGAGTAGTGCAATTTTCCTTTCCTTTTTAGCTGTTTGACATCTCTTCACCTTCACTGCCCAAAGTTTTCTGGATGATTCCTATAGGTACTGACAATTAAGGAAGTCTGGCTTGGAGAAGTCACAAGGAGAATGAAAAAGACATTTTGCCTCAACCTCAGGAGTGGTGGTGGTAGAGAAGTGAACATTTGTATATTCATTCCAGGTAATATTTTTTTCACAGAAAAGGCCCATTATCATAAAAGAATAAAATAACAAGATTGTAAAAAAGTTCTGTAAAAATATAAAAAGTGATTATACTTACTTACAATGAATGAAATGCAAATAAATTCTTACAACTAGAATGCTTAAAAACCATATTATTTTCAGAAAAAAAAGGTAAAGAAACTCCAAGTGAAAACTAGCTACATTAGTAATGTCTGCCATTCAAACTGAAATGGAATTTTAGCGCTGTGCTGAATGACAGGGTGAAGACCAGAAACTGAAGTACTTTGTTTCTTGCTGCTATGTAGCTATTTGCCAAATTCCTACCCACATTTACTCTTTGACCTTGAGGAGCTGTCCTAATTGAGAACTACTCAGAAATCTTACATTAAAGACTGCCTATTATTTAACAAAGAACACAATTTCTACAGAGAGGTGGGTTAAAATGCTTTTGAATTTAGGCATTGACTGAATTCTTTTAGGAAGACTCAAGTACTCTTTACACTAAATCACCTTTAGGCACTTTCTACACTCCAACTAAAATAGCTAGCTAAGTAAATTTCCCAAAATAAATTCAGTCTCTAGGCTTTTCTATAAAAACAGGCTGCTTTTATCACCGTGATTTCGAGTTCCCTTTTTATTATCATTCATTTACTCACTCATTGCTAATGAATGAAACTGGCGCATAGCTGATCTGTAGCCTCAGCTGTAAATAATTTGAGTGGAGCTCACTCTTCTTTCTTCCTCACAACAGCTGGTGAATTTGAACCTCTTGCCTTTGGGTTAGCCATACAACCCCTTACCCAGTAGGCCATCAGGAGTCCCTCATGGATTCATTTTATTAGTCCTTTTGTTATTTTTTTAAAAAAAACCCCAAAACAAAACAAACAACGCAACAGCAACAACAACAAAACCCCAAACAACACAACAACTCTAAATAATTTGAGAAGATGCTAATGGAATGGCATCACAGAAAGATTTACACGCATTTTGTCCTGGATTTCAGAATTTAGCTGTCAATTGGAGCGGAAAGCTTAAAGTGATTTCCTTTCTTGGTGCATCAGAGCACCAAGCTTGCAGCCTGTTCTACTCAGAATGAACCCAGAGGAGGGGGAGGGGAGAGAAAGCTCCTCTGATTACTGAACCATTAGGGGCCCCCCTTCCACTGATTCCCAAAACAGAATGAAGCTAGAGGGGGCTTCTCAAGCCTCTGTGTTTCACAGAGTTTTGGCTCTTAGGAGCTAACCCTTTCACTCTGATTTCCTCTTAAAGAAGCAGGTGAAAGGCCATTTGGCACAAGCCAATTCGTTTTACTCCAGCTGCCAGTGAAGAGCACCGTTGCCAAGCAACCAAGTCTCAGGCTCTCTTTGTGCTTATGTTAGGTTAGGAAATTTGGAGTTTTGAAGGCTGTTATCGGTGCTGCAACTTACACTGAAATGCCTTGAGGTTTTTAGGAATATTTTAAATACCTTACAATATAACTATATTATCCTTCTTAATTTTCCTCTCTTTTGGGAAATAACTTACTTTAGAGAGTATATCGCTGTGTTTCCACAGGAAAATATCCAGACCTTGATATCAGAATCAGAGGTAATTTACATTTTAAAAGAAGAGCAAATGAGCATCACAGCTGCATTTCATATGTTCCTTCCTGCCAGTTTAATTTCTTTCCTTTTCTTTCTTCTTCTCTTCTCCCCTCCCTTAGTCCCTTAGATGGAGCACTGGTGGCCCAGCTGTTAAAGTGCTCGGCTGCTGACCAAATGGTAGGTATTTCCAATAGAATTCACTAGCCATTTCTGTAAACAAAGAGGATGCTTCTGTCAAGATTTACAGCCTTGGAAACCCTATCAGGCAGTGGGTGGATCTTTCTCTTTTTAATTTTTTGTTTTAATTTTATTTCATTTCATTTCATCCACTTCAACGTCTCCTCTTTCTTATTTTCTCCAGTGACATGGACTCTGTGTTATTATACATCCGTCATTAATCAGTTATTTATCCATTCAGCCAAGGAATTTGAAGTAAACCAAATTTTTCTTTACACCCTTTTGAAGTTTCTGAACATTCCTTTTGGTTTTAACTTTTGACCAGAGGTGTTTAGAGTTCCCCAGTGCACATGGTTAAGTGCTTAACCACTAACTGAAAAATGCTGTCAGTACCCAGGACACTGTCTCCACTCCTCCTGGCAACTGGGGAGTCAGTATGATCCTCTGACCAGGCCCACACCCTTGAACTTCCGGCCTTACCTGGTATTAGTTTGCATATAAGTTATCCAGAGTTCTGGACTGACAAATGTTTGTGAAATCCAATCCATACTCAGTTTAATAAGAGTATGGTTTTATTAAGCAATTTTGCAAAATCAGACTCTTAAGCTATGACAAAGAAGCAGGCCACCAAAAGTTTTATCCCCCTAGGTCACAAGTCCCTCCAGCATTCCTCATTAACTCAGAACATGGCGAGCTGTTGGCAATGTCTTGAAGAGAGTTAGACCAAGCTGCTCCTTAGAGGCAAGGATTTAAAGGATCCATCTCTCATACTTTGATCATGTTTCTAGGAGGGACCAGTCCTGGTGAAGGATATCATACTTGGAAGCGTGGAGGGGCAGAGCAGGAGATGAAGACCTTGGATTAGATGGATTGACACAGTATCTGGGGTAATGAAGGTAGGTGTGTCAAAAGCAGTGAGATCTGCCTGGAATAGAACAGAGTTCAGAGTTCTTGTGCATAAGGTCGCTGTAAATCGTGGACTTGGCACGTAACAACACCACTTAAGGAGCTCTAGTAGCCTAGCAGCAATCCCAAAGGCACACAGTTTGAGTCCACCAGCTGCTCCTCGGGAGAACAGTGGGCAATCTCCCATGTGATTAACTGCCTCTGAAAACCCACTCAAGTGTCAGCTACACAACAACAACATGAAGTGTACATACTTTCCCAAGGTTGCTTACTTCTTACCTCCTTTATTGCAACTCTCTGTCCTGCCCTTTCCCCTTTATCTTGTTTGTGCACACCTTTCAGAGGCTTTACGGTTTACAATGTCTGTTAACAATTTACAGTATGTTTAGGCAGCTTGTGACTCATTACCACAGGCTTTCTCTCAGCTCTGAAGATGGACCAATCTAAAGCCTATTTCTTACGTAACTGGAAAGTTGGCAGTTCAAACCTATCTAAAGTCACTTTGGAAGAAAGACCTGGCAATATGCTTCCAAAAGGTCACAACCTTGAAATCCTCTTGGAATGCAATTCTAGTCTGAAACACGGGAGGTCTCCCTTTAAGTCAGAACCAACTTAATAGTTTTATTTTGCAGGGAGGGCGCTGGGGTGATGACTGACAAAAATATTCCAAGTTGTCATTTGCATTCTTGATCCTGACAGAGAAGCCTACACCACTGTGCAGTGCCTGCTTCTGCACATCACATTAATGTGGAAGGCACAGAATTCTCTCAGGTACTATTTTGGTCTTACATCAGTGCAGGGCATATTCTTACATACTTAATGCTATGAAAATATTTCACTGAGTGAGATTTAATTTGAAAAGACATGAAAAGAATTTGCTTCTCCTTTGTTCTTTATTTCGGAGCCTGGCAATGACTTAAAATAAATGAGAGCAAATTGGTCTGGCTACATTCTTACTATTAGTGCTGCATTCATGCTGAAAAGGTAAACACCTGGAAATGATCAAAAGAAAAGATGCTGAAGTGCTTCTGGAAGTATCAACAATCAAGACAGCAACGCATTTCAAGCATGAACATCCTTGTGTGTTCTCTTTGAAAACCTGGTGTTTATTAGTATGAGGCTACATTTTGTCGTTGTGTGCTGTAGAGTTGGAACTGACAATATAGGTGACCCAACAGGGGGTTTTCAGAGGCAGTTAATTGCACCTGAGGAGATTGCCCCTCCTTCTCCCATGAGGTTACATTGTTGTTGTTGTTGTTATGTGCCATCAAGTCGCTTGTGACTCATAGCAATCCTATGTACAAGAGCCCTAATGCCATTCTATCCTGTGCCAACCTTGCCGTCTCAGACAAACTCATTCCCACCACTCTACTCACAGAATCGACCCATCTCATCGAGGGTCTTCCTCTCCTGTGCTGTCTCTCCACTCTCCCAAACATGATGTCCCTCTCCAAGGACCAGTCTCTCCTTTCAACATGCCCAAAGCATGCCAGACGAAGCTTCAGAATCCTTGACTCCACGGAGCATTCCGACTTCACCTTCTCCAGGACAAACCTGTTTGTTCTCCTAGCAGTCCATGGTATATTCAACACTCTTCTCCAGCACCACAGCTCAAAGGCATCAATTCTCCTTCTATCATCCCTATTCGCTGTTCAGCTCTCTGACACATAGCATGTAATTGCAAAGACTATAGCCTGGATCAGGCGCACCTTAGTCTCCACCCTGACGTCATTGCTCTTCATTACTCTTGAGAGGTCCCTCACAGCTGACTTTCCCAATGCAATTTGTCTCCTGATTTTCTGGCTGCTGTTATCAAGAGTGTTAACTGTAGAAACAAGTAAACTAAAACTGTTAACTATCTCAATCTCTTCACCATCCATCCTGATGCTGCCACTTGGTCCAGTGGTGAGAATCTTCGTTTTCTTGATGTTGAGCTTCAATCCATATTGAAGACCGCAGTTCTTGACCTTCTGCAACAAGCGTTTCAGGTCCTCCTCAGTTTCAGCAAGCAGGATTGTGTTATCCGCATAATGTAGGTTTGTTGATGATTCTTCCACTAATCCTGATGCCACATTCCTCCTCATACAGCCCAGCGTCTCAGATGATCTGCTCTGCATACAGATTGAAAAGGTATGGAGACAAAACACATCCCTTACGGACCACCTTCCTGATTTTGAACCATCCAGTATCTCCCTGCTGTATTCTGACGACTGCCTCTTGGTCCAAGTACAGGTTTCGTATTAGCACAATCAAATGTTCTGGGATTCCCATTCTTCTTAGAGTCAGTTTATTGTGATCCACACAGTCAAAAGCCTTTGCATAGTCAATGAAGCACAGATATACATTCCTCTGGTATTCTCTACTTTCTGCCAAGATCCATCTAATATTAGCTTTAATATCCCTAGTACCACAATTTTTATTTATTTACTTAAAAGGCATTTATTATAATATGAAGTAGAGTCACTCATTATCATTATCAGAAAATAATTCATTGTAGCAGGTAAATTTGGTTAAAAAATAAAAATGGCCTTTAATTGTTAATTCTCTTATAGTTGTCTTTTTGAATGAATACGTATGGAAATAGCACTTTCATTTCTGGAATTTATGGTTAAATTCGTACTTGCCTTTTATATTGTGATCTTCCAAAGTTACTGTTAAAGAGACAACTATAAGAGTGGAATAATGTTTAATAAGACAAAGTCAGGATACTGTACTATGGTGGGCCAGAAATCAGGAGATGACTTTTAATCTGAACTTGATCCCTGGTGAGCTCTATTACTTTCAGCAATTCCCCTAATCTTGGTCTCAATTCCCTCTGCTATAAAGTTGAGAGGTTGAAATAGGTATTCTATAAGATATATTTGGCAGTTAAAATTCAATTACTGAATTTAAGAACTACTAAAACTTTCAGCATATCTAGGGACAATATAACTGTTTTAGTTGGTACTTTTGAAGTGGAAAAAATTGTTTTAAATCTTCTTGTATTTGCTAATTTAACGATTTAAATTTTTTTTCACTTTACCTACTCATGCAAGTCAGTTGAAGAATTGATGCCTTTGAGCTATGGCGTTGGAGAAGAGTGCTGAACATATCATGGACTGCCAAAAGAACAACAGATAATTCTTGCAGAGGGTGAAACCGACATGCCCTTTGGAGGCAAAGATAAGGCTTCACCTCACATATATTAGGCACACTACTAGGAGGAGCTCTTCCTTGAAAAGAGACATGATGCTTGAGAAGGTAGAGGGTCAACAAAGGAGAGAAAGACCCTCAAAAAGGTGATTGACACAGTCACTGCAGCAATGGGCTTTAATGTGTTAGGATGGTACAGAATAGCACAGGGTTCAGATCTATGCATTGTACTTGATGGCACCAAGAACAACATGCAAGTACAAAATTTGTAGTTGTTCTTGACTCTATGTTGTTGTTGTTATGTGCCATTGAGTTACCTGCCATTCATAGCAACCCTAAGTACAACAGCTCTGAACCCTGCCCTGTCCTGAGCCAGTCTCACTCACTCCAACACACCAACCCCCATCACCCCAGTGACTGTATCAATCCATCTTATCAGGGGTCTTCTTCTCCTTTCTCCTGTGCTGTCCCTCTAACCTTCTGAACATGATGTCGTTCTCCAAGGATCTGGACCTCCTGGCCACATGCCCAAAGTGTGTGAGATGGATCTTCAAAATATTTTCTTTTAATTTAGTTTGTTTATTTTTCATTTCAATGAACATCTACAGAGATTTTGGAATTCCATTCATTCATTGTTGCACCCTTCTCCCCGCACAAACCCCTCCCTCTCCT
>NW_006399763.1:21293578-21295652 GCF_000299155.1 Elephantulus edwardii
CCATTTTGAATAATATTGCATGAGTTCCTTGTTTTTCAATGCAGCATAGTATTCCATTGTGCGAATATACCACAGCTTCTCTACCCATTCGTTTGTTGATTGATCTTCAAAATCTTAACCTCCAAGGACTAACTTGGTTTCACCCTCTCCAAGACAGACCTAATTGTTTTCTTGGTAGTCCATGGTATGTCCAAGACCATTTTCTAACACCACAACTCAAAGGCATCGATTCTTCTTCTGTCATCCTTAGTCATTGTCCAGCTCTTTGATGCATAGAAAGTAGTTGCGAAAACTATGGCCTCTATCAGGCGCACCGTAGTCTCTAGATGATATCATAGCTTCTCAGTACTCTGGAGAGGTCCCTGAAAACAGATTTTCTCAGTGCAGTTTATCTTTTGATTATTGACTGCTGGTGCCAAGACCATTGATTATGGAGCCAGGCAAGCTGAAATCATTAACAGTCTCAATCTCAATGTCTTCTCCATCTATCATGATGTGCCAATTGGCCCAGTGGTAAGAATCTTTTTTTCTTGATGTTGAGAGAATCTTTTTTTCTCGATGTTGAGCTTCTATCCGTATTGAACACTACAGTCCTTGACTTTCTGCAGCAAGCACTTCAGGTCCATCTCAATTTCAGCAAGCAAGGCTGTATCATCTGCATAACGCAGGTTGTTGATGAGTCTTCCTCCAATCTTGATGCCATATTCCTCGTCAGAAAGCCCAGCCTCCTGAATAATCTGTTCTATATATAGATTGAAATGGTATGGAGACAGAACTTATCCCTGATGCACTCCCTTTCTGATTTTGAACCATGCTGTTTCTCTGTTCTGTTTTGAGGACTAATTTCTGGTGCAAATACAGGTTTTGGTTAAGCACAATCAAGTGCTCTGGGATTCCCATTTTCCTCAAGGTTAGTCACAGTTTGTTGTGATCCACATAGTCAAATGTCTTTGCATAGTTGATGGAGCACAGATAGACATTCCTCTGATACTCTGCTTTCTTTCAGCCAAGATCCATCTGACATTGGTGATAATGTCTCTAGTGCCCCAAGCTCTTTTAAACCCAGCTTGTATTTCTAGTAGTTCTCTGTTGATGTACTGATCCAGTCATTTTTGGAGAATCTTCAGCAGGATTTTGTTTTTATATGATAGTGATATTTGATAATTTCCACATTCTGTAGGGTTACCTTTTTTTTGAATAGGCATAGATACAAATTTCTTCTAGTCAATTGTCCAGATTTCTTGGCACAACCTGGTGAACATGTCCAGAGCAGCATCCATTTGTTGAAATATGTCAATTGGTATTCTATCAATCCCTGGGCCTTATTTTTTGCCATTTCACTCAAAGGAGCCTGTACTTCCTCCTTCATCATCATTGCCTCTTGATCATATGTATTTCTTGAAATTCTGCTTCAGCCAATTCTTTTTGGTACGGTGACTCTGTATATTCCTTCTATCTTCTAATGCTTCCTGGATCATTCAATATTCTGCCCATGGCATCCTTAAATATTGCAACTTGAGGCTTGAATTTGTTCTTCAGTTCCTTCATCTATAGACAGTGGTTAAAACAGTATTTGAGTGCTGCCTATGCTGAAATCCAAGTCTATCAATTTTTGGTTGTGAAATATGAGAAATCACCTCGTCCCTCTGTGCTTAGTTTACTCACACTCACCTGTCATTAGAGAATAACAATTATATCATAGAGATATTTGAAGAGTAAGTGAGAAGATTGCTATTAGCCTTTATTGCTGTGGTTATGTCCTGTCGGGTCAGAGCTGATCCATAGCTGACGCTCCAGCAGGTTTTTAGAGGAAATTGCACAGGCGATAGCCATCTTTCTCCCACAGAGATACTGATGGATCTGAACCAAAAGCCTTTGGCTTGGCCATGCAACTCTGTACTACTAAACCACCAGAGCTCTTAAGAGCCCTTGCTGCTCTTGTTGTGTACCATTGAGTTGGAGCCGACCCATAGCTGACTCTCTGGTGGGTTTTCAGAGGCATTTAATTACACTAGAGGCGATTATTCATCCTCCTATGGAGCAGCTGGTGGCCTCGAAGTGCATACCTTTGAGA
>NW_006399763.1:21299782-21310980 GCF_000299155.1 Elephantulus edwardii
GTTGGGTCGCCTTTCTTTGGGATAGGAACAAATATCGATCTCTTCCAGTCGGTTGGCCAAGTGGTCGTCTCCAGATTTCTTGGCACAACTTGGTGAGCACGTCCAGGGCAGCATCTGTTAAGTGAAATATATCAATTGGTATACCATCTATTCCTGGAGCTTTGGGTTAGGTATACTTTACCTTAGTCCTCAAAGCATCTGCCTTTACATTCTGCTGTGATTATCATTCCTTTTGTCTCTATTTTATGCTCTCTTTTGGGAATGATTTTGACAATATGCTTTTTTTATTCAGGTTTTTGCCCAGAAGTTTGCTTTTACTTTTTTAACTTCCAGTGACTGGTTATTGAGTGAATGTAACTAACAGAATAATATTTACTGTCTATATTTTGTCACCTTTTTCTGTTACTCATTCCCATAGTATAACATCCATCATCCAGCTATGTTTCAAAATCTCTCCATTTTCTCTTCACATTCTCTCTAACATGGCTTTGACAACATAGTCTTTCTCTAGAAGGCATACTGATCTTCTCATTACCATGCATTCTTTTGTTGTTAGGTGAGTTGACTATGACTCATAGTGACTCTATGAACAATAGATGTGAACCAAGCCCTATTCTGTCCCATCTTCATGATCTCCATTATGTTCTTGTCATTTGTTGTAGTTACTACGTCAATCTGTCTTGTTAAGAGTTTTCTTCTGCCTTGACCCACTCTGTCTTTCTCTTCATGATGTCATTTTCCAAAACTAGCCCCTCTTCATATTATGCCCAAAGTCTGTGTGATGGTGTTTGCTCATCTTTGTCTCTATGGAGCAACTTGGTTACACTTTTAACAGAACAGACTTGTTTGTTCTTTTGGCAGTCCATTGGTTCTTCAATACTCTTCTTCAACAAAACAATTCAAAAGGACTGATTTTTCTTTTTTTTTTTCTTTGTTTATTACCCAAGTGTCAGTTGCACAGAAGCAATTAAAAATATCATGACTTGGATCATGCACACTTCAGTCTTTGAACTGACTTCCTTGCTCTTTTAACACTTTGGAGAGGTCCTTAATAGCAGATTTTGCTAATGTAACACATCTTTTGATTTCCTGACTGCTGTTACAAGGGGTGTTGTTTTGGACTCAAGTAAGATGAAATCATTGACACCATCAATCTTTTAGTATACCATGATGTTGTGTATTGGCCCAGTGGTGAAGATTTTTGTTTTCGTTTGGTTGACATGTAATCCATATAGAAGGCTGTAATCTTTGATCTTCTGAAGCAAGTGTTTCAAGTCCTTCTCACTTTCAGAAAGTAAGGTTGTGTTATCTGCATAACACAGGTTATTGGTGAGTCTCTCTCCAATCCTGATGCCACATTCTTCTTCATTTAGTCCAACGATTATTTGCTCAGCATACAGATTGAACATATATCGAGGTGTAGCATGGCCCTTAGGTATACCTTGCTTGATTTTAAACCATGCAACATTCCCTTGCTGTGTTTACACAGCAGCTTCTTGGTTCAAGAATAGGTTTCACATGAATACTATTTAGTGCTCTGGAATTCCAATTCCTCCCATTGAGAATAAGACTAACATATTTAAGGATGACATAATTTAGAAGGAATAAAATGCCATTATTACATGGCTATACCACATTCATTTCATTGCATTGGGTAAAGTAGGATTTTCAGTCTGCTTTTGTACACATTTATCCATCTGACTAAAGATGAAAATTCAAGGTATTTAATATATTTATGAGTAGCCTAGATAAAGAGCAGTGTCCTACACTATATATATTATATATAGTAGGACACTTTTATTATATATATAAATAATATAAAATTATATATATATATAATTTTATTTTCTCAACAAGTCTGTGTTGTCATGTACTAAACTGTTTTCACAGACATGAAGGATAATGAAGACAAAAAATTTTCTCAAGGAATTATCCTAGTCTAGATGTCAGGTCTGTCTTATTTGAAGGCTCCTGCAATACAAAGAACTATGACAATGGTAGAGTCATCAACAAGAAACTTCATAAAAAATAGATTATTGAGTTCAATTCAGATTATTTCAGTTTGTTAAATTTTGGGCCCAAGACTCCATCTTTTAATAATTATTTAAAAATTCATTTAAAATATTTTTATAAATATAAGAAATAGTTGTAATAGGACTAATAGTAATATAACTACAATACAGCAAATATATAAATACCACAATAAACTTTTGCAATACCCACTTGGGCCACTGGAAAAATAGGCAATATTATAATATATGGAGAAAAGATTGAAGTTGTCAACAATTTAATTTTACTTGGATCCACAATCAGAAACCCTGGTAGCAGAAGCCAAGTGATCAAAAGAAAGAGTAATGTTAATTTAGGAGCACCTGCTGTCAGGGACCTCTCCAAAGTTCTAAAGAGTAAGGATATCTGTTTAAAGACTACGGTGTACCTGCTCCTGGTCATGCTCTTTTGTTTCCTATTGCATCTTAAAGTTGGATAGTGAATAAAGAAGACCAAACAAGAATTGATGCCTTTCAATTGTGATATTGGCAAAGGTACCTAATATATTGTGGAGTGCCAAAAGAATAAACAATTCTTTCTTGAAGGAAGTACAACCAGAGTGCTCCTTGGAGGCAAGATTGTTGAAACTTTGTTTCATTTACTTTGGACATATTCTCAAAATGAACCAATCTTTGAAGCGAGAGATCATGTTGGAAAGGTGGAGGGTCAGAGAAAGAAAGGAAGACCTTCAGTAAGATAGATCAACATAGTGACTAACACAATGGGCTTGATCAAAACAGAGAAGGTGCTAATAGTGCAGAATAAGGCAAAGTTCAGATGTGTTGTTCATAAAATCGCTGACTCATAGTCAACTCAACAACACACAACAGTACTGTCTTGCTATTGCTCAGATAATGTGCCAGACACTTTATAACATAATACTGTCATTTAATTATCACAAAAAATGTTGTGAAATATATATTATTTTCACCTGCCTTTTAAATGAAGAGAAAAGTGATGTCAGACAGATCATATTATTGGTAAATTACAGAAATACTTTGGCTCTGAAGCACATGCTCGTAGCTGCAACCCTGGAATAGCCAAATTAAAGGAAACTCAGTGTATATAGCTCACAGACACCCCCAAAATAGCAGATGATGGCAATGTTACAGAGGTAAAATAAAACTAGACTCCTAAGTGGCTCCTGAATTTGTAAGTGAGGAAGGCAAGCTCAGTTTCAATAATATGAGAGTGAGCCACATTTAAGGAGAGAAAGAATGAATTCAAAATGTTAAAGAATAAACAGTTTGAATAGTTTGTGTTTTCATCTGGTGGCTTAATAGTAAGGAGTTGCACTGCTAACCCTAAGGCGTTCAATCAATCAACTCCTGTCCAATTAACTTCCTCTGAAAATCCACTGCAAAGTCCACTATCAGTCAGTTCTGACTCAACAGTGCACTACAACAAGAGTTTTATGGCAAGGGGAGCTCTGGTGGCCTAGTGGAAAGGAGCTGCAACTACAATCCCAGAGGCGCACCGTTCGAATCCACCAGATGCTCTGCCAGGGGAAGGAGGAACAATCTCCTCCTGTACCAGTCAGATCTGATTTGACGGTCCACTCGCACACACAAAAAAATAAAATAATAAAAAAAAGAGTTTTGTGGCAGAAGGTAAGCACCAGTGTTTCAAACATTAGCAGGATCACAATCCATATTGAACAGGCTTTAGTGGTACTTTCATACTAAGATGGACCAGGAAGAAAATTCTGTCAAACTATTTCCGAATATTAAATTACGAAAACTTGCCATCATAATAGAGTGTAGTCTAATATAGAGATGAATACTACACTTGATCTTAGTGAAAAACCAACAAGTGGCATAAGCTGTGGTGACCTAGTGATGAGGCACTATGCTGCAATACCAAAGGTATACAGTTTGAATCTACCTGTTGATCTGTGGGAGAATAGGCAATCTACTCCCATGCTATCGAATGCTGCTAAAAACCCACTGGAGGGACAATTTTGGATTGGTTCTGATTTGATGGTAATAACAACAATAATAAAGGTGGAAGATGAACCTTCAAGGTTGAAAGGTATTCAAAACCATCTAGTCCAGGGCTTTTTTTGCTAGAAATTGTTTTATTATCCTTTTTCTTCTTTTGTAATGATTCTGTTCAGGTGTTCAATTTTGGCTGGTGTCAGATTAGGTAGGTGTGAGTTTCTAGGTATTTGTCCATTTCCTCTAGATTTTCATATTTGTTTGAGTATAATTTTTCATAATATTCTATTATTAGCCTTTTTATTTTAGTTGGTTCTGTTGTGTGTAAGAGTTCAATGAATTAGAACTAACTTTATTGCAACTAACAACAAATGAGAGCTTTAGGGAATTATCCGAATTTGAAGGGGTGGTTGTTATTAGGTACCATCAAGTCGAATATGACTCATAGCAATCTACGAACAGTAGATCTGAACCCTGCCCTGTACCATCTTCACAATCTATCACACACTCAAGCCCTTTTCTGCAGTCACTATGTCAATCCACTTGGTTAAGGGTCTTCTCCATCATTATCCCTCCACTTTTGAAGCATATTGTCTCTGTCCAACAAATAACCTCTCTAGCAGCATGCTGAAAGTATGTGAGACGAATCATTATCATCTTAGCCTCCAAAGAACACTCTGGCTGCAACTTCTCCAATACATATCTGTTCTTTTGGCAGTCCATGGAATTTTCCATACTCTTCTTAAACACCATAATTCAAAGGCATCACTTCTCTGTCATCCTTATTCTTGTCCAACTCTTAGATGTATAGCAAGTGACTGTATGGCTTGAATCAGGTGTATCTTAATCTTCAAACTAATGACGTTACTCCTCAATAGTTTAGAGAGGTCTCAGATTATAGACTTTCCCAGTGCACTATTTCTCTTGGTCTCCTGACTACTGGTACCAAGTATATTGGTTTTGGATCCAAGTAAGATGACGTTGTTGACAGTTTCCATCTTTTCTCGATCTATTATGATGTTACCTATCAGTCCATTGGTGAGAATTTTTGTTTCCTTGATATTGATGTGCAATCCATATTGAAGGTGCAATTCATATTGAAGTAATAAATCCATATTTATTACTGATTTCTTTACAAAGATCTTCTACAGCAAGTGCTTCAGTTACTCCTCACTTTCAGCAAGCAGGCCTGTGTAATCTGCATAAGAAAAGTTATTGATGAGTTTTCCTCCAATCCTGATGCCACATTCTTTAATCTAATTAAATAGGTATGGAGAAAGGTCACAGCTATGACACACACCTTTCCTAATTTTAAACCATGTAGTGTTTCCTTGCTCTATTAGCACAGAAATGTTTAGACTTGAGGAGAAAGAATACCGAAGAAAAAGAGATTGATAAGAAGAAAAAGAATAAAAGAGGCAAATATCTTGAAGGAGATGGAATATGTCTCACAGACCTTCCATGAGGTTTCTGAGGCTGTGAATTTTTTTTTTTTTTTGAGAATGCCCATCTTTTGGAGAATCTGGTAGCTGATCTTTTGGTTAGTGACACAATATGTCACCCAAGCATTTCATCTTTTTTTTTTTTTTTAATCAGGAATGGATGCACATAATCCTAGATATATATAGAGTTCTTTGAGTAGGTATGCACATATAAATGTATACGTATAGAGAACTTAAAGCTAAATAAAGTAACTCATAGGTGATCAACCATTTTTTTTAAATTAGGAAACAAAGTAAGATGAATATGATTACAATGGCCACTGTGAGTAAAAATGCAATGTAACAAGGAAAATAAGAAACAAATGCTGTGGTATTAAAAATTCAGCTGAGAGGGAAAAAAACTCCGCTAAACTCTAGATATTGCACTAGCATCAATGAGTATGATTTTGGTTTTTATTAAGCAGTATTCTGTTGAAGCAGAGAAGAAAGCACCAGTTTGGTTAATCTTAATTCAGGTGTTAGAGGTATAGGGCAACAGTGAGGCTAGGAAAGGAATTTTGGTGAATTGATGAACTGGGAGTTGTGAGCAGTTTAGGGAGTAAAGCAAATCTTGAAAAACTTTACAGACACAAGAAAGGGGAATGAGCACTGAGTGGGGCTTAAAGAAATAGAATAATGGTAAAATAAAGAAACAATTGGAGAAATACAGTCCGAGTTAAGTGGAAACTAATATATTTTATCATATATGTCAACAATTTAAAAAATGTGGGTTTTCTTATACTGACCTATTTATAAAGTTCAAATACATTGTTTTACACACAAATTCTTCCAATTTCCTTCTTATACACCCAACCACCCATTGTATTGTGCAACCTATGATTAACGCCCATCCTCACCCCTCTGCTTTTACTTCCACCTTGGGTCCTCATACTCATTCGACAATAATGGTTTTATACAGTATTTGTGCTGTGGGACTGAGTTAGTTCACGCAGCAAAATGCTCTCCAATCCCTCCTAAGTTAGGTAGTAATTTACAAAATCATCACTCCTGTGTGCTGTGTAGTATTCCATTGTATGAATGTATCACAACTTCTCAATCCATTCATTTGTGGTTGAACATTTGGGCTGTTTCCCTGTTCTTGAGATGGTAACATTGCTCTGAACATTGGTGTACCTGGTCTCTTATATTTTAAAATATCTAAGGTCCTAACATTTAAGGTAGAGGCTTAATTTTACTTTGTGTTGGTGTTTGGTTGGTTGGTTGTTTGGTTTTTCTGTCAGCTGTGAGCTTTACAATCACATAGCTTTTTGAGTCCTTGGGTTGATTCTGTCATAAATCTTCTACAGAGTGCAAGTTAGAAGAAGAAATTTCTGTTGCTTATGCTTCTTATTCCTAGAATGATCTCAACGTGAATCATCTCATACATAAGCCTCACCTGGAGAGCTTATTAAAAATTTAAATTGTTGGCCTCTAACCAAACCTACTTAATCAGAATCTCTAGGTGAAGCCTATAGGATGGATTTTAGTCAGTTGGTGATTTTGATGCGCTTGTCTACGTTTGGCAGAAGAAAATTTTGCGTAAGTCAATTTTATTTCTTATTTAGTATAACCTTTTATGCTTTTATGTGTATTTTTGCCATCATCTTCTATTCATGGAGCAATTATGGTGTTGCTGGTCATCTGTGAGGTTGTGATGAAGAGGCAAGAAAGTAACAATTTTAATTTGAAACTGGTTTATTTTCTAAATTTCCTTCTTATATACATTGATCTCTTACACACAAACTTGCCCTCTTCCACTTTTACCACTAACACCATCAAGCTCAACACATTTGAGAGAAAACTGTATAGAAACAACAAAGTGAAAAACAAAATATACATTATAAAAACATTGACAGAAAACCTTCAAAACCATCAAGATGATAGCAAGTGTAATAATGCAAATTGAGTGGCATACAGTTACTTTCTTTAATAAGGATTGCCACAAAACTTGTTCCTATAGCAGAGGTTCAAAGCATCCCAAATATCCAGATGCTCCACATAATTTCTGATATGAAGTATTTCTCCTCCTCTCAGCCCTCGCACTTCTCTCTGTGTCTTTAGGTTCTGTAATTTGCTGATAGATCTCACAGGAACTGAAAAGCTACCAGGGAAATGGTTCATGTGTTTGTTCACAGCTTAGGGGAATGCATATAGTTGTAGAGGCTGGTGAACTACAGAGGGTTCCTGCACGCTGGGGCTGTCAGTGGTTGGTGTTGGTTATTGGCTGATGGAGCAGCTGGAAAAGATTAGAAGTGATATCAGAGAAAAAGGAGATTGAGCTTCCCAGGAACATTTCCCTACAGGATGTCAGGGTTATAAACCACACTCCCAAGAGAACTAACAGTGACAACTTAGGTCATACTTTTCAATAGGATGGCACTTTAAGATGTATCCAATTCTAATTATACAAATAATTCTTTCTAGAATAAAATCTTAAGCATAAAGAAGTTAAAATCACAAAACACCTTTGAGTGGTGGTGCTTGAGAAGAGTATTAAATGTCCCCTGGACTACCAAAAGAACAAACAAGTCTGTGTTGGAGAAAATGGGATGAGAGTGCATCTTGGAAGCAAGGATAGTGAAACTTCATCTAACATACTTTGGGCATGTGGTGAGAAGGTAGAGGGTCCTTTAGTAAAGGAAGGAAAGACTATTAACAAGATGAACTGACACAGTGATTGTAACAATGGGCTCAAGTATATTGGAGAGGATGAGATGGCATTGGCTAGGCAAGGTTCAGACCCATTGTTCATAGGCCTGTATGAGTTATGTGCACATCACAACAACAATTCCAGAGAGAGTCATATTGCTTAATTCAGTGTGTAGATTTTGTTGTTAGGTGTCATTGAGTCAACTGTGTCTAAGAGTATCTTTATGAAAAATGGATGTGAATCTCTGCCTTCCTCTTCTTCTCTGATATAAAAAGAGTTTCTATTTGGAAACCAGCATGTGGATGGTGACACCAGATGTCCTGGGAGAAAACTGATTTATGTCCACATATTTGAAAGGTACTGTTACTACTACATATTTATTGTCTAGTTGTTCTATGATCAATTAATAAACAGTGATTTCCTTTACCACTGAATTGTTGTGTTGTTCCATCTCTCACATGGAAACATTTCTTTTTACAACCAAGAAACCTTGTTTTTATTATCTTCGTACCAGAGGCTGACTAAAAAATGTATTATATCTTCAGTATGTGTTGACAGTTTTCAAGGAACGAAGACATGGTGATGCATCTAAATTCTCCCCTCAGTGACATGGAAGTCCCTCAGTGACATGTAAGTCAGGCCATAAATTGTAAAAAAAAATGAACACACTCATGGATGGAAAAGCATTCACAAGGATTTTTTTTTCATCCCTTGATGATGTTATATTTGATGATATCCCTACCCATAAGCAATGAACATAGTTTCAAAGTATGCTTTTGAGAATGAAATATATGCTCTTCACATCTACAAAGTTATGCTTATATTACATATTCATCAATTGTGTCAGTTAATTTTAACCCATTTCTCTCCCTTTCTCTCTCTTTCTTCTTTCAGCTATCTCCCACCCCCCACCCCCCATCTCTTTCCTGTTCTATTTCCTGCTCCTCTGGTAAATACTCTTTACTTCCTGTGTGTATCTACACATATTAACATATTGGTTTCATCATGTTAGAAATAATACTAGAGCAAAAGTTGCTAGTGTAAGAATGGAAAAAGTAAGCAATCACATTACTCTGAAAAAAGATTTAGAATAGGGAACATCAGTCCTTTGAAAAATCGATTGATTTCACACTGTCAAAGATCATGAAATTTATCCTTCATTTGATCGAAAGTCAGATTAAACTTCAATATGGACTACGTAGGTTTCACCTCCATGAAATATTATTGCATTTTCATACACTGTCTAGTCTTTTCTGCTTCTACATTTACAACTCCTTATATTCTGACTGTATTGTGTGACAGCCAGAAGACAATGGCCACTTACTCCTTAAACAAAAAAGTTTTGAATTATTTATATTCTCTACTTGAGAAAGGGAGCTCTGGTAGCTTAGAAGTAAGGAGTTGTGGTTCGAGTCCACCAGCTGTTCTCAGGGAGAAAAATGAGCAATCTCCTGTGTGATTTACTGCACTGTATGTTCTTAGGTTGAGTTAGAAGAATTCTTGTTAGTTCAATTTAATCAATTAATAAATTCTGTGCTGTAGTAGCTGCTCTTAAAAACTTAACTTCATTGGTCTAAAATATGTAGTGCTCTCTCTTTTTTTAAAATGAATTGATAACTGTCCTCTGAAGGTATTTGAAACTAAAGGTGTTATTGGGTAAGAAAAACGAGATAACATTTTAATCTGTGGGAAATGTATAATGGTCAATTTAGATGTAAAACATTATTTTGTAGATGATAAATAGTTTAGCCAAATATTAAAAATAATTGAGATAATTAGTTTTCTAAACAGGAAAAGTGAGATTATTGCAGATATTACACTGAAACCAAAGGTGAATTATGTCTATTTTATTGTGTTATTTTATTAAAATTTAGAAATAATTATTTTCTGGGTAAATATGTAAAGCATATGCATATACTTGGACTTAATTGACTTGTTTTTATCCCAGTCTTTTGAACAGAGGATGGTGTAGCATTAGGTCCTTGCATACCATTTTATCAGTTTCCTTGTCCATAGACCTTCAGCAAGGTAAGACTTAGCAGCCATTGTTTATCAATTTAATCCACAATATCGTGACAATATTTTGTAACTTTAAAATTAGCAAGAGTACTCACATTAGGAGAATTTAAGACTAAAGCCTTCAATGTAGATTATATCTCTACATCAAGAAAACTAAATTCCTTGCTATCGGGTCATAGGTAAGAGCATCACGATAGATGGAGAAAATATTGAAGTTGTCAACTATTCTTGACTGGATCCACAATCAACAACTTTGATACCAGCAGTCAAGAAAAGATGTGTTGCACTGGGAAAATCTTCTGCCAAAGACCGCTTCAGAGGGTTAAGGAGCGTTGTCGTTGTTGTTATTATTGGTATGTGCCATTGAGTCACTTGCGAATCATAGCTATCCTATGTACAAGAGCCCTAAACCCTGCTCCATCCTGCACCAAACTTATTGTCTCTGAAACACTACCCCCAGTATCCCAGTTACTCAATTGATCCCCTCATTGCTGTACCTCCACCATCCCAAACATGATGTCCCTCTCCAAGGACATGTCCCTCCTTGTAACACGTTCAAAGTATGTCAGATGAAGCTTCAGAATCCTTGCCTTTAAGAAGCAGCCTGGTTTAGCCCTCTCCAGGACAAACCTGTTTATTCTCCTAGCAGTCTATTCTTCTCCAGCACCAGAGCTTAAAGATATCAGTTCTCTTTCTATCATCCTTAGTCATTGTCCAGTTCTAATGCATAGCAAACAATTGTGAAGACTATGGCCTGGATCAGGCACACCTTAGTCTCCAGACTAAGGTTGATCTTCAGTACTCTGGAGAGGTACCTGATAGCTCACTTTCCCAATGCAGTTTGTCCTTTGATTTCCTGGCTGCTGATACCAAGAGTGTTGATTGTAGAGCCAAGTAAAAGAAAACTGTTAACAATCTCAATCTTTTCACCATGCACAGTAATGCTGCCAATTGGCCCAGTGGTGAGAATCTTTGTTTTCTTGATGCTGAGCTTCAATTCATATTGAAGACTGTAGTCCTTGACCTTCCACAGTAAGTGCTTCAGTTCCTCCTCAGTTTCAG
>NW_006399763.1:21311565-21313171 GCF_000299155.1 Elephantulus edwardii
AGAAAGATGGAGGGTCAGAAAAAGAGAGCAAACCCTTAACAAAATGGATCAAGTGCATTAGAGATAATGAAGACAGCACATGATAGGGCAGGGTTCAGCACTGTTGTTCATAGTGTCACTATGAGTAGTAGCTGATTGGATGGCACCTAGGAATAGCAAGAGCAACAACAATGCCATCCAGTTGGAACTGACTCCTACATAGCCCTCCAGAAGATTTCTGAGGTATAAATCAAATGGGAGGAAACTGTCCATCTTCCTCCTTGAAGTTGTTGGTGTCCATCTTTCTGCTTTGAAGCACAGGAGTGGTATAGCCTTTGAGTTAGCAGTGCAACTCCATACCAGCTTTGCTACAAGAACTCCCTATACTTTGTTATTTTTATGTGCTGTCAAGACATAAATGACTCATAACTGACCTGCTGGAGGGTTTCTACAGGGGGAAATTCTCTTGCACATCAGGTGATGGGTTCAATCATCTCTTTGGGTTGACAGTACAACTCCTTTCCAAGAGGCCACCAGAGTTCGGTCTCTATACTTTATGATATCTAAAATAAATAATTTAAAAATGTTAAATTTAGCACTGTTTAATCTTTGTGTAGGTATCATAATTGTTGTTGCTGTTGTTGATTGCCTTCAAGTCAAGCACTACTCATACTATGAACAAAATGCCTGAAGGCTCTCTACAACTAGCGACATTTATCAAAGTTCATAGTTTCTGGAGACATGATATTTAGGAAATGGATGCCACTCCTGCTTCCAAAGCTGTCAAAGTATGTTATTGTTTTTATGTGCTATTGAGTCACCTGTGATGTATAGCAACCTTATGTACAGGAGTTCTGAACCCTTTTCTGTCCTCAGCCAGTCTCACTAACTCTGACACACCAACCCCCACTGTCCCAGTTACTGTATCAATCCATCTCATTGGAGTCTTCCTCTCCTGTGCTGTCCCTACACCCTTCAAAGCATGTTGTCATTCTCCAACGACCAGTCTCTCTTGGCCACATGCCCTAAGTAAGTGAGGTGGAGCTTCAAAATCCTAGCCTCCAAGGAGAGACTTGGCTTCACCCTCTCCAAGACAGACCTATTTGTTTTCTTGGCAGTCCATGGCATATTCAAGATTCTTCTTCAGAACCGCTACTCAAAGGCATCTATTCTTCTTCTGTCATTCTTTGTAATTGTCCAACTCTCTGAAGCATAACACGTAATTGAGAAAACCGTGGTCTGTATTAGGCTGACATTGTTGCTCTTCAGCACTCTGGAGAGGTCCATGAAAGCAGACTTTCCCAATGCAGTTCGTCTTTTAAAATTGTGGAACTGAGCAAGCTGTAATTATCTCAATCTCTTCTCTATTTAATATGGTGCTGCCAATTTACCCAGTGGTGAAAAATCTTTGTTTTCTTGATGCTGTGCTTCAATCCATATTGAAGACTATAGGCCTTGATCTTCTAAAGCTTCAGATTCTCCTCAGTTTCAGTAAGCAAGGTTGTGTCATCTGCCTAATAAAGAAAATTTTATTTTAGAGTTCCTACTTTTTTTGCATAGTCAATGAAACACAGATATACATTCCTCTGGTATTCCCTGCTTTCAGTCAAGATCCATCTAACATTAG
>NW_006399763.1:21314431-21316631 GCF_000299155.1 Elephantulus edwardii
CATGTATGTTATATTTAAATAAAATTATTACACAATGTTTTTATGTCATCCCTGTGATTTCAGAAGTCTGGATAACTTAATCATCCCAGAAATATATCCTTCTTCCACAGTTGTACCACAAGTACAACTAAGAGAAGATAAGTATATCTGACAGTAATTCACCAATGGGTCATCACTCAACTTTAGTTTTGCAATGATTCCATCCTGATACCCTAGTTTCAACTCAAGCAACCATTTCCATATTGGCCTGAGTTCCTTATGACTGACTAGCTATTCTGAAGGATAATTCTCATAAGACAAGACTTCTGGCAGTCAGGAAATCAAAAGATTAATTACATTGGGGAAATCGTCTTTCAAGGACTCCTTCAAAGTGCTAAAGAACAATGAGAACAACGTTCTCAATGGAGAGACTAAGGCATGGCTAATCCAGGCTATGGTCTTCACAATTACTTGCTATGCATCAGAGACCTGGACAATGACTAAGGATGACAGAAGAAAAATTGATGTTTGAGTTGTGTTGCTGGAGAAGAATCTCAAACATATACCATGCACTGGCAGGAGAAAAAAAAGGTTTTGGTTTTTTTTTTGTTTGTTTGTCTTTTGGAGAGGGTGAAACCAAGTTTTCTCCTTGGAGGCTAGGATTTTGAAACTCTGTCTCACATACTTTGGGTACCTGGCTAGAAGTGACAGGACCAGTCCTTGGAGAAGGACATCATGGAAGGACAGTGCAGGATAGGAAGACCTAGAATGAGATGGATTGATACAGTAATTTAGGTAATGGTATTAGGTGTACTGGAGTCAGTGAGTTGGAGTGGTATTCAGAGATATATATATAGGGTTGCTATGAGTTACAGGTGACTCAATACCACATAACAACAACAACACCATTGTATTTTTGCTATAGTTATAATAATGGACGGTGTATTTTTAGAAGTTTATCTGTACAACAAGAATATTTCCTGGCTACAGTGCATAGAAACTCAGATGAACCCTTGGTTCATCATCTTATGTCTTTATCTACAGGCTATTTTATATTCTTCTAGTCTTATCTCTAGTTATTTCCTTGCATATAGCTTTTACACTGACCTTTGTGATATTTACCTTTTGATTCATTATATTCTTTCATTCTGATAGAACCTTTTTTTCCAAATCCATTATGAAAATTTTTCTCATTTTCTAAAGTTCAATTAAATTCTATTTCTTCTGTGAGGCTTTCCTAATCATTCACGGAGGATATTATCTTCATTCTCTGAATCCCTGTAATTTCATGTTTTACTCATTTGTTAGTCATCAGATATAGTTCTTTGGGAATATAGCATATCTATTTGACCAGATAGCAAGTACTGAACAATTCTTACTGTTCCTTGCCCTTCTTAGTACAACAAAAAGAAAGCTATGTAAATAGATAAATGGAAAGTATTTCTTAGTGAACAGTAGAAACTAATGTATTTCCTTGAGAAGCGGAATACTTGTTTAGAAGATAATGATAATCTTTAAAGCTCAAGGGTTAAAATATGCTAGTCTATAAGATCATTTCTGTGATTCCCTTTTAATCACAGCAGGGTATACTTAGTTTTAAAAAATAATTTCAAACCAGTACATTGTAATATTTAAATAGAATTTATAAAAAGGAGTATTAGTTTCTTAATTTATATTATAGAGAATGATGCTGAAATTGCCTGTATCTCACCACTTAGTGTTGCTTGGAAAAAAACTGAAAAACAGAGATAGTAGCACTTCACTCATGGACTAGTAAATTTATTTGCTGATTTGCTTAAAAACTATTTCTTGCGGCTTTGTTTACAATAGGAAGGAGTTGGGAACAACCTAAATGCCCATCAACAAACGAATGGGTAGAGAAACTGTGGTATATTCGCACAATGGAATATTATTCTGCATTGAAAAACAAAGAACTCATGCAATATTATTCAAAATAGGTGACCCTGGAGGACATTATGCTGAGTGAGGTATCTCAGTCACAAAGGGACAAATGCCATATGGTGCCACTGTTATAGAATGAGGCTGACATCAGGGTGGGGGTAAGACTGAAAAAAACTGGATGAAATATGTTTACAGCATTGAAGTCTATTGGGGAGAGAATAGTTTAAAAGTATTTTATTTTAGGGCATTAATTTTATCGTAAGAGTATGGAATGAGGGTTGCAGAGTGGATTATATTTGGGGTTGGGGGTGTGGTTGGG
>NW_006399763.1:21316766-21318304 GCF_000299155.1 Elephantulus edwardii
ATACAAACTATTTCTTGAACATTAACCATACAAAAGTTTTAAATGAAAACCTAGATTTATGATAATAATCCTTTCCTTTGCCCAAGCTGAATTTGGGCAAGAGTAATCATTATTATTGTTGGTTGAGGAGAAATAATTAAAATAATTTTATATTTAAGAGACTTTTTAATCGGGTTTTTGAGGAAAATGTATATTTTCAAATTTTATGATTTTAAAAATCTTACCATATACTGGCTATGATTCTTATCACATACTGGGCTAGATAGTAAATATAGAATAAGACATTAGATTTTACTGAAGTTAAGCACTATTGAGTCAGAACTGACTCATAGCTGACTCTCCACGAGATTTTCAGAGGCAATAAATCACATGGGAGGAGATTGTATGTTTTTCTCCCATGGAGCAGCTGGGAGATTCAAACCACACTCCTTTAGTTTTGACAGCACAGCTTTTCAACTACTAGACCACCAGAACGGTTTGTAGATTTCATTATTGTTCAGCAATTCACTTTCCTTTTCCCAACTAAATTGCCAGAATATACTTCACTACTGGGTTGATTAGGGCTAGGTGACGTTATTAATTTGATCAATAAGGTGTGATTGAAGAAGACACTGTTCCAATTCTTAAATTAAGCTTAAGAAGTATGTTGCATTTTGATTCCTCATATAATATTGCCATTTGCCATGACATCATGCTCTTATAGCCATTTTTTCTTCAGCCTTGAGTGCAGAATATTAAATATGTGGTACACCTCTGAACCCAACCAGCAGTGTGAAAGCGTGATTAATCAAATATGGATGAATCCAGTTAGGCCATCACCAACCTGGAGTTGACATAAATTAGTGAACACAATATAGTTCTTACACTTTTATGTTTAAAATGTTTAGTTTTATGAGACTTAAAAGTAAATCAGATATTGTTTCAAGTGGAGAAGAAAGACATTATTATTAAATGGATAATTATCATTGTTCTCTTTGTTATGAAGGAGCCATGATGATTTAGGATTAAATGTTGGGTTGCTAACAGAAAAATTGGTGTTTCAAAACTATCAGCTGATCCATGAGAGGCAGAAGAGACAGTCCATATCTATAAAGATTTACAGACTTGGAAATCCTCTTGGGCAGTTTTATTATTTTCAACACAGTTACTGTTGGAGCACTTTTTTTTTTTAAGTGGAAACAAGTATGGATCTCTTCCTAGTCAGATGTTAAGGTAGCTGTCATCCAAATTTCTTGGTGTAGGCTACATGCACTCCCAGGGATGTTTGCTGAAACATATCAGTTTGCATTCCATTAATTCCTGGGGTAACAGTTTTTGCCAATACCTTCAATGCAACTTGAACGTCTTCCTTCACCACTATTAATTCTAAATCATGGGTCACTTCCTGATATGGTTCAGTGTCAAGAAATCCTTTTGGTAGTGTAACTGTGTATTCTTTCTATCATCTTTTGGTGATTTCAGCATCATTAATGATATTTCCTCAGAAACTATGAGTATTGTAACCGAAAGCTTGAATTTCTTTTTCTATTCATTCAATT
>NW_006399763.1:21319117-21323145 GCF_000299155.1 Elephantulus edwardii
AACAACAACAACAACAACAATTTTAGTTCTTGGTACAGATTTTTATAATACTTTGTTTTCTCAAGCTGTCCTTTGAAATCTTCTATTGAATTCTCTTACTTTTGCAGAGAATATCAAAAGATCTTTGTCTTTTGTTAACTATGCATGCAAAGAAACTTGACTGTGTTGATCAAGAGTTATGGATAACTCTGGGAAGAATAGAAATCCTAAACACTTTATTGAGCCCATGAAAAACTTATACATAGACCAAGAAACTATTGTCTGAACAGAACAAAGGACCGCTGAACTGTATTATGACATGTTGTTTTTAGGTGCCATTGAGTCAAGTACAACCCGTAGCCACCCAATGAACAACAGATACCTGTCCTATCCTGTGCCAACCTTACAATCTCTCTCATACTAGAGCCCTTTGCTGCATTCACTGTGTAAGTCCACCTGTCCGAGGGTCTTCCTCTCCTTTTCTGCCCCACGCATTTCCAAGCTTTATGTCCTTCACCAAAGAATAGCCTTTCCTAGGAAAGTATAGGAGACAAAGCTTCACTGTCTTTATCTTTAAGGAGCACTCTGGCTTCACCTTCACCAAGACATATATGTTTGTTCTTTGACAGTCCATGGTATATTCAGTACTTTCCTTCAACACTATGCTTCAAAGGTATCTTCTTCTGCCATTCTTATTCATTGTTCAGATCTCAGATACCTAGAAAGTGACTTGAAAGACGATGGTTTGAGTCAGGTATACCTTAGTCCTCAAACTAACATCATTGTTCCTCAATTTGGGGAGGTCCCTGACTATGGACTTTTCTAGTACAATATTTCTCTTGATTTCCTGATACCAAATGTATTAATTGTGAATCCAAGTAAGATAGAGTTGTTGATAGTTTCAATTTTTCTCTCCTTCTATTATCATGTTGCCTAGAGTTCCAGTGGTGAGAATTTTTGTTTTCTTAGCATTGTCATAGAATACCCACAATAATCTCAAAAGATGCACAACTGAACAATCACAATAGATGGAGAAAATGTTGATGTTGCCAATTACCTTTTTTTTTTTTACTTGGATCCACAGAGAGTGCCCATGGTATCAGCAGTCAAGATGTCAAAAACCATTTTGCATTGGGTAATTATTCAGTCATAGACATAACTGATAAAGGGCAAGGATTCAAGCCATAATATTTTCAATTGCTTCTTAGGCAGTTAAAAGTTGGATGATGAGTAACTAAGACTTGAGAAAAATCAGAATCTCTGAATTGTGGTGCTTGTGAAGAGTATTTAATAGACCATGGACTACCTGAATAACAAACATGTTTGTCTTGGAGGAAGTGTAACCAGGATGATCCTTAGAGGCATGGATGATGAAGCTTAGTGTCATATAATTTGGGTTTGTTGATAGGAGGGATCAGTCTTTGGAAAAAGACATTATGCAAGGAAAGGTAAAGGTCCCACTGAAGAGAAGGCAAGCTTCCACAAGATAGATTAGTACAGTGACTATAATAATGGATTTGAGCAAGGCAGAGATGGTGAGGATAGTGCAAAACTGTCCACAGGGTAACAAACAACAGTAGAGTTACTGAAACACTGGGAGTATAGTGGACATAGTGGCATATTGATCTACTACCAAAAATGTTGGTGGTTTAAATGAACCAACTGTTCCATAAGAGAAGGCAGAATAGTCTCCTCCATTAAAGATTTACAGCCTCTGAAACCAAATGGAGGATCACTAAGGTCAGAACTGATTCAAAGGCAGAGGTTTGAGTTTCTCTACAGGGTTAGTAAGAATTAAAAGCTTCTTGATACTGGTAGATTTGGGTTTTTGCTTCTTTGTTTTGCTTTTGTCAATTTATGTTTTAGAGCTGAGAGTTGGACAATGAATAAAGATGGCAGAAGAAGAAACTGAGACTTTTGAGTTATGATGTTATAAAGGAGTATTAAACATGGACAGTCAAGAGAACAAACAGGTCTGTTCTGGAGAGGGTAAACCAGACCTGGTTCTTGGAGGCAAGGGTTTTTAAGGTCCATCTCACATGCTTTGGACATGTTGGTAGGAGGGACCAGTCCTTGTAGAAGAACATCATGCTTGGAAGGCTAGAGGGTCAGTGCAGAAGTGGAGGATTCTGCATGAGAAGAATTGATACAGTGATTGGCAATTGGGTCAGCTGTGTCAGAAACAATGAAATTGCAAGGTTCAGTCATTTTCATAGGGTTGTCATGTGCTTAGTTGACTTGATGGCACATAATAACAACAGCACAGAAATGGAGTATTTACACAAGTGTGTTAATCAGGAGATATGGCTTAATGTTAATCTGGGGTAAGAAGGAAAATTGTCAGAGGTATACTTAACTACTTATATGGTTGTTGTGAGAAGCTCTTAAGTTAATGCCAATTCGGGCATCCAGTATAACCTTGTCCAATCCGGTATCATCTTCACCATCTCTGCTATCCTTAAACCCATTGTTGCAGTTACTAGGTCAATCCTTCCTAGTAAAAGGCTTCCTTTCCTTTGCTAACTATCTTGTTGATGGTCTTCATATTCTTTGCTGGCCTCTTACCTTTCCAAGCATCATATCCTTTTCCAATGATTGGTCCCTCCTGTTAAGAAATAAAAAAATATATGAGACAAATCTCACCACATTAGCTCCTAAGGAACATTCAGCTGCACTTTTTCCAAGACATATTTATTTGTTCTTCTGACAGTCTATGGCACGTCCAATACTCTCCTTCGGTACTACGATTCAAAGGCATCAATTCATCTTTCATCTTTCTTATTCATCATTCAACTTTCAGATGAATAGAATACAGTGGAAAATATCATAGGTGCAGCAGGTGTACCTTGGTCTGTAAACTCATATCCTCGCTGCTTAACACTTTATAAATGTCCTTGACAGTGTATTTGAATAACACAACATATATTTTGCTTTCTTGACTGGTGCTTCCTATGGAAGTTTATTGTGGATCCAAGTAAAATGAAATCGTTGACAACTTTTCTCCATTTAGTGTGATGTTGTCTATTAGTTTAGGCATGAGGATTTTTGTTTTGTTGATATTATGATATAATCTATGTAGAAAGTTGTAGTCTTTGGTCTTCTACAGGAAGTGCTTCAAGCCTTCTTCACTTTTTGCAAGCAAGATTGTGTCATCTGCGTCACACAGGTTGTTGATCCTTCCTCCCATCCTGATGCAACATTCTTCTTCTTATAGTATAGCTTCTTGGATTGTTTTTCTCAGCATATAGTTTGAGTGATAAGTTGTTATGTGCTGTTGAGTCAAGTATGACTCATAGTGACCCTGTGAACAATAGATCTGAATTCTATCCCATCCTGTGCCATCTTCCTCATCTCTGACGTACTTGAATCCACATGTATGGTGAAATAAATGATACTTCCAGGCATACACTTTTCCTGATTTTAAACTATGCAATATCTGCTAAGAAAAGAAATGGGTTTTTCCTGGAGGGGGTGAAGCCAGGCTACTCCTTGGAGGCAAGGATTCTGAAGTTTCGTCTGACATACTTTGGACATATTGTGAGGAGGGACCAGTCCTTGGAGAGGATGTCATGCTTGGGAGGGTGGAAGGACAGCACAGGAGAGGAAGACCCTCAAGTAAATGGATTGATTCAGTGACTGGGGTAATGGTGTTGGTGTGTCGGAGATAGTGAGTTTGGCACAGGACAGGGCAGAGTTTAGGGCTGTTGTACATAGGGTCGCTATGAGTCGCAGGCAACTTGATAGCACATAACAACAGCAGCAGCAGCATCAACAACAACAATATATTCTTGTTCTGTTCAAACAGGCATTTCCTAGCCTATGTACAAATCTATGGGAGAAGGGTGGGAAACCTCCTTCTGTGCAATCAACTAACTGCCTCTGAAAACCTGCCAGAGGGTGAACTATAGGCTGACTCTGACTCTACAAATATAACAACTACAGTTATTATTTAGTATAAGCCAAACCACCTTCTTCTAAAGCTTAGATGCACCTTTGAAAAACTCCTTCTTGGGAAAATCAGGTATTACATTCAAAACTAAAAGCATTTG
>NW_006399763.1:21323280-21330882 GCF_000299155.1 Elephantulus edwardii
AACCTCAAGTGCTATTCTATTCTATTCTATTCTATTCTATTCTATTCTATTCTATTCTATTCTATTCTATTCTATTCTATTCTATTCTATTCTATTCTTCATGTTGTTAGATGCCATAAAATCTGTTCCAGGTCTCAGACCCCTCTTTATAATAGAAAAGAACACTGCTCAGTCTGTGCCGTCCCAACAATTACTGCTTTATTTGAGCCCATTATTCAAAAGTATCAGTTATTCTCCAGTCTTTCTTATTCTTTGTCCAACTTTTGAATGCATATGAGGTGACTGAAATTACTATAGCTTGAATCAAGTTCACATTAGTACTCAAAATGACATCTGTTAATCTTATAAAAAAGACTTTAAATAGGTTCTTTAGCATAGCTTTCCCCTGTGTAATATATTTGGACTGCTGCTTCCATAACTACTTAATATATTCTGTGTTCTGATTATTAATGTATTTTACATCTGATCCTCTTCATTTTGAATCATGTCACATCATCAAATGAAAGTCTTTCATTTCTTTAAAGATTTATTCCATCCATATAATTTAAGTATTCTGTACTTTGAGGAGACATCTCTTCCCCAGTTGTATTTCAGTGCCTTCCAACCTGAGGGCCTCATCTTCCAGTATTTTATCAGACAATGTTCTAGTACTTTTCATAGGTTTCAATTGTCTGTTATTGCAGAAGTGGATAGGCATGCCTTCTTTCTAGTCTTAGTCTAGAGGCTCTACTAAAATCTATCCATCATGAGTAACTGTTGGTAACGGAAATATCAATGGCACAGTTTGAAGCATCACAACACACTAGCTACCACAGAATGGCAAATTGATAGGTAAGTGATACATAAACAAAGAAAAAAGTGTTTTTAATAGAACAAGGGGATGGTTTAAAAGAAAAAAGTTGTGTTTCAGGGTTATATTCTTTTGCTATACCTATTCAGACTATATACTCAACAAATAATGCAAGAAAGCAGACTATATGAAAAAGAATTTGGTATCAGAATTGAAAGAACACTCATCAAACATGCTTTATGCAGTTGATATCTTTACATGCTTAAAGTGAGGAGAATTTAAAGTGCTTCAGTATTAATTACTCTTAAACGTAAAACATAAGGAAAAGAAAAATTTTTCCAGCTGGGACAATTGGCAACATTATCTATCATAGGTGCAGAAAAGATGGGAGCTATCAAAGGTCTCCTTTTTCTTGATGTACAATCAACACACATGGCAACAATCAAGAGATCAAAATAACCACTGCACTGAGCAAATCTGTTGTCACGGACTGCTTCAAAGTGCAAAAGAGCAATGATGTCACTTTAAAGACTAACATATTACTTCAATACACAAGCTACCCAAAAAACTGACAAAGAAGTAGTGACCTTGTGAAAAATTGCAATGGAGTAGATATAGATCAATATCCTAGTCATTACTGAAATGGACTAGCATTGGCCATTGTGGATCAGATAATCCCATGGAGTACTATGCTTGAAATACAAAGTTGAAGATGAATGACATCATATTCATTATCACAACGAATTTTTCATGATCTAGTCTGAAGTTAAATAGTATTAGGGACAGGACATAGTCACTAAAACTATAGATAAAGATATTGATTTTTTTACAATTTGTACAGTTTCATATTGATTGAACATACAATGAGGGTGCGTTAATAATACGTTATTGGAATGTAAACATTGTAATGAAGAAAGCTTAATTGTTGAATATATGATAAAAAATAATGCAGGAGATTGCACCATATAATTTTGTAAATTCAGCAAATGCCTTCTTTGAAAAAAAGCATAGTTACTATATGTATACCTGAACCTCACTAGGTAAAAATTTACAGGAGTCAAATAAATTGCATCTGTGGAAAAAGATGGTAGAAAAGCTCAAAATAATTAGTAAAGGAAATGGTCAACAGTGGCACATCATAGGTATTTAATACATTTATATAAAATGAACTAATAATATTTCATCCATGTTAGACCTATCCAATTGTCATGCATCACCATAAAATATGAAATACTTCCATGTTAAATAAGCCCTTGCTGGCAAAGTTCCTATGGATTATGTTGATTTTTTTTCCTATAATGTGAAGCATAGAGTTAAAATTGTATCTTCAGTAGGTTTTTATAAGAAGATTAAATAATGAGTATAATATTAAAATGTAGCATTAAGAATAACAATAAAAGATAAGCTGATAGAAAATTATTGTATTACGATTATTTCATACAAGAAGTAAAGGAGGCACAGCGGCTCGTGAAATGAAGATTTAGTCATGTAGAATTAATAGAATTACTAATAAAAGGCTTCAAGATAATTTGAATGACTAATGCTTGAGATACAGGGAACTAGGAAAGCAAGTTTGCCTGTAATTTTCTACCTTGATATTAAGAATAGATTAGGGTGGCTGCAACACCTAATTCTGCATTCCTGAGACACATAAAAAGTAAAGTTTTAAGAAAAGTAGTAAAGGTGCTTATTTTTTCAAGACTAAAAAATGAGATAAAAATGAACACCTACACATATTTCAATAATTGCAGTTGTAGTCTTATGTGTAGGAGTTTCCAGCTCCCCTAGTGGTCTTTCCTCTCTGGTTTTTCTTTTTCTTAATGAGCTTCTGTGTTCTGCAGAAGAGTACTATGGATCGTTAAGGAACATCATAAGTCAATCTGGTGTCCAAAGTTCGGGCAAGGCACAAAATAAGCTAAGCCTATTGAATGTATAATTCTAAGTACTATTATTAAAATAGAATCTACTTTTAGCTTTTCTGCTAATAAGCTAGATCCTTCTGGGGTTTAAGAGGAGATCCTCAACAAATGGATCCCTCTGAATGATTTGAGTTACTGACCTAAAGAATAAGGTGGAGAGTTCTTATGTCACCTTCATGCTAGAGACCAGGATAAAGTTTATGGCTTAAAGTCCATTAGTCAAATGGGCCTGCTAACTGAATAGTGGCATTTGAAAAGTGACAGAAATTCCTAGGCCTGGGACAAGTTCCATGCCATCACACTCGGGAATTGACTTCTACACTATTTTTATGAAGGAGTAAGCAAGGCTAATGGTCTCTGCTCACGGCTAGATTCAAAAGAAAGCACAGAGGGAAGGGATGTAGATATTTTTTCCATATTTTCAGACAGAACAGACATTCCATCCTTCCAAGGATAAAATGACTGGAAAAAAAGAGAGAGAGAGAGAGAGAGAGAGAGAGAGAGAGAGAAATGCTGGATGTAAATGACTTGAACTCTCTCTAAATGCCAAGAAAATAGTAAAGCAAAAGATCATTGAATTGACAGTGCTGGGACAGCAAAGACAGCAACAGACATACTATTGACAAACAATGTTAAAATGATGAGAGTCAGAAATGGACATGGAAAAAATTTGTGACTAAATTGAAGAAATACACTCTTAATGTTTTCTTATAAGAATAACCATAGGTTTTAAAAACAAATTCTTATCAAATTAAGAAATTATTTTTATGAGACTGTGTAATGAACCAAAAATAGGTTCAAGATATTGAACTCCGATGATCAAGAACACTGGGTAATCTGTGGGATGGCATGAAGGATATAATTCAGGAAGAAAGCAAAAGGCCATTATTAAAACCTAAAGGAAAAAAAGACAAAAGTGGGCATCTGAACTTGTTGTCATTGAACACTCTTGACTCAGAACTAACCCATTACTGACCCTCCAGCAGGTTTTCAGAGACAGTAAATCCCATGAGAGGAAGTCTTTCATCCTTCTCTGAAGGAACAACTGGTGGATTTGAACCATATCCCTTGGATATCACAAAAGACTCGGAAAATTGCAATTAAACTCAGAGGCCAAACAAATGGAAGAAATGTTGAACAGAAACTTTCAAAAGGCAGTTTGGAAAGACAAAGCAAAGTATTGAAACAAAACGTGCCAAGAGGAAGAGTCAGAAAATAAAAAGGGAAGAGCTCAGTTGGCATTTTTCAAGCTTTAAGAACTGAAAGACAAATTCAAGCCTGGAGTTGTAATATTGAAGGATGCTGTGGAAAAATAACAAGAATTAAAAATGATGGAAGTAATACAAAGTCACTGAACAAAAAATAATTGGTTGATGCAGCACCTTTTCAGGAAGTAGCATATGATCAAGAACCAATGGTGATGAAGGAAGTAGTTCATGTTACATTGAAGACATTAGCAAAAAAATAAGGATCAAGGTATTGATGGAATACAAATTGACATATTCCAACAAACAGATGCAGCATGAAGCTCTAGACATGCTCACCAGACTGTGTCAAGGAATGTGGAGACAAGTTACCTGGCCAACTGACTAGAAGAGATCCATATTTATTCCAATTCTAAAAAAAAGGTAATTGAGTGGAATGTGGGAATTATTATTAATAATATTATATACAACAAAAACTTTGCTGAATATTATTAAATGTTGGCTAAAAAAATACTTACTATATTGACAGATAGCTGCCAGAAATTTAAGCTGAATTTAGAAGAGGCTATGACACAAGACATATAATTGCTGATGTCAGAGGGATCTTGGCAGGAAGCCAAGATTATGAGAAGGATGTTTATATATGGTATAGGTTTTTTACTAGGCAAAGTCATTTGACTGTGTGGATTACAATAAATTATCAGTGATGAGGAAGACCTTCAAGGACATGGATTGACACAGTGGCTTCAACAAAGACATTAGCAAAGATGGTATTGTGAGGATGTCACAGGGATGGATAGAGTTTCATTCTGTTGTATATAATGTCACAGTAGTTGACTCAACAGCAACTAATGTTGTTGTTATTGTTATGTGCCATAGAGTCACTGCGACTCATAGTGACCCTATGTACAATAGACCTAAACTCTGCTCTGTCCTGTGCCAATCAAACTGTCTCTGACACTCCCATCCGGATTAACCCAGTCACTGAATCAATCCACCTCAAAGAGGGCCTTCCCCTCCTGCACTGTCCCTCCACACTCCCAAGCATGAAGTCCTTCTCCAAGGACCAGTCTCTTCTCACAACATGTCCATAGTACATTAGACGGAACCTCAGAATCCTTGCCTCTAAGGAGCCACCCGGGTTAACCTTTTCCAGGACGAATCTGTTTATTTTCCTAGCAGTCCGTGGTACTCTCAATACTCTTCTCGAGCACCACAGCTCAAAGGCATCAATTCTCCTTCTATCCTCCTTGGTCATTGTCCAACTCTCTGATGCATAACAAGTGATTGCAAAGACCATAGCCTGTATCAGACGTACCTTAGTCTCCAGAGAGACACCATTGCTCTTCAGTACTTTGGAGAGGTCCCTAACAGCAGACTTTCCCATCGCAATACGTCTTTTAATTTCCTGGCTACTGGTGCCAAGAGTGTTGACTGTGGACCCAAGCAAACTAAAGCTGTGAACAATCTCAATCTCTTCACCATCCATCCCTGATGCTGCCAATTGGCCCAGTGGTGAGAATCTTTGTCTTCTTGACATTGAGCCTCAATCCATACTGTAGGCTGCAGTCCTTGACCCTCTGCAGCAAGCGCTTCAGGTCCTCCTCAGTTTCAGCAAGCAGGGTTGTGTTATCTGCATAACGCAGATTGTTAATAGATCTTCCACCAAACTTGACCCCACATTTCTCCTCATAGAGCCCAGCCTCCTGGATAATCTGTTCTGCATACAGGTTGAAAAGGTATGGAGATAGGAAGCATCCCTGGCGTACACCCTTCCCAATTTTGAACTATGCAGTGTTCCCTTGCTCTGTTCTGACGACTGCCTCCTGGTCCAAGTATATACAGCACCTAATAGCAATAACAAATCCATAAAGATAAAGACTGGATTTTTTTGTTGTTGTTTGTTTTTATAGGACTAATTAGTTTTAACTGTAGCACAGGGTTTATCTTAAGATTAGGTCTTGAGGTTGTTTTTTCAGTCCCTTTTAAAAGATTCTAAACAGTTATGCTCAGCTACTAATCTAAAGGTTGGTAGTTCAAACCCATCCAGTGGCATGCAAAAGAGGGATCTGGCAATCTGCTTTCTTGAAGAATATAATTAAGAAAAATTCCATGGAGTAATTCTACTCTGTAACATATGATGTTGCCATGAGCCAGAATGGACTTGATGTCAATGAGGATTTTTGTTGTTGTTATCAGGTTATAAATTTGAAAAGATAAATTTTCAAATCAATGGGGCAAATAACTAGCATACTATTGTTGGACCATGTAAAAATACTGTCAGCTTTGTTAGAAACTGCCAAACTACACTCCAGGCATTGTAATATTTTGCACTAATTTTATTTATCACCAATGCATGAGAATTCCTCAACCTCATCAGTAATTAATATAAACACAGGCTATCTATCTATCTATCTATCTATCTATCTATCTATCTATCTATCTATCTAATCTATCTAGATCTATCTATCTATCTATCTATCTATCTATCTATCTATCTATCTCACCTGATGGTGTGCATAGGAATCAAATTGATTACATTTGTGGAAAGACTCGCTGAAGAAGTTCAATATCAGCTGTGAAAACCAGACCGGATGCCTATTGTGGGACAGACCACCAGCTACTCATATGCAAGTTCAAGCTGAAGTTGAGGAAAATTAAATCAAGTCCATGGGAACCAAAATTTGACCTTAAGTCTTTCCCAGTTGAATTTAAAAACAGGTTTGAGGTCTTGAGCACCAGTGAGCATAGATCAAATGTGCTCTGGGAAGATATGAAGAAAATTGTCCATGAAGAATGCAAAAGATCATTACAAAGGCTAAAGAAGAAGAAAAGACCAAGATGGATGTCAGATGAGACTCTGAGTATTGTATTAGAGTGCTGAGAAGCCAAAGCTAATGGAAGAAACCAAGAAATCAAAGAGCTGAACAGAAATTTCAAAAGGCAGCCCGGGACGACAAAGCAAGATATTATAATGAAATGTGCAGAAAGCTGGAGTCAGAAAATCAAAAGACTGAACTCTCTCAGTGTTTCTTAAGCTGGAGGAGTTGAAAAACAAATTCTAGCCAAGGGGTGGCAATACTTAAAGATACATTGGGTAGAATGTTAAATGATCCAGAATGTATCAAAGAAGATGGAAGGAGTACACAGTCACTGTATCAGAAGGAATTGGTTGACACAGAGAAATTTCATGAAATAACATATGAGCAAGAGCCTATTGTGATGAGGGAGGAAGTTCAAATTGCTCTGGAGGAATTGGCAAAAGTAAAGGCTGCAGGAGTTGACAGCATATCAGTTGATTTATTTCAACAAGCAGACACTGCCCTGGATGTGCTAAGTTTTGCAGGACAGCCAGCTGGCCAAGTGACTGGAAAAGATCAATATTTGTTTCCATTCCAAAGAAAGGTGACCCAACAGTGTGGAAATTATTGTACAATATCATTAATATCACATGCAAGCAAGATTCTGCTGAAAATTACCAAAAACATTTGGAACAATGTGTCAACAGAGAACTGCCAGATGTGCAGGCTGGATTTAGAAGAGGTCGTGGTGCTAGGGATATTATAAGTAATGTTAGATGGATCTTGGCAGGAAGCAGAGAATACCAGAAGAATGTCTATCTGTGCTTCATTGACTATGCAAAGGCTTTTGACTGTGTGGATCACAACAAGCTATGGCTGACTCTGAG
>NW_006399763.1:21331602-21335099 GCF_000299155.1 Elephantulus edwardii
GGAGTCAAGGATTCTGAAGCTTTGTCTGACATACTTTGGGCATGTTGCAAGGAGGGACTGGTCCTTGGAGAGGGACATCATGTTTGGGAGAGTGGAGGGAGAGACGGCGTAGGAGAGGAAGACCCTCGATGAGATGGATCAATTCTGTGAGCGTAGTGGTGAGAATTAGTGTGTTTGAGATGGCGAGGTTGGCACAGGATAGAACGATGTTTAGGGCTCTTGTACATAGGGTCGTTATGAGTCACAAGCAACTCGATGGCACATAACAACAGTAACAACAACAACTTCAGTAATTTGTTATTGCTGTCATTTTAGTAATATGTAGGTGTTAAGGATATCTCATAGTTGCTTCAATTTTCATGTCCTTAATAATCGCACAGGAGGACATTGCCCATCCTTCTGCAGAGCAACAGATGGCCTCAAACCACATGGCTTCACGACTGCAGCAAAGCTTCTTGCCACTAGGCCACTAGTGCTCCTTTAATGACTTCTTACTTTGGACGTTTTATCATGTATTGTTTGCCCCCTATAATTCTTCTTTAGTGACTTGTCTGCTTAGATATTTTGATCATTTTTTAATTTGGCCATTTGTTTCTTTATTGCTAAGTTGTTGGGATTTTTTTGGGTATATTTTTACTGTAAATCCTTTGATTAGACAGATGTCTTGCAAATATTTTCTCCAAATCTGTAGTTGATCTTTTTGTTCCAATAACCTCTTCCTGAGAACTCCATCCTGCTCCTTTGATGAGTAATCTTTTACCAAGATTGTGCTGTTTTGATTATTTTTGTTTTATGGTATATGTTGATGTAAATCAGTGAAAATTTTCCAGTTTTATTTTTTATGTTGTTTGGCTTCGCTAAATTGTTTGTTTTCTATGTAAGTTGTAGAGCAAATTTGTTACTATATACAAAACAGCTTGCTGACATTTTGGCTGGGATTGTGATGAATGTATTGATGAATTTGGAAATAACATGCTAGCAATATTGAATTTTCCAATTAACAAACATACAGTATTTCTCCATTTACTTCTCAAGCAAAGTTGAAAGAATTCTTGCTTAGTTCACGTAAAAAAAAGCAAAAAAGCAAAAGCCACATGGGGTTGACCATATCCTACTTTTGCCAACTGTCTTGAAGAGGATGAAGCTGAATTTTTTGTTGGAGGCTAGAATTTTGAAGCTCTGTGTCATATACTATGGGCAAGTGGCCAGGAGGGACCAATCCTTGGAGAACGACATCATGCTTAGAAGGTTGGAGGGACAGGGCAGGAGAATAAGACCCTGGATGAGATGGATTGATTCAGTAACGAAGGCAATGGGGATAGATGTGTCGGAGTGAGTGAGACTAGCTCAAGACAGGGTTATTAGACATAAGGTTGTTATTAGTCACAGGCAACTCGATGACACATGAAAACAACAGCCATAAGAAAAATCTACTCCAGGGAAATCCATAAGGCTATATTAATCAACACTGGCTCACAGCAGGGAATGCCTTACCTTCATCTGCTTGGGTTTTGGATGACTTGTCTGCATCTATAGCTAGGTCCTAATAAACATCAGCTGCAAACTCAGGACTCCACACTTCTTCCTATGTTTCTTAATTCAGTCTTAGCCTCCACATGAGGCCTAGTGAACAAGATGGGATCCTCATGACTCCCTGCTCCTCAAACCAGCAACCGCTTGCCAGGTCAATGGTGCTGATGGAACAGGTTCAAACTCAGCCTGTCTCTTCATTGCTGCATCCTCCTAATTCCGCTCCAGTGTATCTAGGTGGTCATCATGAGTGAGTGTACTTGTCTATTCCCTTTAACTTCGAGTTCTGAGAAGGTGCTCTTATGAGCAACAACTTTACCTTGCCCTCAGAAGCCAGAGTACTTTGTGGAGTTTTAAAAGAGCAAAGTCTCTTTTCTCTCTCTTCTTCCTTGCCTTTCTTTAAAATGTAAATCTCTTAGTCTAATTTCCAAGGAAGGTCTACAAATTTATTAAAATGTAAATCTCCTCAGAGTACTGTTGTTATTGCTAAATGTCATCAAGTCAAGCACAACTTTTAGCAGTGACCCTATGAACTCTGACCAACTTGAACTCTGACCTATCCTGTGTCAGCTTCGTAATCTCTGACTCACAAGACCCCATGGCTGAAGTCACCATATCAATCCTCTCACTGAGGGTCTTCCTCTTCTTTGCTGACCTATTTTTCTAAATCCATTGTCCCTTTCCAAGCCTAGCTACACAATAAACTTTATAGCGTATTGCTCTCTCTACTTTCTTTATGGCTGTATCTACAGTGCACTTCCTCCTCACAAATATCTGCAACAAATAGTGTCCTTTCCATCAATCAATCAATCGGTAATTCTTTATATCTACTATTTAACAGTTGGTATTTGCTCAAATACGCATTTATTGGTCAAGGTACATTTCTGAGTATTCCACTTTTTAAAGTATTTCTATTTTACATAAGCATATTAGGGAGCATTGAGGCCTTGAGACAAGCTGCTATAAAATCCCAAAGACACACAGTTTGAATACACCACCTGCTCTGTGGAGAAGGATGGTCAATCTCAACCCTTGTGATTAATTGCCTCTGAAAACCCACTGGAGAGGTAGCTATGGGTCGACTCCAACTCAATGGTGCACAGCAAATAATAACAAAAGCATATATGAATATATCTATAAACAGTTAAACAAAACAACTCTTGAGCTAATTTTTTTTCATTAAGTGAACTTTTTTCATTATTTCCTTCCAGTATCATATCTTGGACATGTTATTATGCCAGTGAAAATAAATACATAAAATTCTTTGAGTGACTACATGTAAAACAATTATTCTACTTAAAAATTATTTTCTTTGAAAGTTTCTATTCTTTTGTATTTCTTCAACATGATAAACCCTGCTATTTTAAATACAATTCATATATGCATATTTGCCCTTGTTTGAAAATTTCTTGAGAATAAAATTTTTATAATACAAAGTGGTTATAGAGTTGTTTTTGTTGTTGTTGTGTGCCATAAAGTCAGAAACAACCCATAACATAACCAACCCTAAGACCAGCAGGTTTTCAGAGTCACATTGGAGAAGATTTTCTTTCTTTCTTCTTTCCAACAGCTAGTGGATTCAAACTTTGTGCCTTTGGGTTTGCACCAAAGCATCTTACTACTAGGCCATCAGAGTTCCTAGTAGGCAAAATTTATATTGTCATTATTACAAATGGTCTTCCAGAAAATAAGTATCAATCTATATTTTCATTAGCAATAATTTGACTCTTTCCTCCTCTCAAACTCCTGACACATGAAGGTGTAATTTTTTTAAAAAAAATTTTATTTATACTCTTTAAATGATAGGGAAGTTGATTATCTTCTCATTCATTTCCTAGATAATTGTAGTTTTTCTTCCCTTAACGAGCTGTAACTGATTTCTATTTGGTGTTCATTATTTAGTTAGAATACTTATTAACTTTTAAAAATTAAGCATAATAACTTTTTCTTCTTCATATACATCAGAT
>NW_006399763.1:21338529-21352406 GCF_000299155.1 Elephantulus edwardii
TTGTAAGGAGGGACAGGACCTTGGAGAGGGACATTATGCTTGGGATGGTGGAGGGACGGCGTTGAAGGGGAAGACCTTCTATGAGGTGGATTGATTTAGTGACTGGGGTAATCGGGATGGGTGTATCGGAGGCAGTGAGATTGGCACAGGATAGAACACTGTTTAGGGCTGTTGTACATAGGATGGCTATGAGTCACAAGCGACTCAATGGCACATAGCGACAAGAACAACAACAATGTGAAGTTGCCGTTAAAGTCATAGATCAAACAAAAAGTCACAGGAAACAAGCTTTCAAATGATTAATGCCTTCAGCATTAAACCATCCTCAGATGTCAAGTCTTTTCAACTAAGAGTTCAAGTACCCCATAATAGAAACGAGCCATCTCCAGAGTGCCCTATTTTAAATTCCTAACTCTTAGAGTAAATGGGCATGATAAAAATGATTCTCGTTTTATACCAATAAATTTAAGGTAACAGTGACCAGTCCTTGGAGAAAGACGTCATGCTTGGAAGGGTGGAGGAACAGCACAGGAGAGGAAGACCCTCTATGAGGGAGATTGATTCAGTGACTAGGGATAATCGGGGTAGGAGTGTTGGAGACTGAGAGATTGGCACAAGATAGAGCAGTGTTTAGGATTGTTGTACATAGGGTCCCTGTGAATCGCAGATGACTCGACAGCACATAACAACTACAACAAACAGAGAGTAGAATAAAAGTTTTTTCTTGTTTTCATCCATGTCTAATTTTTCATCTCAGCAACTACTTCTCCTTTCCTTCTAAAAAGACTATTAGTTCAGAGAACAAAGCATAGCATATTTTCTGAACCTTAAACAATCGAAGCATTTAAGGGACGGTCAATTCTCTCAAACTAAGTTAAATAGATTATTCTGGGAATTTGCACTGGGGTGATCAGGGACTAATTTAATTGAAAGTGAAGTAGGAAAAAAAAAAACATGAGAAGAAATAAACCAGTTATGAAGAAACGAGTTTTGGCTCCTAAGGTTTCTTTTGTTGCCATTTTTTAAAAAAAAATCTAAGTATTTAGATTTTTCTAAAATTTGGGAGCACATATGTTATTAAAATATAATTGTTCATCATAGCAATTTAAGAGTTGTCATTAGATGTCATTGAGTAGCGTATAACTCATAGTAATTCTACGGCCAACAGATCTGAACCCTGTTCTATCCTGTGCCATCTTCTTTATCTTTGACACACGTGAGCTCATTGCCGCAATCACTGCATCAACCCATCTTGTTGCGGGTATTCCTCTCTTTTATTGACTGTTCACCTTTCCTAGAATGATGTCATTCTTCAAGGAATAGCTTCTCCTAGCAACATGGTCAAAATATGTAAGACGAAGTTTGTCATCTTTGCCTTCATAGAACACTCAGGCTTTTTCCTAGACATAGCTCCTTGCTCTTTTGGCCACCCATGGGATATTCAATACCCTTTCCCAATACCATAATTGAAAGGTATCAATTCTTCTTCAACAATCATTCACTCTACAGCTATCAGGTGCTTAAGAAGTGATTTGAAAGACCATGACCTGAGTCAGGCACACCTTCGTCTTCAAAGTGACATCATTGCTACTCAGTAGTTTGTAGAGATCCTTGACTGCAAACTTGTTCGATGCAATATATCTCCTGATCTCCTACTTGCTGGCACCAACTGTATTGATTCTGCATCCCAGTAAGATGAAAACACCTTGGCAATTTCAGAGCCTTTCCTGTAATAAGATGGATTGACACAGTGACCGTAACAGTGGCCTAAAATATAGCAATGACTCCGTTGTTGGTGCAAAACTGAAAAACGTTTCATGCTGTCGTAAAAAGCATCACTGTCAGTCAGAGCTTCATGGCACCTAGCAAACTACATTCTTTTTTTCATTTTGAAAAGAGAGTTTATTAAGGTAATAAAACATAGGCATATGTAATGAAAGTTAGGCTGTAAAAAATAGTTAAAGTGAAGAATTTTAAAAAAGGAAAAGATTGAAAGGACTCCCAGACAGACGGTTGTGAAACCAAACCTTATGGCACATTGTCAACAAAAAACTTCCAGAACGAGTTTAATTTATATAGAGTATTCTCACTGTGCAATGTAAAGTTCTATGTTCAAATCACAATTTATGATTTCTTCAGAAATTATTTCATTGGACTCTACTTCTACCTTTAAAACCAAGTCTTTGTGTGTTTTAAAATCTTTTGTGTACATGTTCATTTCTGTACTAGAATGAAATTACTTTGAAAATGTCTTATCCACTGGTTTAAACTTACTAACTAGAATATCATAGGCACTGAATAATAATAATAAAAAATAGAATTACTAGCACTAGTAATCAAACAAGGTTTTGAGTAGGAGAAAATAATTTTTATCCTATAACTTGTTAAATTAGATATAATTTCTAGAATTCTAAACAAAAATATAAATAATAATTGGTTACCAGAATGTAGAAGTTTGGAACAAGGAAGAAGGATCAGTAGTCAGAAAATAAGAACTTGATGATAGGAATGAGGCTGGAGATAGAATGTTAGGATTTTGTACAACAATGATTTATTAATTGCAAATGCATTTTCTAAAAAATGCAAATGCAAACTATACACATGGCCCACATCTGATGGATTGATTACACAGGAACCAGATTGATTACATCTGTGTAAAGCATTACTGGACAAGGTCATTCTCTCAGCTGTGGAAACTAGGTCAGGTGCTGATTGTGGAACAGACCACCAACTATTCATGTGCAAGTTTAAATTGAAGCTAAAGAAAATGAAAATAAATACCCAAGAACCAAATTATGACCATAAGTCTATCCTGCCTGAATCTAAAATCCCTCTCAAGAACAGATTTGAGGCCCTGAACACTAATGAATGAAGACTAGAGGAGCTGTGTGATAATATTAAAGATATCATCCATTAAGAAGGCAAAAAGTTGTTTCAAAGACAGAGGAAGAATAACAGACCTATATGGGTATCATAAGAGACTTTGAATATTGTACTATCAGTTAAGAGAAGAAATCAGGAAGAGGAAAGAGCTGAACAGAAGATTTCAAAAGGAAGCTTGGGAAGATAAAAAAAAATACCATAATGAAATATGTAAGGAGCTGAAGTTAGAAAATTAAAGATGAATTCTCTTAGCATTTCTTAAGCTGAAGGAACTGAAGAACAAATTCAAATCTTGAGTTACAGTACTTAAAGAGGTTATGGGTATACAATTGAAGGATCCAGAAAGCATCAAAAGAAGCCAGAAAGAGTACACAGAGTCACTGTACCAGGAAGAATTGACTGACACAGAAGAATTTAGTTAAATAGCATATGATCAAGAAGCAATGATGATGGAGGGACAAGTCAAGCTGCTCTGAAGGAACTGGCCAAAAATAAGGCCTCTGGAATTTATGGAATACCAATTGATATATTTCAACAAACAGACACAGCCTTGGACCTCTTCACCAAATGGTACCAAGAAATATGGAGGGCAACTACCTGTCTCTTCAGACTTTTATGACTGTTAAATATCTATATTTATTCCCATTCCCAAAAGAGTTGATCAAATTATCAAACAATAGCTCTAATACCACACACAAGAAAAATCTTACTTACTGAAAGATGACTGAAACAGTACATTGATAGAGAACTACCAGAAATCACTCTGGGTGTAGAAGAGGCTGTCTCACTAGAATATCATTGCCAATGTCGGCTAGATCTTGGATGAAAGCAGAAAGTACCAGAAGAATATCTATTTGTGTTTTATTGACCATGCATAGATCTCTGAGTAGATCACAACAAATTGTGGCTAACATTGAGAAGAACAGAAATCCTACTTGATAGTGCTCATGTAAAACCTATATTTAGACCAGGATGCAGTTGTCCAAACAGAACGATAAAACATTTTACAGTTTAAAATCAGGAAAGGAATGTGTCAGGGTTACATCCTGTTTCTATATTTTTTCATTCTATATTTGGAACAGATAGTTTAGGAGGTTGGCTTCTATGAAGAAGAATGTGATATCAAGATTGGAGGAAGACTCATCAACAACCTGCATTATGCAGATGACACAACCTTTCTCACCAAAACTGAGGAGAACTTGAAGTGTTTGCTGCAGAAGGTCAAGGAATGCAGCCTTCAATATTGCATCTCAGTATCAACAAAACATTGATTCTCATCACTGGGCCAATTTGCAGCAGTATGATAGATGGAGAAGAGTTTTCGGTTGCTAACAATTTAACCTTGCATGGATTCACAATCAATATTCTTAGGACCACCATTCAGGAAATCAAAAGACAAGTTGCATGGGTAAAGTCGGCTGTCAGGGACTTCTCCAGAATGCTAAGGAGCAACAATGTCAGTCTAGAGACTAAGATGGACCTGATGCTAGACATGGTTTTATCAATTATTTGCTATGCATCTGAGAGCTGGACAATGACTAAGGATGACTCAAGAAGAACTGACTGATGGTGCTGGAGAAGAGTATTGAACATACCATAGACTCCAAGAGAACAAACTGTCCTTGTCTGTCCTGGAGATGGTGAAACCAGTTTGCTGCTTGGAGGCAAGGATTCTGAAGCTCCGTCTCACGTTCTCTGAGCACGTTGCCAGGAGGATCCAGGCCTTGGAGAAGCACAATATGCTTGGCCGGGTAAAGGGTCAATGCACAAGAGAAAGACCCTGGATGAAAAGGATTGACATAGTGGCTTGGCAATGGGGTCAAATTTTTCAGAGACTATGAGAGTGACTCAGGCAGTTTAGAGCTATTGTTCACAGAGTCACTATGAGGTGTAGTTGACTTGATGGCACAACAGCAGTTCTAAGAGGTAAGACACATTTCAATCTGTTCATAATAAATGGAAAACTAATGTTTATCAGAGAGTCCTTTGTGGCCCAGGGATTAAATGTTGGACTGTTAACCAAAAAAGTTGATGGTTTAAATTCACTAGCTGCTCTATGGATACAAATAGAAAGCTTTTCCCCTGGAAAGATGTATAACTATAGAAACCCAAATAGAAGCCTATTATTAATTAGGATTGACTTGAAAGCAGCAGATTTTCCTAGGAGTTTTTGGTAATTATTTGTTATGAAGATCTGTCATGTTTTAGGTAAACTCAAAACCACCTCTAGCCTGAGACGTGGCTGGCTAAAACAAAGACCTATCTAAAGAACTTCACCTCCTGGCAATAACAAAGGAAACTCATAGAATGAGATTGGCTCTGTGTCTGTGTCACGGCTAAGCTATGCCATAACCAGATTATCCACTCCAAGAACGGAGAATGATTTCCTTTTCATTGCTGGATATGGTTAGTTGTAGTCTAAATTTCCGTAAGGTGTACTTCCATTTAATTTTTATCGACAGCAAATGGACAAATGTCAATTAGATATTTTTTTTTAGTTATAAAAGGAAAGATGTTAGAGCAATACCAAGACTTACTAACATTTTTTTTCAGAAAAAAACAAAACTGTAAGACACACATTGATAAATTTGCTAAAGATTGCCATTTTCTAATTTTTACATAAGGAAAAGAAAATTGGTTTTATATAAACAAATGGACAGAGTCCAGTAATGCGTGGGAAAGACTTGAAAATGGAAAGTTGAACACCTAGTAGGGAAAGTAATGTATTCACATTAAGCAGCAAGGGCAAATTATATTTTAGGGCTGCACAGAGATAAGCAAGTTTGACAGTACAGAGTGAAATTAGGAGAGTGTGTGTAATGCAAAATTGAAACAGAATATTTAATTGAAAATGGAGTTTTCGGAAGTATCAAACTCTGAACAAGCTTGGTGACAATTCCTCTCCTTTCTGTGATGAAAATGACACAGCATGAGATATGACTTTTCATTTTCTGAGAGTTTTTGCAACTTGGAAATAGAATATGTAAGGGAAGGGAATTCTATTTAAAACAAAAATGGAATTTTAAAATATGTTATCATGAAACTAGATTTGAAATATTAATAACCCAATTTACATTCTACCTCTGTGCAAAAATGTAAGCAGCAGAATTTCCATGAAGCTCCAGGGGTTTGAAATTAACTCAGAAAGCTACTAGGGCATGGCACATTACTACCCAATCTTTGAAGACAGCAAACATCAAGATGGAAAAGAGAATGCTGTCTGATCTAAAAGAGAATAATGAAAAGAAATCTAAGGAAATTGAGCAAAGGAAACTTTATCATACTATTAAAAAATTGCTCAACAGTGACAAGGGAACAGGGCCCCAAGGAAGTGCTAAAAGCCCAATGACATGAATAATTCCTACTGTCTGAAAATCATGGAATAATCTCACTAAGAATTACACAAAATACGCTGCTTAGGCTTGGTAGGAGAGATGTTATGCTGCTATTATTATTTTCCTCTGTGGCATCCATAATAGATCAGGTTCACATATATTGTGCACTTATTATAGTTGTATCTAGAAAATATGAATGTGCTTAGCATAGGAAAGAAAAGCAAAGGAGAATAAATCATTTCAAATTTTTCAAGCTGGTCCAAAGACACAGTATGTCCCAACTTGTTAAACAACCACCACAGTAAGTCAACCAAACAAATGAAAAATATAAACTAATCGTCAGAAAATCAAGCAACTCACTTAGGGTCATATAACCAGAAAACCAATGCAAGGTCACATGGTTACTGACACAAAATCTAGTTCTCTTATAATATCTTGACCAATAGTCTTCACCAACTACTAGATTAATGGACAAGAGATATAGCTTAGATCTCTTATCTCAGTTAACACCATGTAGCTAATGCAATATGTTCTCCATGACCTGAGCTTCTTAGCATTCATTAAACAGGAAATGAAAACTCAGTTTCAAGTGGAACAAGTATAGCAATATAAATAGGCAAAGCAGATGGCTGTTTTTGTATTAAATGAATGAAAATAATCCTCATTTCTACAAAGTAGTTTAACTCACAAACAAAAAATCACCACCCTGAGTTGCAGTCTTACTTTCTATTAGATTTATTCAATCAAACAAACACTTAAAAGTGGAACAAGCTTGATATATTAAAATAACAGCAGAAATCAGTTCAGCCTGGAACAAGATTCAGTGAGTGATAGAAGGTGATACTCATGATAATGGCATATCTTTTAATTGATACAGTATCTGGTAGATATTTTTATTTGATTTTGTATATGGTAGTAGTGTCAGCATCTATAGTTTGCTTTGGATTGAGGGGAGTTCCTGGAACAACATTTTTTTTCTGTATTAAAAGCAGAAAAGTTTCAGATAAACCAGAATCACCATTCTCTGGTGACTCTAACAATGGAAAGTGATGACAATTTTAAGCAAAGAAAGTCACATAATTTGGCTTAACTTTTATAAAGGTCAGTACTATTACTGAGAGTTAATCTGAGAGTAACAGTGAGAAATTTATTAGATAACTCTTGTAGCCTAAGGGAATGATGGTGATATTCTGTATTTCAGTTTTACTGGTGGTTGATAATGAGAAGTGGTCTAATTCAGGCATATGCTTTGAAGAAACTGTTAGTAGATCTAATGACGGGTTAGAGTCAAGTTGTGGGGGGGGGAGAAGTCAAGAATAAACAAAGGTAAATCATGATATCTGTAAAAATTGTGGGGTCAATAGAGGGCCAGCTAACTCCACAAGGAAGTCGACTCCCCCTCCACAAAATCCCCAACACAAAACCTATTCCCTTGACGGAAGACACATCCCTGTAGTTCCTTATTTACTTTTATCAAGTCCAACACCAAACACCTCTGGAAGGGCTTTTGCTGCTCTAGATTTTGTACTGCTAAACCATCGTGATGGCTACACAGAATTCACAGGCAGTACTCATGATTATGGAGTTTATAAGGAAGTATAGCAAGTTACGGTTCAGACTGGACATAGCAAGTAATTCTTTAGTCAGAATGGGTGTACTTCTCATGTGTGCTTGGGGACTCTTTGACCCTCAAGCTTGTGGCTTTAGGCCAATGTCACAAAGCTTTCTTAATCTTGCCAGTTATGATGGTTCCCTGAACATCTCTTAGCAAGCTTAGTAAATTCACTACACTAGAGCATCAGTCCCCATTCAGCTCTGTCTCCTGGGGATCTTGGTTCTCTGCTGCCATTGATGCCCTTGCCTCCGGTCCAAATAAACACACACCTGTCTCTCCACTTCTTCTTCATAGCTGGTAGTAAGACAGCTTTCTGCCACTGATCTGCTCAGTTTAAGCCTGGTGGAATGCAAGATGAATCAATTAGTCATCTACACACCATGTTTGCATATTCTCACCCTAAGGATGCTATTGACTTCATTCACATCACTGCTTCACGGTGGACTTAGTATACGATTCTTTAGTCAGGGCAACTTGGTCCCAGTCAGCCATGTGATGAAAAACCAAGCAATGGCTATGGGAACCATTTTGAAAAACCAAACTACCTTTTATGGAAATGAAAAAAAACCAAAACAAAACACAGAAACAACAAAAAATAAATCAGGCAAGAGGGTCTGAAGAAGAAACTCAAGCGTTTGCATTTATAAAAGTATCTAGTGAGATACTGAGACAAGCTGGTAATTCTCATGTAGCATTAAGGGGGATGTTCGATGTTAGAGAAATCTGAAAGTCATCTGTTTACTGAATAATGTTTAAAAACAGAATGAGAGCACTTAGTGTGTAAGTGTGAGAAGAAGAGACTTGAGAAGTAACATGTGGCCACTAAGCATGGATAGGAACCTAACAGGATGTAGTAGATAAAATGAAGAAGACTCTTCAAAGAAGTCTAGTAAGATATATCAGTGATGTAGAAGAACAAACACAAAAGTGAAATGCTATAAATACTAAGAGAAAATATTCCATAAAAGAATATTTTATGAATAACCCAATTTGATGGTATGATAAATACTGGTGGAAATACTAAGACTAATATTCTTAGACCTCCTTTTAACTCAGAAACTAAGCTTACCCCAGGATATCATCTTTTAATTAAATAACAGAAAGACCTGTAAAGTAAAAAATAATACCCATGAGGAACATACTCCTCAGACAGTTTGCCTTACGAGCCCAACAGAGAAGCCAACATTTACCTGCAAACAAAGCTCACAGGAAGGGAATAAGCAGGAAAGAAGGATGAATGGAAAAGAGGAAGTACATGGGAAGAATGATTTTACACTAAAAGGATTGCAACTAATTTCACAAAACAAAAAGTATATTGAGCAGAAATGAATTTTCTTTGTAACTCTTCTACAAATCACAGAAAGAAAAGAAAGAATTATTGACTAATTGCAAGACTAATTAAATAATATATAAATAAATAATTAGATAAACAAGAACAATTTGCCAAATGCTGATGAGATGTCTAGTTAAGCTTAGAGCAAAGAGTTGATTTTGGGTTTTTGTGAAATGAAAGCCATTGGTGACATTGACAAGAGTGGTTTCAGAGTCATTAAGGGCATAAAAGCCCGTGTGAAGTGGCTTTGAAAATGCAATAAAGAGGAAAGATAGCTTGTGTATCATCTTGTTATAGTTTTGTCATAAAAAAAGAAATAGGGTAGTAGCTGGATATGGGGAATGAAAACAATAAAGGGTTTTTACTGCCTGATTGGATACCAATGAGAAGAAACATTCAGAATTCAGAAGAGCACAAGATCTTTAAATTTGCAATTCAATGAGAAAGATTCAGAATCCAAGTGGAGAGGGTTAATAAAAGATTGGAACCTGAGATTTTAGTCATTTAAGCATTAAAAACAGAGGATATAAGTACAGATACAGGGTGGTTGGTGATGGAAAATAGATCTTACTAGGATAACTGAAGGGATCACTGCTGGCTTAGTGGTAAGGAGTTGCACTACCAATCCAAAGGCATGAGTCATTTCCAACCTGACAGTACATACCAACAACATAATGAATAATAATAATACAGAAGTAACAGTGACATTCACAATAGCGGTTGCAGTTGAAGTACCAGGAGTTACTGGTGTGTACTGTTGAGTTTGTACTAACTCAAAGCTGACCCTCAAGTGAGTTTTCAGGGCTTGTAAATCACATAGGAGAAGACTGCATACTTTTCTTTTTCTTAGAAGTAGCTGGTGTATTTGAACTGCTTAGTTTTGCATTGGCAGCACAATTTCTTTCCCCTAAGCCACCAAAGTTCCCATTAGAAGTAGTAGCTATAATTTATGTTTGTTGAACTATAAGTCAGACATTGTTCTAAATGTTTTATAGTAGTCTCACTTCAAGGTAATTGCTACTATTTTACATTTGCTTGTACTTGTGCCAAATGTATGTCATTAGAACAGAGCAAAGAAACACTGCATGGTTCAAAATTGGAAAGAGTGAAAAAAAAAATTGGAAAGAGTGTATGCCAGTGATGTTACTATCTCCATACCTTTTAAACCTATATCCACAACAGATCATCCAGGTGGCTGGGCTCTATAAGGAGGAATATAGCACCAGGAAAAGATTGGAGGAAGACCCATCAAAACCCTGCATTATGCAGATGACATAACCGTATTGAAACTGAGGAGGACTTGAAGGGCTTGCCGTCAAGGGCAAGGACTGCAGCCTTCAGTATGGATTGAAGCTCAACATCAAGAAAACAGATTCTCACCATTGGGCTGATTGGCAGCATCATGATAGACAGTGAAGTTATAGAGATTGTTAACAGCTTTAGTTTGCTTGGCTCCAAAATCAACATTCTTGGTACCAGCTGCCAGGAAATCAAAAGACAAATTGTACTGGGAAAGTCTACTGTCAGGGACCTCTCCAGAATACTGAAGAGCAGTGATGTCAGTCTGGAGACTAACGTACACCTGATTCAGGCTATAGTCTTTGCAATTACTTGCCATGCATCAAAGAGCTGGACAATGACTAGGGATGATAAAAAGAAATTGATGCCTTTTAGTTGTGGTGGTGGAGAAGAATATTGATTATACCATGAACTGCCAGGAGAACAAACAGTTTCATCCTAGAGAGGGTGAAAGCAGGCTGCTCCTTAAAGGCAAGGATTCTGAGGCTTTGTCTGACATTCTTTGGGCATGTTGCAAGGAGGACCCAGTCCTTGGAGAGGGACACCATGTTTGGAAGTGTGGAGAGACAGCGTGTTTGGAAGCATGGAGAGACAACGTAAGAGAGGAAGACCTTTGATTAGTTGGACTGATTAAATGACTGGGGTAATGAGGATAGGTGTATTAGAGACAATAAGATTGGCACATGATAGAGCAGGTTTCAGGGCTGTTGTACGTAGGGTCACTGTGAGTCACAAGCAACTCAATGGCACATAGCAACAACAACAATAGATGTGAAGCACAGAAAGAGTAAGTACACCGTGGGTGAAGAGTTAAATATAAAATTATGGGACAAACTTTATGTTTCTTTAATTTATTTTACAATGATTCAGCATAGAAAATGCTATATGTCATAGCTTTCATTTATATATCATCAGGGTAGTTAGCATATTATGGACATGTGATTGAGTAAAGAGAGTAACAGAATTTGTGATACTAAAGAGTCAGCATTCTAGACACAGCAACCATGAGTGAGTCATTTATCTCTGCTTACAGAATGATATTACTTAATAATTTACACAAATAACATGATAAATCTTTTTTTTATTTGATAAAACTAATGATCTTTAACATTTGTGAATTACCGGGAGATATTCAAGTACTAGTGCTTCTATACAAACAAGGTTAGAGAAACTATCAGCCTTTAGATTAGAAGCCAGAGGTCTAGATTCCTTTTGGTCCTGAAATGAGTTACCAAAAAAGTGTTTTGTTCTTGGACTCTGATATAAACATAGCTGAATGCTATCATTACAAAATTGTCAGTCTGTCTCAAGTAGACTTAAATGCAAGGTACTTTAGAGTTCTTAAAAGGATAAGGAGCTAGAACTCCATTAAGCTTAAGAACAATTGTATATCTTCTCAGCCTTTTCCCAAGATCAAGCAAAGAAGAATGGTTGTATCACTATTCATATTCCACCTTCTATAGATCTTGGCACTTGTGACAGGAAGTAGCCTGACTCATACAGGTATGTGTTGGGAAAAGTGCAGGCAGAGTGCTCCTTGGAGGCAAAGATGGCAAAAGTTCATCTCTCATACTTTGGGCATGTTGCTTTGGAAGGGGACATCATGCTTGGAAAGGTGAAGGAAAACAGAGGAAGATTATCAATGAGATGGAAAGCCATAGTGACTGCAGCAATAGGTCCAAGAGAGAAGGTATCACAAGAAAGGACAGGGTGAAGGACCGTAGTTCACCAGATTGCTATGAGTCATACTTGACTCAATAGCATTTAACAACAACAACAAAGTTTATTATTAAGCATTATGTTGTATGGCTTTTTAGGTATATGTTAATTGAAAACTTCATTTTTAAAATGAATATTCATGCTACAATAAATAAATATGATCAAACACAGTCGTTACTTACATGAAACATTCATTCTAGTTTTAAAGTAGAATTTACATAAATAACTGCAAAAATTCATTGTGGTAGTGCTAATGAAAGGATACACGTGGCTATGAAAATGTTTGAACATTTGATATTCTAACCTAGAGTGGCAAAGGGTAGAAAATTGATGAGAGACAGTCCCTAGAGAAAGAGACAGATGTCGAGAGGATCAAAAGTTCCCCCAAGATACACCAATGTTGGAGGTCATCATTGCAGTTGACTGTAATTAAACCAATTGCTTAACACAAATATAACACCTTATTATTAAAGGTATAAATTGTTGTTGTTGTTGTTATGTGCCGTCGAGTTGCTTGTGACTCATAGTGACCCTATGTACAACAGCCCTAAACTCTGCTCTGTCCTGTGCCAATCGCACTGTCTCCAACACTCCCATCCCGATTATCTCAGTCACTGAATCAATCCACCTCAGAGAGGGCCTTCCCCTCCTCCTGCACCGTCTCTCCACCCTCCCAAGCATGATGTTCTTCTCCAAGGACCGGCCTCTCCTTACAACATGTCCAAAGTATGTTAGACAGAGCCTCAGAATCCTTGCCTCCAAGGAGCCACCCGGTTTAACCCTTTCCAGGACAAATTTGTTTGTTTTCCTAGCAGTCCATGGTATTCTCAATGCTCTTCTCCAGCACCACAGCTCAAAGGCATCAATTCTCCTTCTATCCTCTTTGGTCATTGTCCAACTCTCTGATGCATAACAAGTGATTGTGAAGACCATGGCCTATATCAAATGCACCTTAGTCTCCAGAGAGACACCGTTGCTCTTCAGTACTTTGGAAAGGTCCCTAACAGCAGACTTTCCCATCGCAAGATGTTTTTTTAATTTCCTGGCTACTGGTGCCAAGAGTGTTGACTGTGGAGCCAAGTAAACTAAAGCTGTGAACAATCTCAATCTCTTCACCATCCATCCTGATGCTGCCAATTGGTATAAATTAGCAGGCGAAATTATTCTTATTGACAGTGAGTTTTCTCTGTGACACACAAAGATCACACAGTCTTTTTATATAGCACCTTGTCAAGTAGTTGTTTACAAGTTGTTAAATACTTAACGAAGGAAAACTAAAAATCTGAAGGGTTCTGAATAACCTGCTTCTTAAGCATCATCTATCCAGAAATTGAAATAAAGGCAATCTCAGTTATCATCATAAAACACGAAAATAAAGACTTACTTGTCTGTTGGCTACATTCAAGCTGTTCTCAGAAAACTCAAACTTCTTATTTTTGTAACAGAGCAGACTCATAGCTGACCCTCCAGACTGTAATTGCACAGGTGGGGTTTGCCCATCTTGAATGGACAATGGAGCCAGGTGCTGAAGAATTCACACCAACTTAGAGAGATACCAACTATTGTGTCTCATTCCCTCTTATTAAGAAATCGGATGCATAAAGATGTAAAACAATTTGACTATGAAGGACCCCCAAACCGCTGGTCCTGTTCTGTCCCGAGTGGACGGCGAAGACCCAAGACTCCAAGACAC
>NW_006399763.1:21352846-21354697 GCF_000299155.1 Elephantulus edwardii
AACTCCAGGGCAGTGGAAAAGCACAAGATACATTGGTTATCAGTTGGGAAACAAAGGCACATGGGTTATCAGTTGAGCTTGTTTGTTCTGCCTTTCTGCTAGCTATTCTTGAAATACTGTTGCCCTGGATACCTGGGCGTGGGGCTTTAAAAATTAACTTAGCTGAGAACTATAGAAACTTGAGTTTAATTCAGCTGAGAACTATAGGGACTATTTTAATTTCAATCTTTTCAGACTACACTCATACATTGAGTCAAAACTGGGACTCAAATCCAGATACTGATTTCAGGTTTTGGCTTTTAACATTGTATTATACAGGCTATTATGTTATTTACTTATACATTTAGAAAACAGCCATGTACTTATGAAATATATGTATGTGCACATTTGTTTAAATTATTAAGATTTTCTTGTACAGAAGAACTTGAGAGAACCATAAAAAATTTATTTACTGTACACTACAGCGATAGAATGTCTTATTGGTAAATTTTCTCAAACATTTTAGGGACAAGTAATTTTTAATTTGTATGCTTTATCTATTATTACTCCATAGTCTGTGTTGTAATTGGTCTGTGTTCCCATGTCATTCCATAGGAAAAACACACATCATGAAACCCAAACAGATAAAGATTACACAAAATAATAAACCGTATCTATATCTCTATTTAATGTTTTTGTTATGTGCTGTTGAGTCACCTGCAACTCATAGTGACCCAATGTATAGCAGTTCTAAAGCCTGCCCTGTCCTAAGCCAGTCTCACTGACTCTGACACATGTACCTCTATTTGCCTCTAGTTGCTATGTCAATCCATCTCATCTGGGACCTTCCCCTACTGTGCATCCATCCATGCTCTACTCCATCCATCTGAGCATGATGTCATTCTCCAAGGACTGGTCCCTCCTGGCCACATACCCAAAGTATGTGAGTCAGAGCTTCAAAATCCTAGCCTCCAAGGAGAAACTTGGTTTCATCCTCACCAAAACAGATCCATTTGTATTCTTGGTGGTCCATGATGAAAATATATTAAAAATAGTGTTCTAGAGAATATAAGTTAAATTAAGAAATGCTGCACCACAGATAGAATATTTTCTTTTAGATTGAAAACATGGTTAAATATTGACACCTCATTTAATCAATAGATCAATATTACATAGCTATACTAGCAGGCAAAAAAAAAATCTAAGAGAAAACATTATCTCAGTGTACATATTATAGCATATTCATAAATAAATCTATTACTCAATACATACTTGGAATGTGTCAGTTCATAAAGCAAAGATCTCCACTCTAATAGTGCTTACCTTCTAGTCATAATAGAGAGACAAACAATAAAAAGTATTGATTATATCATATTGTATATTATAAATATGAGAACATATATTAAAAATAGGAGTAAGGTAAAAAATATTGGGAGCACTGCATGGACTGGGAAGATTGGTTGTAATTGCAAATAAGGTATTATAATATACCTTACTGAGAAAGTGGTGTATAAGTAGAAACAGCCAGTGCTAAAGTCCAATGGGGAAATTTACCTGGGTTGTCTGAGAAGGAACAATGAAGCCAAGATGTCTACAATCGATTGAATAAAGGTGATGGTACAGATATGAGGCTAGAGAGGTGCCTGGTATGTAAATGTAGAATACATGGAGACTTAAAGGCCACTCTGAGAGCTCTGGCTTTTTTCTCTCTCTTTCTCCCTCTACTCCTCCCTCACCTTCTCCCTCTCTTCCTCCCCCCTTCCGCTCCCTCTGCCCTCTCCTCCCCTTTCCCTTCTTCTTCTGTACCCGTCCTTCTCCCCTTCCCCTTCCTCTCCCCTGTACCCCTCTCCCCTTCCCTCCCTCTCCTCTTCC
>NW_006399763.1:21355816-21357734 GCF_000299155.1 Elephantulus edwardii
GGTCTTCCTTCTATCGTGGATGGTCTTCCTCTTCAAAGGAGTGCGCAGCTTTGGGAGGGACGCACATGGATCGGTGAGGGAGGAAGGGGACACCTGCCTAGCCAGCCAGATCAGTGGAATCAAGTCTGGCGATCAATGGGGTGACAGATGTTGCAACCAGATTGCCCTCCCTTCCAATTTTAATTGTGAACGAAATAGCTTTAAAAGGCTTGTTTACCTATTCTGGGAAAGACACAAAAGAAAAGATAGTGGGATTAGGTAAGATTCTAGGTACATTTAAAATGAATAATCACCAGGACACTGTTGCATTGAAAGTGCAATATAAGGGAAAACAATAAAGTCAAGATTATTTAGAAGACTTTTACATGAACAACTGGAAAGAAGAGCTTGCAGGTGACTTAAGTTAGGAAAAGGGATGGGTGGGAAGGCCAGACTGCTTTGAAATACACTGAATTTCAGAAGTCTAGAAATGAAAATCCACCAACTGCTCTGCAGAAGAAATCATGGCAGTCTCCTCTCTTAAAGATTTACTCCCTCAGTAACCTGATGGAGGGTTGCCAAGAGATGGACAGGACTACAAAGCATTGAGGATAGAGCAAGTAGAAATACCTACGTCACTGGGTTTCCAAGGCAGAAGTATTTTTAATTTTTTAAAATTGGTTTGCAGCATATAATCATACGCATCATTTTTTATATAATCATTCACATACACTTTATTTTGTATAATCAATTACTATTGATCTATGCCTATTACCACTCAGTCTCTTCAAATCTTCATGAAATCTTTCTGAAAGCTGTTTGCACATCTTTTTCTCCTTGGTGAGGTTGATAGTTTCAAATTGCCAACTCTTTGATTAACAGTGAACCACTTTACTACCAGGTCATCTTAATCTTTCCTGAGTACTTCCGTAACTCTTTATGTTTTTGTTGTTGTTATGTGATGTCTAGTCAACTATGACCCACAGCCACCCTATACAGAATGGCTCTGAACACTGCCTGATACTGAGCCAACCGCACCATATCTCACGCACCTGATCCCATTACCACAATAACTGTGTTAATTTGTCTCATCCAAGATCTTCCACTTCTTTGCTGACACTCTATCCTTTGAAGCTTAATGTCCTTCTTCAAGGACTGGTCCCTCTTGGTGACATGCCCAAAGGTGAGACAGAGCATCACGATTCTGGCCTCGAAAGAGCAACCTGGTTTCACCTTCTCAGGGACAGATCTGTTTGTTCTCTGGGCAGTCTATGGTATGTTCAACACTCTTTTCCAGCAGCTTAACTCAAAGGCATTGATTCTTCTTCTGTCATACTTAAGTCATCGTTTGGCTTTCAGATTGTATAACAAATTATTATAAAAATGTATAAGAAATTGAGAAGATCATGTATGGGAAGCCAATACTAGATATTTGTAATAAACTGAATGCTATTTCAGGATGTGGGGGAGGCGAGGTTCAAGCTAGAGTTCACCCTGAGGCACTGAGGCAATCCTTAAGTGTTTACTGGATTCTTGCATTTGCAGACTCCTCCCTTCTGAGCCAGGAGGAAGGTTTTCAATAGAAAGAGCTTGGATTCATTTGCATTGAATTCTCTTTGTGATTTACTTCCTGATAATTTTCAATAAAGATACAGGGAAGCTGGAATGGGGGTCTTTAGTTCAGAACTGCTAGCCTCTTGTTTTTCATGCCCTCTGTTCTATCTCATTTCTGGCTGTCTGTCTCATTATTAATAATTATAAAAATACTTTACCATCAGTCTGCAACAATCATGACCTAAATTGTTACTGTTATGTGACTTCAAGTGGAATATGATTCATAGCAACCTTATGCACAATAGCTCTGAACCCTGCTTTATCCTGAGCCAATCTCATTGTCTCAGACACATCTACCCTCATTACTCCAGCTACTATGTCAATC
>NW_006399763.1:21370094-21372513 GCF_000299155.1 Elephantulus edwardii
TGGGATACTTCTGTTCAGCATAATGTTCTCCAGAGTCAACCATTTTGAATAATATTGCATGAGTTCCTTGTTTTTCAATACAGCATAGTATTCCATTGTGTGAATATACCATAGCTTCTCTATCCATTCATTTGCTGATGGGCACTTATGTTGTTGTTTCCAACTCCTTGCTATTGTGAACAAAGCTGCAATAAACATGGGTGTGTGAATTATTTAGTTTTGATTTATAGAGAAAACTGGTATAGAGTAGAAAGATTCTTCTTGAACTGCTATAGACTAGCTCTCAAAATCAAAGACTGGTTTACCTTATAACTGATATGAAAAAAAATCATTCAGTAAATTTTAATTATATTACTACTTCTTTTTCTGTTCCTAAAATTTATCTAAATGCCCAAGCTAGTGACAATACTCAGTATCATATCTTTGTTACATAGTTTGCATTCTAATTTTCAATCTGATGATAATATTTGGAATTTGTAGGTTTTGAAAGTTTTGGGAAGGTTATATACACATGATTTTATGCTTATGGAAAAGTACATTAACTTATGTAGACCAAGAAATCAAAGTAAAAAGAATTAAAATAGCTAAATCAAGTAAAGTTGTTGTTGTTGTTGTTGTTAAGTGCTGTCGAGTCGTAGGCGACTTATAGAGACCCATAGCAACCCTATGAATGAGCGTCCTCGATGCTTGCCTGCATGACTTTCATCCTCTCTCCAGGTTCACAGAGTTTCCGGAGGTGAGCTATTTACGGATGTGGATGCTGCTCCTGCTTCCAAGCTTGTTTTAACTGGGGAATGCCACCCAAAACTGTCACCATGGGCAACCATTATCGCATTTGACTCATCAGTGTCACAGTGTTCAGCTTCACAGTAACCACAAGTTACCTCTGTATGGCAAGTGGACACTCCAGGCCTATACTACTTAGAAGACTGTTTAAACAAAAACAATGAAAAGCAGGCCTTAGGGCCATGGATTAGAGTCACCCACCTTTGCCTTGGTACATCACTTTCGGTCCACTAGGCCAACTGGTCTCTCTCTGTGTTAAGTGCCGTCAAGTCGTAGGTGACTCATAGCCACCCTATGAACAAGAGTCCTCTACACTTGCGTGTGTGACTTTCGTCCTTTCTCCAGGTTCATAGGGTTTCTGGAGGCAAGCTATTTACGGAAGTGGATGTCACTCCTGCTTCCAACAAGTAAAGTATAATAAAGGGAAAATAGGTAATTTAATGTATAATTTGATTTATGGATAGAAATTATAGTGAGAGATCTACAACTTTGAAATTGTTTCCAAATTAATAATCTACCTGGAAAAAATTGATTTGACAAAAGATTTATATAGGAATGAGTTTAATTTTGATAGTTTTGTTTTTAGATAACTAAGATGGATTGATACAGTAACTGGGGCAATAGGGGTAGGTATGTTAGAATTGTGAGACTGGCTTGGGAAAGGGCAGGCTTCAAAGGGTCACTATGAGTCACAGGCAAGTGAGACTGCACATAACAACACCAAAGGATTAATGTGACAGAATAGGTAGCTTTTGTTGCACACCATTGAGTCAATTTTGGCTCATAGTGACTCTTTGGACAGAATAAATTTCCCTGTGAAGTTTCCTAAACTGTAATCTTTGTGGGAACAGAGATTCCATTTTTCTCTCCTGTGGAATCACTGGTGGGTTTGAGGCATTGACATTATGATTAGTAGCTGAGAGCTTAAGTATTGTAGCACCAAGGCTTCTTAGATGACATTGTTGTTTTTGTTATGTGCACATAGTCAGCTATGACTGATAGTAACCCAATGACTAATACCTCTGAACCCTGCTCTATCTTGAGCCAATCTCACTTTTTCTGACACACCTACTCTCATTTCACCAGTTATTGTGTCAATTCATGTCATCCAAGGTCGTCTTCTCCTGTGCTGTCCCTTCAACCCTTCCAAGCATGATATCTTTCTCAAAGACTGATTCCTCCTGGCTACATGCCCAAAGTATGTGAGATGGAGTCTCAAAATCCTTGCATCCAAGGAGCAGTTTGGTTATTCACTTTCTCCAAGACAGACCCATAAGTTCTCGTGGCACGGTTCTATATGTTCAAAACTATTCTCCAGCACCACAACTTAAAGGCATCACTTTTTAATCTCTTATCATTGTCCAGCCCTCTGATGCACTACAAGTAATTGTGAAGAGTGTGGCCTGGATCAGGCTCACTTTAGTCTATAGACTGACATTCTTGCTCTTCAGTATTCTGGAGAGGTCTTTGACAGCAGATTTTCCTAACGAAATATTTTTTTTAGTTCCTGACTACTTGTGCCAGAAGTGTTGATTATGGAAACAAACAAGCTGAAATTGTTAATAATTTGAATTTCTACTACATCTATCATGATGCCAATTGGCATCATCAAAATCTTCATATTCTTTTTTTT
>NW_006399763.1:21373478-21378859 GCF_000299155.1 Elephantulus edwardii
TAATAATAAATATTTTTTAAAAACCCAGAGAACTTTTTCCAACAGGGTGAAAAAAACCCCCTACAGACTGAGAACAAACATTTGGTAATACTATCTCAGACAAGAGTCTTATAACGAAAGTTTACAGAGTACTTCTTGGCCTCCACAAGAAACACTGATAATCCAATTACAAAATGGGCAAAAGACATGGAAAAAATTTTCACAGAGGAAGATATCCGAATGCCAAACAGACACATGAAGAAATGTTCCAAATCACTGGTAATGAGAGAGATGCAAATCAAAACCACAATGAGGTACCATCTCACTCCTGTAATAGAGGCAAAGTTTAATAGAGCTGCAAAAGTAATAAATGTTGGAGAGGATGTGATGAGATAGGAATTCTTATACATTGTTGGTGGGATCGTAAAATGATACAACCATTCTGGAAGGCAGGCTGGCACTTCCTCAAAAACCTGAACATAGAAATTCTATATGACCCAGCTGTTCCACTACTTGGAATATACCCTGAGAAAATAAGAACTGAGGCATATCTTCATTTTCTTGAATGTCATGTCAGATTATTGTAGATAATATTCCTATAATGAAATGTCAATTTTCCAACAAAACAATACCTACTTTTCTCTGCAGATTTTCAATACTAGAAAACACTGAGGTTTCTTCATTACATTAAGAGAGTAAATATTCTATTCTTCATTAAATTCATATTGATTTTGGCTCGTGATTTCTTTGTTTTCTATATCACTGCTGGTGCTGTTTATCACTTTGTAAAAACTAGCCTGTGGAATGAGCTACATAAATAGCATTATTCGTCACCTCCTTTCTAGTAACTCATGAAGACAGCCATTCAAGTGCATCTACAGGGTCATAGTCCTGATGGCCAATCCATGAAAGGTATCATAGCGCTGAGCAATACACTTTCCAGAAACATATGATACAAATGCAGTCAGAATGATCAGTTATACAATGTGGTGGTGTTGATAAATGTTTTACAGATTAATAGAGAAATATTTTCTTTCTTTTTTAAACCATTTTTTTTGGTGAAATTTTCTATTTCTACATATTCCCATCTCTTAACTTAAAAATAGCATGTTAAATATATTACATTTAGAGATGTTTATAGTATTAAGCATCATCTTCTCCTAACTGTCCTCATTTCCAAAGAAAAATTGCTTAATCAATAAAAAATAAATGTTACATTTTGCTGTGTAACCTTATTATCTAGTGCTGCTGTAACAGAGATACCACAGATAGATTAACAATCAAATTCATTCTTGCACAGTTTCTCTCTTTGCATTTGAGTCAGAATCAACTCATTTCTCACCTCGAGTAGAATTTTAGGAGGCTGTGAATCACAGGAGAGGAGACTGCCCATCTTTCTCCAGCATAGCTGTTAGTGGATTCAAACTGTCAAGAGGTACTGCTTGTTACATGAACAGCACAGACAGCTCCCTACAGACCCTCCTACTGAAGGCTGCAATTTTGAATACAGAGTGCTAGCTTTGTTGTTGTTATATAACTTTGAGTCAAATGGACTCACAGTTTACCCCTCCAGTAGGCTGTAGAGGCAGCAAATCACAAAGGAGGAGATTTCACATGTTTCTCTGCAGATCGGCTGGTGGATTCCAGTCTTTGGGTTGACAAAGTAACTGCTTACCACTAAGCCAATGAAGAAAGCTTTAGTGAAAGGCTTTTTCTCTGTTGGGTCTTCATTTCCTTCAGCATCTATAGGACCAGCATTCCTTATTTTTATGTCTTGGATTTCCCATGCTGAGGAGCTTTTCAGAAAAGAAATTGGTCCAAAGGACAAGCACCCCTTCACCCTTTTTGTTTGTTTCCTCTGCTTTAGTCTTTTGTGAGATAAAAGGTGTTACAGTGACATACTTAAGTATTCCACCTTAAGTCCCTTATCACTGATTGCTTGTTCACATCTCAGATCACATCATGGGAAAAGACTGCACTATTATATAACTGTTTGTAAACTTTTCTCATTCAGATCATGTTATTATGTGCTGTCAAGTAGACCAGGAATCGTTAAGATGATGCTGTCTATTAGTTCTGACAGCTAGTGACAGAATGAACCTCTATTTGGTCTTGAGTCATCCTCATAATCTTTGCTGAGCTCAAATCTCTTGTTGTCACCATGTTAATTCATCTCCTCTTTATCCATTCGTTGGGACTGGCTTCTCTTAATAACACAGTAGAGGTTAAGATTACAATAGAGGTTAGGATTAACAGCACATAAGATCATAGCCTACCAAATTTGACATGTTTTGGGGATACAATTCAATCCTTAACTGTCACAAATTTATCATCAGGTGAACATGAAATTGATTTTTCAGAACTTGAAAGCTGCAATACAATTTGTCCATTAGATTTCAACTACAATGTGGTATGGTAGACTATTTAAAACTAGTTACCAATTGATTTCAACTTTTGATTATCACAAGTTTATTAAAGTAAAACTGTGCTCCAAAGAGTTTTCAGTAGATAACTTTCACTAAGTCACTCTTCCCTGACAACATTAGCTGGACTCAAACCTCTACCCTTTCCAGTTAGAAGTTTAAGTAAGTACTGTTTTCATTACCCATGGACTGGTGGTTGTTGTGTACTGTACAGTCAGTTCCACCCTGTGTCCCAAGAGACAGGAAAACTACCTTGTAGAATTGTCTTGGCTGTAATCTCAATGGGAGCATATCTTCAGACTTTCTCTCTTCCAGAGTCATTGGTGAATTTGAACTGCTGACCTTCCAGTTAGCAGCCAAGCTAAAACCACTGCACCACCAGCATACCTTTCTGGTATGACACTATGTGCTGTCCAGGTGGAGCTGATTCACAACTAATCCTCCAGTGGGTTTTCAGAAGCTGTAAATTGCACAAGAGGAGATTGCACATCTTTCTCTCACAAAACATCTGGTGAATTCAAACTGCATCCCTTTAGATTGGCAGCAGAGCTCCTTACTGTTAAGCCATCAAAGCTCTCTTCTGGTGTGACAGTCATTTAAGCAACAAGGGGGGGTGGAGAACTGGTCATTAACAATTTAGAGAAACCTGAAAGTTAAAAAAAATGCATGTCATTTAGTGCATTTAATAATAAATTTTGGAAATGCTAAGCTTCCTGTTGCATTTAATGAATAGAAGTAAATCATCAGGAAGACAGGGAAAGTAGTTATTGACTCCATTTATGTAAATTGCTACTAAGAAAATTGTTCACAGTCTTGAGTCTGATTCTACAGAGAACAGCCGAAAGAGTAAATTAGAATGCCATATGGATTGGTTAAACTCTTAGCTTTACCATAAATGCATTTACAGGTGTGCTAAGGGAAGCATTAATCATACTGTTTATGATTTAAAACTTTAAATTATACATAACTAGAGGTCGATGGCAACTCTAAAATTTTTCTTTGTTTCATCAGTCATGCTGATTTTTCAGCTTGTATGCTTGTTTCCTGGTACTTAAAAGACAGCCTTATGAACGTCCTAGGATATAGGGAATAATTTTTATTAATATTTTGAGCTAATGAGGAAAAAATCACACTCAATTAGTTTTAAGTTTCTTCATGAAAACAACGATGCCAGTGCCATAACCAGAAGTAGAAATTAGAAGAGAATTGATGCGTACTTGGAGAGGCTGTTCTACTACAAAGAACTCACATCCTTTGTGGTAGCTTGTATTCTAACTCCAATTCTACATTTATTAGTGCCTCTGTTTCTGCATAGCCTTATTATGAATTATTATTAGACAGATATATGTTAAACACTTAAAATATTATCTGGTAACACTTTTAGTACCATATGGTACCACTACACCTACCAGAATGACAGGAAAAATGTTGATAAAATATTAAAGCTAAGGGGGAAATGTGGGAAACCCAGAATTCTTACACACACTACTAGGCACAAATAATTTGCTGTTGTTATATGCTATCAAATCAAGTATGACTGATAGTTACCATATGAACAATATATCTGAACCTTGTCCTATCCCGAAGCATTCTCATTAACTCTTGAGCCCATTGCTGCAGTCACCTTGTCCAATCAATATCACTGAGGGTTTTGGTTGTTTTTTTCCCCCCTGACCCTCCATGTTTCCAAGCATGGTGTCCTTTTTCCAAGGAATAGCCACTCCTAACAACATGTCCAAAGTAGATGTGTTGAAGTTTCACCATCGTTGCCGCTAAGGTGCACTCTGGTGGTGCTGTCTCCAAGGCATGTCTATTCTTTTGGCAGACATCAAGTCTTCTTCTGGCATCCTTATTCATTGTCCAGTTCTCAGTTGTATAGCAAGTGATTGAAAAGGTCATGGCCCAAGTGCTGGCACAAATAATAGAACTCAGCAAATAATTAAGTGAAATATTAGTGTTTTATGAAGGTAGGTGGTAACATCATAGCATAATATAATTTGTTTCCTTTATGTCAACATTATTGTTGATGTCTAATCAGAACAGTGAGTCTTGTTATGTTGGAAATGAATATACTTCTAAGTTATTTTTTTACTTAGAATGAATTTGCTATTAATTAAGGGGGGGGAAAGAAAATTTTGAGAAAATGATATAGTCTTAATGTTTCTCTTGATTTAGCAAAGAAATAGTATATTTCAAATGACATTGCATAACTTATTAAAACAGGAGTTCTATATTAGCCATATTCAATATGAAGCCTTGTGTTTCTCCAAGAATTATTACAACAGAACTAAAAGAACTAGAAGTCAAATTTCATCTTTGTTTTCTCTCTCACTCAAAATTGCTTTTCATTTTTACCACACTTTCTTAATATTTGAATAATGACAGATGGTAATATAGTAAAAAAATTCTATTTGAGCTGACATTCTTATCTTTGTTCTGCATTTTTACTTAAAGTAGTATACCAAGTTGTCATTTTAATTTTTTAAAATATTTTCAATTTATATTATTTTTTGAAAGAAAAAGGCAGTACTTACATGAGAATCCAAACCGAACACATGTTTTTTTGCCTAACAATCTCTAGATTTGTTTACAAAGCATTAGATTACATAGTATTAAAATATCTAAAAGTAATGCATGTAAGCACCAAAAGAATAAATAGCGGTTGAAGAGGAAATTATTAAATAAATCAATGATCTGCTCCATAAAAAATTCAAATACCAAAACCAATATTACTGAGTTGATTCACATCCTGCTCATCATGAAATATTACTAAAGAAATTATGTAGATAACACATTTATTAGATAATAAGGGTAAATCAAACCAAAAGTCTTAACTTTAACTTATTTTATCAAATAATTAGTATGGCTAGGTATTTTCTAAAGTGGTTACTTAATAATTGAAGAGTCAGTACTTCTTCACCAAGACCAAACTTGATTAATTTCATCTGTAGCCTTTCTGGGTATAATAAATGGGTATCC
>NW_006399763.1:21379059-21399063 GCF_000299155.1 Elephantulus edwardii
CCAAGACTCATAGCAACCCTATGTTCAATAGCTCTGAAACCTATGCTAACCTGAGCCAATTTCTGTGTCTCTTACACACTTGTCCTCATTAGCCCAGTTACTATGTTTGCTATCCATCTCATCCAGGGTCTTCCTCTCCTGTGCTGAACCTTTACCCTTCCAAGCATGATGTCCTTCTCCAAGGACTGGTCTCTCCTGGCAACATGTTCAACATGTGTGAAATGAATCCTCTAAATCCCTGTCTCAAAGGAGTAGTTTGTCTTAACTCTGCCCAGGACAGACCTACTAGTTCTCTTGGCAGTCCATGGTATGCTCAATCCTCTTCTCCAGGACCACAACTTAAAGGCATCAATTAATCTTCTGTAATTTTTGATCATTGTCCAACTCTCTAATGCATTAAAAGTAATTACAAAGACTGTAGCCTAGATAAAGAAAGCCCTGTTTAGTGACTGATATTGTGCTCTTTAGAACTCTGAAAAGGTACCTGACAGCAAATTATCCCAATGCAAGTCTTTTTATTTTCTGGCTGCTGGTACCAAGAATGTAGATTGTGAAATCAAGCAAGTTGAAATTGTTAATGATCTCTATCTCTTTTCCACCTATCATGATGCTGCCAATTGATAAAGTGGTGAGAATCTTTGTTTTCTTGATATTAAGCTTTAATCCATATTGTAGACTACAGTCCTTGACCCTCTGCAGCAAATGCTTCAAGTCCTCCTCAGTTTTGGCAAGCAAGCTTGTTTCATAAGCCTAATGCAAGATGTAGATAAGTCCTTCAATCCTGATGCCACATTCCTCCTCATAAAATCCTGCCTTCTAAAATGATCTGTTCTTCTTAGAGCTTTAAAAAGGTATGGAGACAGGACGCATGCCTGACATACTTAATTTCTGATTTTAAACCAGGCAATGTTTCCTTGCTATGCTCTGACATCTGTCTCCTGGTCCAAGTATAAGTTTCACATGAGCAGAGTCAGGTGTTCTGGGATCCCCATTCCTCACAAGATAGCCACAACTTGTGATCCATAGTCAAGAGCCTTTGCATAGTACTCAATTGTATATCACTTTTAAACAGTTGTTTCTCTCATCTGTTTCAATGCAGTATACATATTTTTTTTCCAATTTTTCTCAGTCTCACCTTAACCCTGATGTCAGTTCCGTTCTACAACAGTGGCATTATGCAGTAATTGTCCTTTTGAGACTGAGATATTTCATTCAGCATAATGTTCCAAGGTCACCCATTTTGAATAATATTCCTTGTTTTTCAATACAGTGTAGTATTCCATTGTGTGAATATACTAGAGCTTCCCTATCCATTCATCTGTTGTTGGGCACTTGGGTTGTTTCCATCTCTTTGCTATTGTGAACAAAGCCACAATAAACAGGAGTGTGCATATATCTGCCTGGTGGCAGTTATGGTTTCTTTAGTGTGTAGTCCCAGTCATGGATTTGCTGGGTCAAATGGTATTTCTATTTGTAACTTTTTGAGAGAGTGCCATACAGCCTTCCTTAATGGTTGCACCATTTTACACTCCCACCAACAATGAATAAGGGTTCCAGTTTCTCCGCAACCTTGCTAGCATTTGTTGTTGACTTTTTAATTATCAAACTCATTTGTTATTTTTCAGTCTCTACTTTCTTGCAAACAGTGCTCAGGCCGTTTGTTCATAGGGTCGCTATGAGTCGTCCACGACTCAACGGCATCAAACAACAATAACAATGATGACGACCAAGAGAGAACTATGTTGGCCTAGTGGAAAGGAAGCTATGCTACCAAGCCGAAGGTGGGTGATTTTTATCTGTGGCCCTCGGCCAGGTTCAAATTGTTTTCCTGTCAAACATTCTTCTAGGTGGTATAGCTCTGGTCTGTGCGCAGCTGTACAGAGGTAACTCGTGGTTGCTGTGATGCTGAACATGGTGACACTGGTGTGCGAATCATGTTAATGGGTGCACATGGTGGACAGTGTTGGCTGGAGCTTCCCGACTAAATCAAGCCTGAAAGCAGGAGCGGCATCCACTTCCGAAATGGCTTGCCTCCGGAAACTCTATGTATGAACAGTGCGCAGGCTGTTCATTCATAGGGTCGCTATGAGTCATCTACGACTTGACGGCATCAAACAACAACAACAACAACTACTTTCTTGACATCTGAGTTGATAGTGATGGCCACTGGCTCTTCTACTTTCTTACAACTTTGTGTTCCTAGAGCTTTCATTAAGTAGTACTCTTCTGATATCTTTTATGTTGTCTTTACCCGTTTAACTACTAGGATTTTCCTTACTTGCCATATCTGTGTATTATTTTTCATTTCCTTTCACTCAGTAGGGGTGAAATACAATTAAGTTGCACCGTCCCTTTTGTTTTTTGTGGTCAACATACTTTTACTTCAAATTCTTGGATTTCTAGATTTTCTATATTAGAACCAATACATTAGAGGGACAGTACAAGAGAAAAAGATCCTGGATAAGATAGTGACTCAGAGACTGGGGTAATGGGGAAAGGTGTGTCAGAGATGATGGAATTGGCCCAGGATAGAGCAGGATTTTGAGATATTGGACATAGGGTCGTTATGAGTGAGTTAAGGACACCTAACAATGACAACAATCTTTGCATCAGAGAACTGGACAATTAATAAGGATGATAGGAGAAGAATTGTTCCCTTTGAGATGTTGTGCTCGAGAAGAGTACTGAATATCCTATGGACTGCTAAAAGAACAAATTGATATGTCCTGGAAAGGGTGCAACTAGAGTGCTCCTTGGAGGCAAGGGTGATGGCAACAATTTTTATGTTTACGTCTTTCATTACCCTGGAATTTATTTTGATTGATATTAGGTATATATCTAAATAGTTTTACTATAGGTTTTAGCTTCCCTACACATCACCACAACAAACAGCACATAAACTAAATTAAGCTTTACCTAGATATAGAAGTCATCTCTGATTTTGACAAGCGTCAAATGCAAGGAGATAATGAAATTTAAGGTTGTGAATTCCATTGTGTTGTGGTTTAGACTTCTGTTTTTATACTAGTTTCATAGTAATACAATCCAAATATCATCTGGGGTCATGGCTTTTTTATTTAAATGAAAATTCAATTAAAGTTTTATCACAAAACTTAAGAAATTGATATCTCTCTTAATGTGTCAAGAAGTTAGGAGGATATGGACTTACATTTTAGAGTTCTATAAGCTTTTTGGACTAAATTTTTACTTCCATTGAATTCTTAACCTCTGAATTTCTTTAGAGGCTGTTCTCTTTCTTGGCTCCAGGCATAAAACAAACCACATAATGCTTCTTAATAAGGATAAAGGGTGGTTATATGTGAAATAAACTCTTGGTATTTGTCTTCATTTTTAAAATTTCTTTTTATTTTTGAGTCACTAATGAGGATATGTATTATAGAAAAATAAAACAAATTAAAATTTAATTTTAGATCCACTATTCTAAAAAATTACTTTAGGTGTTTAATTATGGAATTCTCACTTTAATTTGAACCAAGTAGTGTGAATAATTATTTTAACTCATTTCATCCTTACCCACAGGCTCTTCACTTTAAGCTAAAATTTCTGCTAAATGATTAGGTAGAGAATCTTTACTGCACTGTTCCCTCAAGGCGTCGTGGTTTCCCTCCTTAAGGTTCCAACAAGATATTTTCTGAATATAGAGAATTTTCTCAGAGAATCTAGAGCCAAACATCAAGATTAAAAACAAATTTTTCATTGATACACCACAATCTATTTCCCTAGTAAACCAAAATGCAGTCCTATTTTCACCTCTCATTATGTATGGGTGATGAAGGAATTTCATTGTTCCAGATTAAATTTTACTTCAACTCTGTAAGTTTAATTTTTATTGTTTTTAATTTCCTAGACTTCCTTTATTCCCTGTACTTGTTAAAATTATCAAAACAAATGCATAGTAATGTTAAATATCTTGATGAAAAAATCCAAGTCCTCTTAAACTTATCAATTAGTACTTGTTTAGTCAAGTAAGGTAAAAAACAATACTAGACTAGGACAACATACACACAAGTTCTACTACTGGCCATGGCACTTTGTGCTTTTGGGAAAGTAATTTGTAATTTTTTACTATATAGTATTTGTTTTCCCATTTTTAAAATGAAGATCTTAGTTCAATTGATATCCTCTCTTTCTTTCATGTTGTGTACCATCAAATCAGATCTGACTGTCACAGGAGGAGATTGCCCTTCCTCCAGCGGGGAGCATCTGGAGGATTTGAACTGTGCGCCTTCATGATTGCAGCACAGCTTCTTGCCCCTAGGAAACCAGAGCTCCCTAATTGGTATATTCTTACAAAACCCATTTTGGCCTGTTAGAGACATTATGTTTTAAAAGACAGTGAATTTTCCTTACAAACTGGTGACATTTCTCCTCTCTAATTTTCCCAAGATTGCCTTTTTCTCCACATACCTTAATAGTTTCTTGACTATTTTTCCAATACCATATTATCTTTAAATTATGGACTATGTGAGGATAAAGTCCTCTGTAACCACAGGAGGAAATCAATATCTACTAAAAAGAGCCCCATAACTTGAACAAAGGCATTGTCATAACTGAATTATCTCATAATAATAATAATAATACTTTGTTCACAATAACAATATTTTGCTATGTCTTTTGGAGCTGCCTTTTAAAATCTTCTGTTCATTTCTTTAACTTGGGTAACTAGACTCTGTTGTAGTTTCTTGACACTAGTGCAATTTTCAGAATCTTCTTTGGCATCCATTTCTTTTCTTTGTCATTTGTTTTTGTAACTACCTTTTGCTCTCTTCATTGACTATATTTTATATGTAATCTACAATTCATGTGCTCTTAGAATTTAACGTCTCACACACGTTCTTGAGACTTTTTTTTAAATTCAAGCGGTTAGACTAAATGTAGTATTTTGGCTCTTGGAGACTTGGTTTCATTTTCTTCAACTTCAGCTCAAAAGACATCTCACAGAACTTTTTTCTTATATTGCTAGCAACGATACCTACTTCTGATAATTCTGTGTGCTCTTGGATGGGCAGTCTTGAGTGTAATGATAAGGTGAAAGGAATACAGCGTGGTTGGTAGAGAGAGATTTGGAGTCAGAAGACTGGAATTTCATAAGCATTGTACTATACACACCTCCTGTGTTATCCTAAGAAACAAAAGAGATTCTTATGAAGTACAGTGTGTATACAATGTATATACAGTGTATATAAACAATGTCATGATGATGAGTAGATTTTTATAGTGGCATTCCCTGGGACACTTTTGTTATACTGACATTGGTTGTTCAATTTTCCTTTGGAGGCTCTGTGGCTACTGTGACCAGAGAGAAAAGAAGTAGCACTTTATTTTTCTAGGTGCATTTCCTGCCTTCTCCTCTCTTACTCTGTGAACAAGTGGACAATAGGACGCAGATCTTAGAAAGCATTAGACATGTAGATGGGTGATCAGTGGTATATATTGAAGGTGTAGAGATGGTCTTATTCCATGAACTCTGGAACCCTAAAGGTTTTTTCAGTTTGGTTGAATTCTGTGGGATAGGGTGAGAGCAGGGACTAAATAGAGATTTTAATTGTTCCATTTGATTACTTTCTGCTTTTGGTTGAAGTTCATAAACTTTGCCCTGGGGTTGATCCAAATGTAGCAATCAATAATTTGTTTATGTAATTACAGCACTTTAAAGCATTAGGGATAAAATGGCATGAAGCACCCTTTTCAAAAGTTTGCCTGCCTACCTTACAATAACACAATCACAGTTTATTTGCCACGTAGATACCAGGCAGCCATGCCTGCCAAGCCTGCACCTAGAGCCTACTGCTACCTTCTTTGCCTTTCTCAATTTCTCCTCAGGTCTCACCATTCTAGCCTCTGTCTCTCACTATTCAGCAGGGCAAAATATATCTCTATTGGTTGGCGCAAACGTGCAAACCCACAGCCATAAAAATGCTCAGTAAACACATTAACAGAATCCTGGCTTCTTTGAAGACACTTGCGTTTTATATATTAGTCCTATGGAGTGTTTTCTACTTGTTAACATTTTTGTGTATTATGCCCTAGTGTATATGAAGCTGAGAGATAAACTACTATTGAGATCACCTCATAAGCATAAGTACATTCAGACATTCTGTGAAACGATAATTAAAATTCTTCTCTGGCTGCACCTTGAAGGATAGTTTGGAGGTACCTATTTTAATTCTTCTCTATTTTAACATTCTGCTTTAATGTTTTGGTAATTTATCTGTGTGCATGTTCTTCATTTTATTAGGTGCTTTCAAGTTGAGTACAACTTATAGTGCTACTATGAACAATATATCTGAACTCTGTTCTATCCTGTGCCATCCTTATCGTCTCTGACACACTTGACCCATTGTTGCTGTTACTGTGTCAATCCATCTAGTCAAGATTGCTCTTCTCTTTTGCTGACCATCCATCTATCCAAGCATGATGTCCCTATCCAAGGAATAGCGTCTCATAGCAACATGCCCAAAGTATGTAGGACAAAGCTTTGTCATCCCTGCCTTCAAGGAGCATTCTGCCTGCACTTTATCCAAGATATATCTATTTGTTCTTTTGGAAGTACATGGGATATTCAGCACTCTTTTCCAACACCACAGTCCAAAAGGCATCATTTTTTCTTAGTCATCCTTATTTTTTATTCATACCATTGTCCAATTCTAGGCTTTTCTGTCAACTTATGTGATGAAACATCTTGTGAGCACCATGCTATGGTTTTACTTCTTCACAGAACTGTTGATATAAGTGTAATTAAATGCTTTCCATGTGTTGTTGACTTTTATTTAAATAAGGTAAATCTTAACATCAAAACAATTAGGTCATTAATATTTACAAAATATCTGTTATAGCATTTTAAATTATTTTTGAATGAATCACTGATAACACAGCTGTAGTCAGTCTGTACATGGGTAACATAAGACCTCACCTATAGCTATATCTTTGGCATCATTGAAAACCAGGATGTTCTGTGGGCTGAGTAAAGACAGTCTAATCATAGCAATATCCTTTAGTATATCTAAAGGTTAATTTAAAATGTCATCTGAGAGTTCAACATGTGGAGAGCTAAGATACAACAGACAAAAATTTGGGCAAACAACAAATGACAATGTTTTAGAAAAGTAATCAAAGACATTAAATTTCAAAACAAACTATTAGCCTCCACAAATAGAGAAACACAAACATCTGCAGGGTAAAACAGGACCCAGGCATTTGCTTTCCTGAGTAGATGCTGCTAGATATCATATAAACTGAATAAGAAGAAGTTTTTAGTGAACTGCTAAAGGCTTGTGTGAGAATGTCAAACTCTCAGGAACCACAAACATAAGATGGTTTTTACCTTGTCAGTTTTCTGTCTATGAAAGTCTTCAAGCACTCACCAGCAAGATCATCGAGAATCATAGAAAAAAAGATTTCCTGTGACTATTACTTAGGAAAGGAAATATTTTGTTAACTGGAAAATAACTGCATTAAAACTTCTCATTAAAGGCTCATAAGATGAAAATATGTCTTTATCTCCAAGCATATAATAACCTCAGTATAAACTGTCCTATAGACTGTAAAGGGAGCTCTGGTGGCTTAGTGCCAAGGAGCTGCCATGCCAACCCAGTCACATGGTTTGAATCTGTTGGCTACTTTGTGAGTATCTCCTCTTGTGCTATTTCCTTTTTTTGAAAAACTCACTGCAGGGTCAACTATGAGTTGGTTTCAGGGAAGTGGTTTATAGTAACATATAAGATACAAAGGAGCTCTTGTGGTATAGTTTGTAGTGAGTTGGGCTGTTAATCCAAGGGCGCTTCTCTGGCAGTGACTCTACAAGAGAAAGATGGAAAATCTCCTCTCATGCAATTTACAGTCTCCAAAAACCCAATGGAGAGTCAGTTATGAGTTGATTCTGACTTGATAGCATAATTTAGTCAGTCATAAGGGAGCAGCCTAGGAGCAAGAAGCTGTGATGCAATCCCAAAGGCACATGGTTTGAGGCCACCAGCTGCTCTGCAGTAGAAGGATAGGCAATCTTCTCCAATAGAGTTAAATGCCTCTGAAAAGCCATTGGAGGGTCAGCTATGTGTCGCTTCTGTCTCTCTGGTACACAACAACAACAGCAGCAGCAACAGCTACAACATACTATATACCTGACATCTATAGAACTGTACAATAAATGTTGAAACTTCATGTAAATCTAAAACAACTTAAAAAATACTTTTTAATAAAATCTTCAACCTATTTTTAAGTGCCATTGTTTGTGGAAGAACCAATATAACTGAAAGAAGCCCAATCTGCATTGAAGGAATTGTTGTTATTGTTGTTGTTATGTGCCATTGAGACACCTGCAGCTCATAGCGACCCTATGTACAACAGTTCTGAAGCCTGCTCTATCCCGAGTCAGCCTCATTGACTCTGACACACCTGCCTTCATTGTCCCAGTCACTATATCAATCCATCTAATCTAGGGTCTTCCTCTCTTGTGCTGTCTCTCAACCCTTTGGAACACGATCTCCTTCTCCAAGGACTGGTCCCTCCTGGTCACATGCCCAGAGTATTTGAAATGGAGCTTCAAAATCCTATCCTTCAAGGAGAAACTTCATTTCACCCTCTCCAAGACAGACCTATTTGTTCTCCTGTGGCCCATAGTATGTTCAAGTCTCTTCTCCAGCAGCAAAATTTAGAGGCATTGATTCTTCTTCTGATATCCTTAGTCATTGCCAAGCTGACTGATGCATAGCAAGCGATTGCAAAGACCATGGCCTGGATCCTTAGTCTCCAAACTGACATCATGACTTTTCAGTACTCTGGAGAGGTCCCAGACAACAGATTCTTTTCCTCTGCAATTTGTTCTTTCATTTTCTGACTGCTAGTGCCAAGAGTGATGATTGTGGAGCCAAGCAAGCTGTAACTGTTAACAACTTCTACCTCTTCTTCATCCTTGATGGTGTTGCCAACTGGCCCTCTAATGAGAATCTGTTTTATTTTGAGCTTAAATCCTTATTGCAGATTACACTCCTTGACCTCCTGTTGACAGCACTTCAGTTTCTCCTCAGTTTCAGCAAGCAAAGTAGTATCATCTGCATAACATAGGTTGTTAATGAGTCTTCCTCCAGTTCTGATGCTGCATTTCTTCTCATAAAGCCCAGCCTCCCAAATGACCTGTTTTGCATATAGATTGAAAAAGTATGAAGACAGGACACATCCCTGACACAGACAGAGTTTCCTTGCTCTGTTCTGAGGACTGCATCCTAGTTCAAGTATAGGTTTCACATGATCACAATCAAGTGTTCTGGGATTCCCATTCTAGCCACACTATGTTGTGATCCATGCAGTCAAATGCCTTGCTTTCTGCCAAGATCTATCTGACATTGGCGATAATGTCCCCAGTGCCACACCCTCTTCTAAAGCAAGCTGGTAGTTCTCTGTTGATGTATCAATCCCTCTCATCCAGGTTCTTTCTCTCCTGTACTGTCCCTTTTCCCTTCCAAGCATGATGTTCTTCTTCAAGGACAGAACACGGCCCAAAGTATGGCCACATGCTGAGTATGTGAGAGGGAGTTTCAATCTGACTTCTGTGCATGCTATCAGGTGAAATACATGTGTATAGCTTGTATTTATGTTTCTTATAAAAGGTATTTGCAATGAATAAATCACTGATTGTGCAGAATTCTATGATTCTATCCCCATCCTCATTTCAAAACCAAGTCCATGTCTTATGACTACTAATCCTTCCTTCTGGTTCCCAACTTTTGCATTCCAGTCACTTATTATTATTAATGTATCTTGGTTGTGTGTTTGCTTGATGGATGACTGCAAAAGTTAATAAAAATATTCTATTTCCACCTCTTTGGCTCTGGTTGTTGGTGCATAAATTTGAATGATAATGGTGTTAACAGATCTTTCTTGTATATGTATGGATATTATCCTGTGACTCACAACATTGTATTTAAAGATGGATCTAGAAACAGCCTTTTTTAACTAGGAAAGTGATCCTGTTTGTTTCCTCACCTTTTCATCTCCAGTGTAGTAGATCATAAGACTTTCAGATTCAAAATGTCCCATGCCAATCCATCTCATTTCATCAATACCCAATATGTCAATATTTATGTATTCCATTCATTCTTAATGATTTCCAGTTTTCCTATATTTATGCTTCTCACATTCCACGTTCCAATCACTAGTTTCTGCTTACAGCTGTTCCTCTTTCTTTGTGTTTCCAAAATTGAGGGCTTGACTTCAGTTTAAATGTCTGTTGGCAATAAATAAACCCTAGGAATTGATAGAATACCAGTTGAGGTATTTCAGGAAACAGATACAACTTTGGACATGTTTACAGTCTCTGCCAAAAAATATGGAAGAGAACTTATCTGGACTTAAAAGAATTTAAACTGACTTAAAGGAATTTGTATTTGTTCTCATTTGAAAAAAAGAGGATCCAGAAGACTGGAAGTTGTAGAACAATATCGCCAATACCACACGCATGTAAAATCTTGCTGAAGATAATTAAAAAATGGCTGAAATAGGATCTTACTAGAGAACTTGCAGAAACTTAAGCTGTATTTGGAAGAGGTTATAGAATGAGGTATATCATTACTGATGTCAGATGGATCTTTATTGAGCACAGAGTGCCAGAAAGATGTTTATTATGTTTTAATTGACTATGCAAAGGGATTTGACTGTATGGATCATAACATATTATGGCTAATATTGAGAAGAATAGGAACCTCAGAATGCTTAAATCATGCTAATGCAAAACATATACTTAGACCAAGATATTATTGTCTGAACAAAACAAAGGAAAACTATGTTTTAAAATCAGCACAGGTGTGTGTTAGGATTATATATTCTTTCCAACACTATTCAATCTGTATGATGACAAAATAATTTGAGAAGCTGGACTATATGAAGAAAATTATAGCATTAATTAGGATTGGAAGACGACTCATCAACTTACATTGTACAAATCACACAACCTTGCTTGCAAAATGAAAAAGTCTTGAAGCACTTACTGCAGAAAATCAAAGTTCTTAAAACAAGTGTATAAGTGTAAAGACTAAGTTGCATCCTCAATATGGATTGCATTTCAACACCAGAAAACCAAAAATCCTTACCATTGGACCAATATACAAAATCATGATAGTTGGAGAAAATGTTGAAGTTATTAATGATTTAATTTTACTAGGGACTATAATCAATGCACATGGTAAAAAAAGTCAAGAAATTAAAAAAAAGTTGCTTTGGGAAACTGCTTTGAAGGAACTCTCTAAAGAGCTAAGAGCAAAGATGTCAGATTAAAGACTAAGGTGTGTCTGATTCAAACCATGATATTTCAGTTACTTTCTATGCATCTGATATTTAGACAATTCATAAGGAGGAATCATTATGTTTGAATTAGGTCTGAGAAGAGTGTTGAATATACTCTTGTTGATTGCCTTCGAGTCGAGCACAATTCATAGTGACCCTATGAACAAAAGGCTTGAAAAACTAGTGACATTTATCAAAGTTCATAGAGTTTCTGGAGGCATGTTGTTTAAGAAGTGGATGCCACTCCTGCTTCCAAACCTGTCATAGTATGTTATCGTTGTTATTTGCCCTTGAGTCACCTGCAATGGATAGCGACCCTATGCACAGCAGCTCTGAACCCTTTCCTGTCCTGAGCCAGTCTCACTAACTCCAACACACCAATGCCCCTGGCCCTTGTTACTGTATCAATCCATCTCATCTGGGGTCTCCCTCTCCTGCTCTTTCCATCCACCCTACCAAGCAAGATGTCTTTCTTCAAGGATCAATCTCCCCTGGCCACGTGCCCAAAGTAAGTGAGGCAGAGCTTCAAAATCCTAGCCTCCAAGGAAAGACTTGGCTTCACCCTCTCCGAGTCAGACCTATTTGTTTTCTTGGCAGTGCATAGTATGTTCACGACTCTTCACCAGCTTCTTCTGTCATCCTTAGTTATTGTCCAACTCTCTGAAACCTAACAAGTAACTGAGAAGACCATGACCTAGATTAGGCAACTTTGTATCTAGATTGTCATCATTGCTCTTCAGCACTCTGGAGAGGTCCATGACAACAGATTTTTTATGAACTACTAAAAAGGCAAACAAGTCTGCCTTGATATAAGTGCAACTAGTGCACTCCTTAGAAGCAAAGATGGTGACATTTTGTCTCACACACTTTGGTCAGGAGGGATCAGTTCTTGGGAAAGCAAATCATGCCAGCAAAGTGGAGGATGACAAAAAGAGAGAAAGATCCTCAATATGCTGGATTGACAACAGTGACTGTTACAGTGGACTTCAGCATATCAGTCATGGTAAGGATGATACAGGAGAGGGCAAAATTCAGATCTGTTGTTCATAGGGTGGCTATGATTCTTAGTCAACTTGATGGTACCGAACAGCCACAAAAAACAACCCTAACCAATCCTCTCAGCAACCCATTATAATTTTTGCTATTATCATCCCATTTAGCATATTTGCAGACAAAGTTAAGTCAAGTAACTCATTGAGGGGCACAGTATTTATATGATTAGAAATATAGCATTAGTCTTTAAAGTCTATTGGAAACCAACTGTCATGCCATCAGTGTAACTGGGTCAACTGTGGATATTTTGTAAAACAATCATTTAAGGTTATATACCAGAGATATTGTCAACTTTCAATCATGGCAACCTCAAGGCATGTTCAAGTAGAGTTGGGTTCCACCGGGTTTTCAGTGACTGACTTTTCAGAAGTAGGCGACTAAATCTTTCTTCTGCAACATTCTGGACTTGAACTTTAAACCTTTCCTTTCAGTGAGCAATTGATTATGTCAACCATTTGCACCACTGAGGAACTTCATACCAGGGTGAAATCCATTTACTCAATGTCTTGACACCTCCCATGTGCTAGTCACTGCCCACGTATAAAATCAGCATGCCCGATACTATTTTTCTGAGAGATCTGTGGAATGATAGTTCCATTACTAACAGCACCTCCTGAGCTTGTTCTCAATCCCTCAAGACTTTGATTTTAGCAATTAGAAGTTGTGATTATGTATATGCCTCTCCCTACACTAGCTGCTTCTCTTAGATTTTGAATTACTTTGCCTCAAAAAAGAAAATATGCGTAAAAAAATAAATTCACACTGTCTTTTATTTTTCACATTTCTCTCTGTTCCTCAGTCTCTGAAGAGGTCTCTGAGTCCCTTTTTTGTCACTAGTGATGACACCAGCAATTGTCTTTGGTGGCTTTCTATTTTTTTAAATTAATCAATAAATAGGCCCATTCAATAAAAAAAGAGTCGACAATTATTTACAGCCCAATTCTCTTGAACATTTTTGACATGGAAAATGACCTTTTCTTCAGGACATTAAAAATTGCCCAAAACAGTCAGTTACTTATTGGTTATTTAAATATCTATAAATGGGAGTAATAATTAGCACTTCCTTCCAATTATTATTTGTTATGCATGAGTTATAAACACAAGCTTTGAAAACTGACCTTGGAAAAACAAATTCATTTGTTATGTATTCATTCTGAGAAGAATTCCTGGGTACTAAAATATTTATTTGTTAGAAAAAAATAAAGCAAAACAAACCATCTCATTTTTCATGAGGATATTTTATGCTTGGTAAAGGCACGGCTTTTGCCGTGGAGTTTTAGAGTACATTTTAGTAGTTTATTTCTGGTTGACAGTGTATTTTCAATGTGAAGACAAATGACTGACAAAACATTAAACCTCATTGAACACAGTTAAGTATTCTTGCTATCTGAGCCCCAACTTGACATAAGTAGAGAATGATTTTATTTGAGCCACACTTAGGATTCATGACAGGCTCACTTTTAAACACCAGATCTCTGATAGCATTGCTTCCTTTACATGACGCTTCAATTCTCTTGTAAAAGGATACAACTCTTATCGGAGTTTGACAAGTATGCTAAAGTTTTAATAACTCCAAAGTTGTTTTATAGCTGGAAAGGAACTGATGAGAGGGTTTACAAAGAGTTATTTGAAAGGCATCCTATTTATTTCATATCAGAAAACATTTAAGTAAAAAAGTAGCCAATTTCATTACTGTCAAGAAGCACATTTTTAGCTATACATTTCTACAGCAACAACTCCATCAATAGCAACAGTTCTGTGTTTAATTTGAGATATAGACCACACAAGGCAAACAGTTCATTTGCTTATTCTTTAAGAAACTTCTGCACTTTCTTACCGGTGATAACAGCAGTACTGACATTGTTAGGATACTCAATATGACATTTTTGCTGAGTAAGGGAGAAATAGTAGTGGTTCCTAAAAGTAACTTTGTGATTCACTAATCCTTCATAGTAAAACTCCAGATTCAGTAGTTGGATGGCAACACATAAAGGATTTTCCTGAATTCCATGACTGTTTTGTTAGTATTTCTCTAATCCTCAAAATCTCCTTTCTCCATCAATAAAGGTTACAGTGTCTTTATCAAGATTTTTTTCACTCCCTAGAAGAAAGCAGTCTTCAATACGGATTGCATTTCTACATCAAGGAACCAAAGATCCTCACCACCAAGCCAATTGGCAACATCATGATAGATGTAGAAGACATTGAGGTTGTTAACAATTTCACCTTGCTCAGATCCACAATCAACACTCGCACCAGCAGTAAGGAAATCAAAGATGATTTGCTTTGGGAAAATCTTCTGCTAGGGACCTCTCCAGAGTGGTAAAGAGCAATGATGTCTGTCAGTTGAGAGACTAAGAGTTGACTGATATAGACCATGGTCTTCACAATTACTTACTATACATTTGAAAGCTGAATGATGACCGAGGATGACGAAAGAAGAATGGATGCCTTTGAGTTGTGATCCTGGAGAAGAGTATTTGAACATACCATGGATTTCCAAGAGAACAAACAGGCTTGTCCTGAAGAGGGTAAAACCGGGTTGCTCCTTGGAAGCAAGGATTTTGAAGCTCTGTCTCACATACTTTGGGCACATAGTCAAGAGGGAGGAGAACATCATTTTGGAAGAGCAGAGTATCAGCACAGGAGAAGATGACCCTGGATAAGATGGCTTGACACATGACAGTGATAATGGGTCCAGATGTGTCAGGGAAAGTGAGGTTTGCTCAAGCCATGGCATTGTTCAGAGCTATTGCTTATATAGTTACTGAGTCACAGTGGACTTGATGGCACATGGCAATAACAACAAGGGGAGACATTTGTTATGTTATCCTCTTCTGATTATGTGTCACCATTTTGTTACTTTTTAAAGGTAATTTAATATTTTGATTATGTATGATCTTTGGTTCATCCATTCTGATCTGAAGGTGAAACTTAATCCCTTCTCTTAAATTTTACCAAAACCAACTTCTCACTTAAAAACATTTGAATATGTGGATTTGATAATGATTTGGGAAGATACAAGAATAGAAGAACAACACAAATAGTTTCATTTTCCAAAATCCTATTTAAAAACCTCATTTGGCTCTTTGCCTATCATGTTGCTTCTGTGTGTCACTCTTTCCCATCTTTTCAACATTTTTTTAAGGCTTACTGTAATGGAATAGTGAAATGGTTTACAACCTAAGGTTAGAAGTTCAGGTTCACTCAGAGACACACTGGAACACACACACACACACACACACACACACACACACACACCCCAAAAACCAAACTGGTGCTTTGCTTCTGAAAAGCACTATGGAACACAAGACTACTCTGACACTCACAGGGTCACCATGAGTCAGAGCTGGCTTCAGGGCAGGTTCTCTACTTAGAATAGCAAAGAGTTGGGAGGAAGCAAGTGCTCATCAACAGATAAATGGACAAAGCAACTGTGGTGCATTCACACAATAGACTACAGTGCATCACTGAAAATTGGTCATGAGTTTGAGAAATACTGTACAATACTGATGAAACTAGAATAAGTTATGTTGAAAATAGAACAAATGGTGACTGACATAAGTCAACCACCAGTGAATGATTATCATATCTGAGTACTATCAGGAAAAGTTAAGGAAAATTTTATACAAAGATAGAATTAATGTTAAAGGATAAATAGAAAAGAAAAAAGGGAGAGTGGTTCAAATTTTTTTAAAAATGAAAAAAATAACGCAAAAAGAAAAAAGAAGGATCAGTGGAAATCTCGTCCATTTAAGCTCTTTTACAGCTTTGCTTTAGTTGGTTCTAATATCTTACCTTCTCCTTAGCTGATTAATTTATTTTTGTTGTTGTTATGTGCTTTGAGTTGCCTGTGAGCCATAGCAACGCTGTGAAACTCTCAACCCTGCCCTGTCCTGAGCCAGTCTCACTGATTTCAACACACCAACCTCATTTCCCCTAGTTACCATATAAATCTATCTCATTCAGGGTATTCCTTTCCTGCACTGCACTGTCCCTCCACCCTTCAAAGCATGATTTCCTTCTCCAAGGATCAGTCCCTGTTGGCCACATGTCCAAAACATGTTAAACAGAGCTTTAAAATCTGAGCCTCCAAGGAGACAGTTGGTTTCACCCTCTCCAAGACTGACCTATTTGTTTTCTTTACAGTCCATTTCTACTATTACTAAAGCATTACTCCATATTCAAAGACAGAGGTGGAAGATAAGACTGAGATGATATCCAAAGCAACTCTGAATATTGCACTGGAGCACAGAGAAGCCAGAGCAAAGGGAAGAAAGCAGAACTTTAAGGAGCTGAACAGAAGATTGAAAAGGACAATGCGGGAAGACAATGTAAAGTGTTGTAATGAAATGTGCAAAGAGCTGGAGTCAGAAAATCAAAAGAGTTGGGCTCTCTAAGCATTTCTCAAGCTTACAAATAAATTCAAGTCTTGAGTTGCAATACTTACGGATGTTATGAGTAGAATACAGAATGATTCAGGAAGCATTAAAAGAAGAGTCACTACCAAAAAGAATTTACTGATACAGAAGAATATTAAAAAATAGCATCTGATCAAGAGGCCATGGTGATGAAGGGGGAAGTTCAAGCTGCACTGAAAGAATTACTAAAAACAAACAAACAAACAAACAAACAAACAAAAACAAAAAAACCCACAACAAGGCACCAGTAATTTACGGAGTACCAATTGACATATTTTAAATAACACATGCTTCCCTGAGCCTGCTCATCAGGTTGTGCCAAGAAATCTGCAGGAAAACTACATGGTCACCAACTGGAAAAAAAATCTATATTTCAATCCCCCAAAAAGGTGACCAGACAGAATAGGGAAATTACCAAATAGTATCACATATAAGCAAAATCCTGCTGAAGATTATTCAAAACTGACTGGAACATTCAGATCTTAGAAGAGGTTGTGACACTAGAGACATTATCACCAGTATCAGATGGATACAGGTAGAAAGCAAAGAGTAATAGTCTATCTGTGCTTTATTGACTATGCAGAGGCATTTGGCTGTGTAGATCACAATGAATTATGGCTAACCTTGAGGATAATGGGAATCCCAGAACACTTGATTGTACTCATATGAAACCTATACATACATAGATCAGGAAGAAGTTGTCAGAAAAGAGTAAGGAAACACTGTTGTTGTTATGTGCCATCGAGTCGCCTGCGACTCATAGCGACCCTATGCACAACAGCCCTAAACTCCGCTCTGTCCTGTGCTAATCGCACTGTCTCTGACACTCCCATCCCAATTATCCCAGTCACTGAATCAATCCACCTCATAGAGGGCCTTCCTCTCCTGTGCTGTCCCTCCACCCTCCCAAGCATGATGTCCCTCTCTAAGGACCGGTTTCTCCTCACAACATGTCCAAAGTATGCTAGACGGAGCCTCAGAATCCTTGCCTCCAAGGACCAACCCGGTTTAAACCTCTCCAGGACAAATCTGTTTGTTTTCCTAGCAGTCCATGGTATTCTCAATACTCTTCTCCAGCACCACAGCTCAAAGGCATCAATTCTCCTTCTATCCTCCTTTGTCATTGTCCGACTCTCTGATGCATAGCAGGTGATTGCGAAGACCATGGCCTGTATCAGACGCACCTTAGTCTCCAAAGAGATCTTTGGAGAGGGCCCTAACAGCAGACTTTCCCATGGCAATGCGCCTTTTAATTTCCTGGCTGCTGGTGCCAAGACTGTTGACTACGGAGGCAAGCAAACTAACGCTGCGCACAATCTCAATTTCTTCACCATCCATCCTGAGGCTGCCAATTGGTCCAGTGGTGAGAATCTTTGTCTTCTTGACATTGAGCCTCAATCCATATTGTAGGCTGCAGTCCTTGACACTCTGCAGCAGGCGCTTCAGGTCCTCCTCAGTTTCAGCAAGCAGGGTTGTGTCATCCGCATAATGCAGATTATTGATAAATCGTCCACCAATCTTGACCCCACATTTCTCCTCATAGAGCCCAGCCTCCCGGATAATCTGTCCTGCATACGTGGTTCAAAAATTAGGATAGGAGTGTGTCATGGATATGTCCTTTCTCCATATCTTTCAATCTATATGTGGAACAGATCATTTTGGGACAGATCATTGAGGGACTCGAAAACCTACATAAGTAAGCAAGATCTCAATCTTTTATTTTATTTCCCACTCTTTTTCTAAATATCTAATGGATTCAAAGTCTGATAATCAGAAAGACTGTCATCAATAACATTAACTATTGGCTTTTGTGGTTATCATTGAAAGCCGTGGCTGTTGCAGTGGAACACCCGAGAAGACCAATTACTCAACCTACTCTCCCAATACCAAAACCTCTCTTGCATCTGGTTTGGATTGAACATCTCTCCCATCCTATACTGAATTATTTATCTGGTATTACTTTCTTAGCCTTGGCATAATATCAAACTCTGCAGAGATCTCAGAAGTTGGGCCACCTCATTGACCCGGCAGGTGGTGTCTCAGTGGCCAGACACACAAATTAAGTTGACCTGTGTGCATTGTGGAGGGCAGCTTCCTTCCTGCTCCAGCTGCTGCTTTTCTGCCTCATGTTATGTTTTCTTGAAGTCAGCTTTATGTCTCTACCTTGTGTGCTTGCAGCAGTCTTCTCCGTAATGGATTTTGTAATTATAACTACTTTTTATATGTAGTCAATTCTTCCCCTTTTTATTCACTCTTCCATTTATATCTCATAGTGTCATTTAATCTTTGAGCAAAATTATACAGTACAATTACGTTTTACTTAAGAACCTTCTCAAAATCTGCTGAAGCTCTAGTCCTGCACTAGCAGGTATTTACTGTATATGTCGAGTCTATAGACTATTCTACAGCGACACTATGAGTCAAAACCAACTCGCTGACAATGGGATTTTTTATTTGCACACAAGCGCTTGTCAGCAGAATATAGCGAATGGATAGTCCTGTTTTTATGGCACTTAACTATAGCAAGTGCTTCTTTTGCATTTATTGTTTTTTTAAGATAGTTTTAAATGCTTATGGCAAACAATTGCTTCCTACAAAACTTTCATGAGGATAATGCCTTTATCACTCTTATTTTATAAATGAGATCTGTTTTTTGAGGTTCCTTCTATACTTGCTAGTGTAGACAGAGGTTTATAACAAGCAAGCCAACACCACGAATGCATTGATTTTACACTATTATTTTCAGTTGGATCATAAAAAAGGGTAGTTAATGTTGAGAAGAACGGGAAACACAGAACATTTAATTATGCTCATGTGAAACCTATACTTAGATCAAGAGGTTGCTGTCTGAACAAAGTAAGGGAACATGATATTGATTACAATCAGGAAGTGTATGCATTGGGGATGTATCCTTTCTCCATACCTATTCAAGCTGTATGCTGAGCAAACAATTCATGAGGGTGTACTCTGTGAAGAGGAATGTGGCATCAGGATCAGAGGAAGACTCGTCAGTACCTGTGTTAAGCAGATGACACCACCTTGCTTGCTGAAACAGAGGAACACTTGAAACGCTTGCTGTAGAACACCAAGGAGTGTAGTCTTCAATGCAAATTATGCCTCAACATAAAAAAAAAAAAAACCAGTTCAGAATAAGAGCTGCATAGTAAAGTGGACTGGGGAGGGGGCTTGTATAACACTGAAAGAATTTTTTATTTTCAAAGAAAAAAAAAGA
>NW_006399763.1:21400743-21402215 GCF_000299155.1 Elephantulus edwardii
GGGCTGGGTGTGTCAGAGGCAGTGCAGTTGGTGCAGGATAGAGCAGGGTTTAGGGCTGTTGTGCATAGGGTCGCTATGAGTCGCAAACGACTTGATGGCACATAACAACAACAAATAAACACATTTTTTATTTTCTTGACTGCTGTTACCCAGGGTGTTGATTGTGGACATAAAGTAAAAGGAAATGGTAGCCAATTCAATCTTTTCTCCATAATAATGTTGGTCCAGTGATGAGGAATTTTGTTTTCTTGATGTTGAGATGTAATCCATAATGAAGGCTGCTGTCTTTGACCTTCTACAGCAAGTGCTTCAAGTCCCTTTCACTTTCAGCAGGCAAGGTTGTGTCATCTGTATATCATAAGTTATTGATCACTCTTCCTCCAATTCTGATGCCACATACGAGCCAACATTTATGAAGAGTCACCGTATATCAAATGGTAGGTCTGGTGGCAGAGTTGCACTGGTAAACTAGAAGCAAGTCCTCTTTGGCTGTTCAAATCCACCAGCGTCTCATTGAAAGAAAGATGGGTAATCTCCTCCTATATGGTTTACAGCCTTGAAAATCTGCTTCTTGGGATTCAGTGGCTCTTTGTTTCTCTCCTGTAGCATGTCTGGCCAAGAATTCTATGTGAACTTGTGTATCTTTATTTCTTTTCTTTACCTGTACAGGACCAGCTCTGATTTCAACTGTTTTTTGGAAAAGCTTTGGATCAGTTCTTCTTGATCATGGCTGACCAGGTAACACCAGAATGGGCCCAAAATTTGTAAACTATGGGTGCACTGGAATGATAGCTGGAACTGGAAAACACGCGCAACATATGTATAGCATAGCAATCAAGTCTATTGACTGGCACAGTTGGCAACAATGATGGCTGGCTCAAAGATGGCAGCCAATCCAACAGTTCTGAATGCATGTTGCTGTCCACAGTCCTGGCAATCATCCACTTTGCGCCAGCAGGCTCCTGAAAGGGCTTAATGAACCTCTTCCATGTCTCCTGCTTCAGGGCTTAAACATATAATTTTCCCCATTCTGATTATAGCTACAATATTCCTACATTTTACAAATTTAAATCAGTTCTGCTTTTGATACATGGATTGTAACTGAGACAGTTTTAATTAGTTTTGAAGTTCTGCTTTTTTTGGTGCTACCCTTTTTTTTTGTGAAGGCAACCCAGCATGGATCTACAGAGAAGCTTGGTTGTTAATTCTTTGTGCCGAACTTTGGGAGCTCAGGCTAACAGGAAGAATGGATTGGAGTAGGAGGAGATTCCACTGCTCTGGGGGTTAAATGTCTGAACAAGAATTTAAAGAATACTGGAAATCAATGACAGGACAAGAGATCCGACCCTTGGATAGTCTGTCTCAGAGGAAGTTCAAGCAGGGTGCTCTTGAAAAGCAAAAGATACATCTTCAAGGATATGAACATGTATGGCCAAGCACAATCAATAAGAGTGCATCTAAATTCCAAAATC
>NW_006399763.1:21403410-21404109 GCF_000299155.1 Elephantulus edwardii
AAATAGTATCTCTATTTGCAACTTTTTGAGAAAGTGCCATACCACTTTTCACAGTGGTTGCACCATTTTTCACTTCCACCAACAAAGAATAAGGGTTCCAGTTTCTCCACAACTTTGCCAGCATTTGTTGCTTGCTATTCTATTAAATTTTGTTAGTCTTACTGGGGTGAGATGGTATCTCTTAGCTGTTTTGATTTGCATTCTCTTAGAGCTAGGGGTATTGAACATTTCTTCATGTGCTTGTTGGCCACATGAATGTCTTTTTTGATAAAGTGTCTGTTCATATCCTGTGCCCATTTTTCAATTGGATTATTTACCTTTATCTTGTTGGGTTTCTCAAATATTTTATAAATTCTGGATATAAGTCCCTTATCTGACATGTCATTAACAAATACTTTTTCTCAGTCTGTGGCTTCCCATTTTACCTTCTTGGAGAAGTTTTTGTTGTGCATAGGGATTTGATTCTTAGAAGGTCCCATTCACCTGCAACCAGGAGAAGATAAAGTAGATGAATGGGATCTTCTAAGAATCAAATCCCTATGCACATCCAAAAACTTCTACAACAGGTTAAAAGGGAAGCCAATGGCTGGGGAAAAGTATTTGGAAATGACATATAAGATAAGGGACTTATATCCAGAATTTATAAAATACTTGAGCACCACAACAAGATAAAGGTAAATAATTCAATAGAAAAATGGG
>NW_006399763.1:21405039-21410223 GCF_000299155.1 Elephantulus edwardii
CCCATTCATCTATTTTATCTTCTCCTGGTTGTAGATTTCCCAGGATACTTGAAAGACTGTTTATGTTGTGGAGTAGGACTATTAGAGTTCTTCCAGGTTTTTCTTTAATCAAGTTTATAGTCCTTGGTTTTAGTTCGAGGTCCATGATCCACCTTGTTTTTGTATAGGAATGAGGTGTGGATCTTGCTTGAATCTTCTGCAGATACTTTTCAAATGCTGTCAACACCATTTGTTAAAAAGACTGTCATTTCCCCACTTAACTGATTTCATCTCCTTGTCAAAAATCAATTGATGGGCGCTGATTTCTGGGTTCTCAATTCTGAGAATCTAAGTTCTCTATAAACTTTCATTATAATCACAACTAAAAAAAAAAAAAGTAGAAAACAAATGTCCTCACCACTGTTCCAATAGATATTACGATAAATGGAGAAAGGGTTACAGTCAATGATTTTTATTTTGCTTGAGTCAATGATCAGCACCCTTGCCACTAGCAGTCAAAAGTTTAGGAGACACATTGTATTCAACAATTCCAATATCAGGGACGTCTTCAAAATACTCAAGAATGATGGTATCAGTTTGAAGACTAAGGTGCACCTGATTCAGGCCATGGTCTTTTCAATCATCTGCTGTGCATCTCAGAGGTGAACAATGAATAGGATGACAGAAAAAGAATTTGATATCTTTGAATTGTGGTGTTGAAGAAGAAAAATAAGTATTGCATGTACGGCCAAAAGAAGAAATACATATATCTTGGAAAATGTAGTCAGAGTGCTCTTTGGAGGCAAAGCTTCATCTCTCATGCTTGGGAGATGTTGCTAGTAGAGGTTATTCCTTGGAAAGGGACATCATGCTAGGGAAGGTATAGTGTCAGTGAAAGAGAGGAAGACTTCCAACAAGATGGATTGCTACAGGGACGGCGGCAATAGGCTCAAGTGTGTCAAAGATGATGAGGATGGTACAAGATTCGACAGAGTTCAGGTCTGTTCTTCATAGGGTCACTGTGAGTTGTACTTTATTTAAAGACAGACAACAACAACATTATTAGTTACTCCCAACTTGATCGTGAATCACAGCAACCTATGTGTGCAGTATAGAATTGTTCCACAGAGTTCGAGGCTATGGCTTTTCAGAAGCAGATCACCAAGTGTGTTTTTTGAGGAGTCTGCCTTTGTTTGAAACACCAATATTTCGGCCGTCATTATGTACTGTCGTGTCAGAACGAATTCATATGACCCGTCACTGTCAGTGGGTTTTCAGAGGCTGTAATCTCCTGGGAGGTTGCCCGTCGATCCCCCACAGAGCAGCTTGTGTGTTAGAGTGTCTTGCCTTTGGCTTATTAGTGCACTTCCTTACCACCAAGCTGCCAGAACGCAGCATTTTTACTAGTCAACAATTTGCATCACCAAATGAAAAACTTTTAAGAACAAATGCAATTTTTATGAAATTACCCTTTTACAAGTGGGTTTGAGTTATACATTTAGTTTAGGGTACTTTCAAAAGAAATTATTTCTGCAAGTATAATGTTTAATGCCATTTCTTTAATTGACACCATCAAAATTTTAGTTGAGTGCTTTAAGAAAAATATGTTGCAGTGTTTGAAGATAGAGGAAGGAGAATGTAAATGGGAAATTACCTTTCTATTCTTTTGAGACAGTTAATTTTTTTACCAAGTGATAATATAGGCTACTAATTGTAGTCAATTGGCTTTTACAAAAGGAACAAGATATTTTATGCTTCCCCTATAACCTCATATACATCAAATTGTGTAAGATATTGACTAATAGTGAATGTATAAATTTGGAATTACCATAGTTAAGTATTATTTTGATATTATAAGTTTCTATGTTTATTGGGTAATCAAAATGGATGAGCTAAATGGAACAAATATTGTAGCAAAGACATCCCATCTACTCATAATCTAGAAATCAACCTACACTTCATAAGAATTCATTGCATCAATAATAATTACGTATAGAAAAACAGCCAATTTGAAAAAAAATGAAGCAGTTTTCAAGTTAGTAATTATTTAAACAGAGGATGAACTTTTGAGATGATCTCTTATCTCCCTGTTGCTGTAAGCACACTTTGATTTCTAGAAACCCTCCTTTCTGTTTCCCAGACTGTAATTCTCTACAGGAGCAGACTGCCAGTCACGCAGAGAGGCTTGACAATTCAAGCCACCAATTTTAGCTGACACTCTATGAACTATACCACCAGGACTCATAACCTCACATTCATTACTTCCCAATAACTTTTAAATTTGTTTTTCAAGGAAAATTATTAACTCAATGTAATTTTAAAATATTGAACTGTAAAATAAAAAAAAATTCTCTGAATTGTGTAATGCCAAATAAGCTCAGAAATAGGCTTTTTTCTCCAACAGCGTTCTAACATGCATTAAATGTTTTAGTAAGCAAGACAAGGTTCTGCCATTTCAACAATTCCTATGGCAAATAACCTACATCTTGAAGATTTATTATGGTGATCAGAAAGGCCAGATGCTGCACCTGTTCATGTAGTTATAGGAGGAGTGAACCAATGGAGCAAGAAGGCTGAGCAGTCTGAGTGATATCTTGTAGATGTGCAGTTTGTTGAAGCTTAAAGCCACAAGAAAGACTTCTGGTGGTGAAGTACCTAATGCATTGTGCTGTTAACGCCAAGGTTGGCTGAAGGTTGGCAGGTCCATCCCATTGCTTACTTCCTCCTCAAGAGAAAGACGGGCAGTTTTCTCCGATAAAGATTTAAAGCCTGCAAAACCCAACTGAAGGTGTCTGTGAGTCTAAATCTATGGCAGAAGGGGAAGGTCATGGGAACATTTGAAGAAAAGACTAGAGACATATTTTCTAGGCTGTATTTCTAGACTATGCCATTTACCAACTAACTGATATACAACAAGCGACCAATTAATTCTTTTCCTCACATTTTTTCATCTCTGAATGGACATAAAGTAGTGTCATTTTTATCTTATAAAAATTACATGTATTGATATTAGAACATAGAAGATAAATACAAGCATTTACAGAAATTGAAAACCACCACTATCTACAAATAGATTTGATAGCATTTTTTTCATATAAACTTTATAAATATATTCTGTTATATATGATGTTGCTTTATTGTTGTTGTGGTGGTGGTGGTGTGCTGTTGAGTTAAAACCACCTCATAGATGACCCTCCAGCACGTTTTCAGAGGCAGCAAATCACATGGAAAGTGGTCTGTCCTTCTCTTATAGAGCTGCTGGTGGATTTGAAAGGCGTGCCTTTGAGATTTCAGTGTCTTACCATTAAGGCCCAGATGTCATTGTATTGTGATATTTATATTTCATTATGCTCATTTAAACTTAAATTACTATCAATTAATTAATATTTTCTCTGGTTCTAAAATTATATTTAAAAGTTTAAAATATATAACATCCTATAATAAAATATTTAGTCATTCTTCTGTATCTGCCCATTTTGACCAACTCCAAATTTGGTTTTGTTTTGTAAATATATACTGTTTTTAAATTTGGTGATTATATGCATAATCAAGCATGCCATTCACAATCTGTAAAAGAGATAAAATACATTGGTTGCATACTTCACATTGGGTTACCATTCTCTTTATCATACCCACATGGTCTCATCACCATTAAGTTAACATTTGTCCCTTAAAGCAGTTCTTGTCTTTAGCTTGTTGTCAGATTCAGCTTAAACATATACTTATATAAGTGTGTCATGCTCCTGGGAAATATTTTTTTATTATTAATTGGGCTAGCCCAATTGTTTACATTGGCTTTATGAAATAGTTTTGTTTAAAGCTATAAAGATTATTTAAGGCATTAGTTTTTAGGAGTTATCCCAAATTTTCATAACAGTGAATCCAAGTTTTTACACATATAAATATTGTTGCTGTTGTTATATGCTTTCAAGTAAAAACAACTCTGAGCTGACTGTTCAGTGTGTTTTCAGAGGCATATTTTGCTGAAACAAGACAGAACAGCCAGTGGATTTTAAGGTGTATAAATATGTATGTGGTAAGCATATGTATGTTTGTGTATATCTCTTGTAACTACTTAGAATAAAACATTAATAATTTGGTAACTAAATAGATATTCTGTACCCGACCTTAAGGGGTTTGATGCATGTTGTTATAAAGTCTCTCAAAAGAACAATTTGCTTTTTCATAAGTTGTTGTTATGTGCTGTCGAGTCACTTGCGACTCATAGTGACCCTTTGTACAACAGCCCTAAACCCTGCTCTACCCTGTGCCAATCTCACTGCTTCTGACACACCCATCCCGATTACCCCAGTCACTGAATCAATGCACCTCACAGAGGGTTTTCCCCTTCTGCGCTGTTCCTCCACCCTCCCAAGCATGATGTCCTTCTCCAAAGACCTCTCCCTCCTTACAACATGTCCAAAGTATGTCAGATGAAGCCTCAGAACCCTTGCCTCCAAGGAGTAGCCTGTTTTAACCCTTTCCAGGATGAATCTGTTTGTTTCATGGCAGTCTAGGGTACATTCAATACTCTTCTCCAACACCACAGCTCAAAGGCAACAATTCTCTTTCTATCCTCCTTAGTCATTGTCCAACTCTCTGATGCATAACAAGTGACTACAAAGACCATAGCCTGTATCAGATGCACCTTAGTCTCCAGAGAGACACCATCGCTCTTCAGCACTTTGGAGAGATCCCTAACAGCAGACTTTCCCATTGCAATACATTTTTTGATATCCTGGCTACTGGTGCCAAGAGTGTTGACCATGGGGCCAAGGAGACTAAAGTTGTTAACAATCTCAATTTCTTCACCATCTATCCTGATCCTGCCAATTGGTCCAGTGATGAGAGTCTTTGTCTTCTTGACACTGAGCTTCAGTCCATACTGAAGGCTCTGGTCCTTGATCCTCTGAAGCAAGCGTTTCAGGTCCTCCTCAGTTTCAGCAAGCAGAGTTGTATCATCTGCATAACACAGATTGTTAATAGATCTTCCACCAATCCTGATGCCACACTTCTCCTCACAGAGCCCAGCCTCTTGGATAATCTGCTCTGCATAAAAGTTTAAAAGGTATGGAGATAGTACACATCCCCGGCACACGCCTTTCCCAATTTTTAACCATGCAGTGTTTCCTTGCTCTGTTCTGATGACTGCCTCCTGGTTCAAGTAGAGGTTTTGCATTAGAAAGATCAAGTGTTCTGGGATTC
>NW_006399763.1:21418093-21419002 GCF_000299155.1 Elephantulus edwardii
TCTAACATCAGCAACAATATCCCTAGTACCACGACCCCTTCTAAACCCAGCCTAGACTTCTGGCAAAATGCATTGATAATAATGGGTGACTGGAATGCAAATGCTGGGAACAGAGAAGAAGAATCAGTAGTTGAAAAATATGGGTTTGGTGACAGAAATAAAGCTGGAGAAAGAATGATTGAATTTTGTACAATGAATGACTTCTTCATTGCAAATATGTTTTATAAGAAACATAAAGGCAGGTTATACAGATGGATCTTACCTGATGGTATGCATAGGAATCAGATCTATTACATCTGCAGTAAAAACCGCTGGAGAATCTCAGTATCAGCTGTGAAAACTAGGCCAGGAGCTGATTGTGGAACAGACCACCAACTACTCCTATGCAAGTTCAAGCTGAAGCTGAGGAAACTCAAACCAAATCCACAGGAGTCAAAATATGACTTTGATTGCATCCCACCTGAATTTCAGGATCATCTCAGGAACAGGTTTGAGGCCTTGAACACTAATGAGCGAAGACCAGATGAGTTGTTGAAGGATGTCAAATGTATCATCCAGGAAGAATGCAAACGGTCATTACAAAGACAGAAGAGGAAGAGAAGACCAAAACGGATGTCAGAAGAAACTCTGAAGATTACACTGGAGCATAGAGAAGCCAAAGCACAAGGAAGAATTCAAGATATTTAAGAGCTGAACAGAAGATTCCAAAAGGCAGCACGGAATGACAAAGTAAATTTATTACAATGAAATGTGCGAGGAGCTAGAGTCGGAAAATCAAAAGGGCCAAACTTGTTCAGCATTTCTTAACCTCAAGGAGCTGAAGAACAAATTCAGACCTAGAGTTGCTATAATCCAGGGTGCTTTAGGCAGAATATTAAATGATCCAGGATGTATTAAAAGAAGATGGAA
>NW_006399763.1:21419102-21425195 GCF_000299155.1 Elephantulus edwardii
TGGCAGCATCAGGATGGATGGTGAAGAGATTGAGATTGTTCACAGCTGTAGTTTGCTTGGTTCCACAGTCAACACTCATGGCACCAGTAGCCAGGAAATTAAAAGTCTGCAATGGGAAATTCTGCTGTTAGGGACCTCTCTAAAGTACTGAAGAGCAATGGTGTCTCTCTGGAGACTAAGGTGAGTCTGATACAGACTATGGTTTTTGCAATCACTTGTTATGCATTAGAGAGTTGGACAGTGACTAAGGAGGATAGAAAGAGAATTGTTGCCTTTGAGCTGTGGTGCTGGAGAAGAGTATTGAATGTACCCTGGACTGCCATGAAACAAATAAATTCATCCTGGAAAGTGGTAAAACGGGCGACTCCTTGGAGGCAAGGATTCTGAGGCTCCGTCTAACGTACTTTGGACATTTTTTAAGAAGGGACCGGTCATTGGAGAGGGACATCATGCTTAGTAGGGTTGAGGAACAATGCAGGAGGGGAAGACCCTCTATGAGGTGGATTGATTCAGTGACTCGGGTAATCCGGATGGGTGTGTTGGAGACGTGTGACTGACATAGCACAGAGCAGAGTTTCGGGGTGTTGTATATCGGGTCTCTATGAGTCGCAAGCTACTAGACTGCACATAACAACAACAACAACAACAACATAAGAAACAGAAAAATTAATACCTAACAACAAATTATGATAATAAAGAACACTAAGAAAAGCACAGAACAAAATACTATTAAAAATATTAATTTCAATAACTGAGAGATACACTTAACAATTTAAAGATAGACCCAAATTAGGTTAAAAATAAGATTTGTTGATTGATTTTCTTGTTATTATATGCCATTGAGTTACTTGCAACTCATAGCGTCACCATATGTGCAAGAGCCCTATACCTGCTCCATCCTGTGCCAACCTTATTGTCTCTGACACACCTATCCTCATTGCCCTGTGAGTAAATCAATCCATCTTATTGAGTGTCTTCCTCTCCTACCCTGTCCCTCCACGCTTCCAAGCATGATGTCTCTCTCCAGAGACTGGTCTCTCCTTGTAATCTCTCCAAAGTATGTCAAACAAAGCTTCAGAATCCTTGCCTCCAAGAAGCAGCCTGTTTCACCTTCTCCAGGATGAACCTATTTTGTTTCCCTATAAGTCGATGGTATATTCAACACTTCTCCATGACCACAACTCAAAGACATCAATTCTCTTTCTATCATCCCTAGTCATTGTCCAGCTCCTGATGCATAGCACGCAACTGTGAAGACTATAGCCTGGTTCAGGTGCACCTTAATCTCCAGACTGATGTCGTTGCTCTTCAGTACTCTGGAGAGGTTCCTGACAGCTGACTTTCCCAGTGCAATTCACCTCTTGATTTCCTGGCTGCTGGTACCAAAAGTGTTGATTATGGAGGCAAGCAAACTACAACTGTTTCATTATCCATAATGATGATGCCAATTGGCCCAGTGGTGAGAATCTTCATTCTCTTGATGTTGAGCTTCAATCCATTTTGAAGGCTGCAGTCCTTGACCTTCTGTAGCATTATTCTGTTAATCAAGATTCCAATGGTAAGGGGGCAGTGGAATGTAAGTATTTAGAGGGAATATAATACAGGAAGTTTGTTACAAAGATGAACTAGTGAAAGGGAGAGCATGAGTTCCAAACTCTGAAGCTAAAAAAGGAGTAATAACCAGAGATCAGACGCTTGCTGAAATATCTGGGCTACAGCTCTAAGGCTGTACTTGCTGCTAAATTGATGAAGATGTTGCCACATTTCATTCAGGATTCAACAAAAAATGGCCAGGGCTGGAGTTATGTCTACACTGTACATGAATCATGTTGTCGTTGTAGCTGTGCTATAGCCATGGCTGCTTTGTCACTGCTGGTGCTATTACCAAAAAGTCTGCCAGAAACGGAAAGCACAAAAGAGGTGCTTCTCCCCTCCTCCTTCATAACAATTCCTATCAGGGTTCCTATTAGCGTAACTTGACAAGAAGCCAGTTGGTAAGAAATTCTGGGACATGCCATTTGTATACTCAGAGCCTCCTCCAACAAAGTGCAGAATACAGCAGTGTGGAAACAGGGACTTAAAACAAACACGCAAACAAGCTGCACTGTCATCTATAAGACATGCATTTATAATGATGGGACATGGAAATGTTTATTTATTCAGCAAGTGTTTAAGAGCTCCATTTTGTACATCTTTCAGGTAGAGAGATACAGCAGGGAGCAAAAGAAATAAAATATCTGTTCAATGTAGTTTCCACCTTTTGACTCAAGTAAGATAGACAACAAACAAAATATGTAGTCATGTCTTATAATGCATGGGAACATGATAAACGTGATTGGGAAATAAAGCAGGAAGGAGGGATATGGAGGGCAGGGGGTTGCAATTTGTAAACATAGGAGACTGGAAAGGGCTTGACTGGCAGGTAATATTTGAATAAGAATTTGAAGAGAAGGAAATAAGTGCTATGGCTATCTGGTGGCAGAATGCTGGCGGGGTATCCTCATTAAAGGCTTTAAAAAGGTACTGGAAAAACCACATAAGCCAAAAGAATTGTCAAATTTGTGTTTAATAAATAATTACTAAAAAGAAAGATTTTTTCTTATAATAATTAGTACTTTAAGTGTAATAACAATAAGAGAATGTTATTTATTGGTTAAAAGAATATTACATTAAGAAGGTATAATGATCATGTATATAAATTTTTATAACTTCAGTGTAAGCTGAAAACATATGCAGCTACAACTAGCAAATGAGATGAAAAAGGTATGTAAACAAATGTGGTTTACATTGAGGTACACAGAAAACAAAAATATCATGATTATCATGTCCCAATGAATTAGACAACTTTTAGATCACAATGTAGAAATGTTAAAAACACATTATTTAACTTATTCATGGGAAATTTCATGTACAAGACTACAAAAAAAGTTTAAGTAAATTTTAAAGACACACCAGCACTATGACTGTAATTCTTGACCAATATTCAATATAGTTAGAAATCCATAATAAAACATAGCTTTGAAAATCCTGTATATTTTTCTTTTATTAAAGAAAACCATAAGGGGAATCATGAAATAGTAAATGAAATAAAACCAGTATAGGTCAACAGTGTGAGATTCACCCCAAATAGAACTTAGATGGAAATCGACATACTGGAACACATTTCACGGAACACAATATTGATAGAGGTAGAGGAGAGAGTTAAACTAAAAAATACAGAAGAAAGCAACAAAGTAAACACAAAAAATAAGAAGGAAATAACAAAAGAATTGATTTCAGCATAGAGAATAGAAACAATAAAGATAGTTAACAAAATAAAAAACAGAAAATATGTTTTATAAAACTAATCTAGAACAAAAGAAGTTATATATTTAAGATACAAAATAAAAGGTGATAACTATGATATTTATTAAAATAACAAAAGGACACTATTAGCATTTATAGACAAATTAAAGAGCAAATCCATGTATCTTACAGTTGAATTCCTCTTATCCTCTTTTCTTGGAGTTTCAGGATGATGAAGTTTCAACTCCCATACTCTGGAAATATTGTTAAAATGGATTATTCCTTAGATAAAAGACATCATGCTTGGAAATGTGGAGGGTAAATGAAAGAGAGGAAAACCTTCATTGAAATGGATTGCTATAGCAACTGCAGCAAGTATGTCTAAGACAAGTATATGACACAGGACAGGACAGGGTTCAGATTTGTTATTCATAGGGTTGCTGAGTTGTACTTAACTCTATGGCACCTAACAACAACAACAACAACAAACTCAGCAATAAGCACTGTACCTTTATTGCATGTCAAGCTAAGAAACTATAAAATCACCTTTTTCCATATTTAGCACATTCTCAGTCCCAGAAAGGTAAAAAGGATGGAAGGTAAAAGGTAAAAGCGATGGCAAAGTAGAGAGAAACACATTCTTTAAAACAAAAGCTGTTTGTTATGATATATTTCTCTCCAGCCTCTAAAATAAGCACAGAATTCTTCAGAGAACACCTGGAGAGTTTGATCTGGCTGTTTTCTAATTGGGGGAAACAAGGATCAGTATTTGATTCTGTCTTGAAAACTGTCTGATAATGAAAAGCTGTCTCACTAACCTGTGGTTGCAAAGCCAAAAGAATAAGTTATATAACAAGTTTTTATTTTGGTTTGCTTTTAACTAAACTTATTTTATTTTGGTCTTTAAAGGGAAAAGAGAGAACAGTGGAGATTGCACACAGAATTTATAAACATTTTGTTTCACACATTCTTTCATTCACATTGCATTTTATATTATCATTCTAATACATTGTTTTTTATAAAATTAATAGCTACCAATCCATGCCCACTATTACCCCATCTTTTCACACTGCATCTTTCCCAATTCCTTCACCCTCTGCTTCTGCCCATCAAACTCTGTGATTCCTGTGATATCTCCCCATTCCCCCCTCAATTCCCTTGTCCCTTTCCTTTCTTACTTTGGACTTTCGTACATATCTTACTAGTTATCTTTCTATTTTTAAAATAATGGTCTTATGCAGTATTTGTCCTTATGATACTGAGTTAGTTCACTCACCCTAATGCTCTTCTGTCTCTCCCAAATTAAATAATAGCTTTCTAAATCGTTGCTCCCGAGTACTGCATAGTATTTCATCATGTAAATATGCCACAATTTCTCAATCCATTTGATTGTGGTACATCTCACATTATATACAAATATCATCTCAAAGTGGAAGAGAGATCTAGGGATAAAGGCTCAAATCATAAAGATCATCAAAGATAAAATGGGACCCAACTTAGAAGGCCTAGCTTATAGTATAAATATGGCCAGATGTGCACAACCAGGTGGGGTAGCACTGATGAATGGGGCCTTTTAAAGGTTAAGTCCCTTTGTTCATCTAAAACCTTTTTCAATATGGTGAAAACCTTTTGACTAGGAAATATATTGGCAATACCATCTCAGACAAGGGTCTCATAACAAATGTTTACAGAACACTGCAGGGCTTCCACAAGAAAAAGACTGATAACCAGTTACAAAATGGGCAAATGACATTGGAAAACTTTTCTCAGAGGAGGACATTCAGATGGCCAACAGACACATAAAGAAAGGTGCTGGATGTTATGGGGTTTTTTAGTCTTGTGTTTGTTTTTTTTTTGTTTTTTGTTTTTTAAATTATATTGGTTTGCATGCAAAATTCATGTACATTGTTATCATTCATTGCATTGTGTTTTACAAATTCTTTCATTCACAGTGACCTAACAGTTTTAGAATTTGATAGGATCATGAGAATGAGTATATATTTCCTGCAGACATTCTCATTCCAGGAGGGATGATATAGCTCCAGTAATGGAAGTTATTTAGATGCACATCCAATATCAGTGGCTAAAGAGAGTCATAACTAACTGAACAAAAGCAAAATGTCCAAATTAGGTAACTGTTGGTGGTTACTTACAAATGGATCCTTATAAAATGGGGTCTGTAAATTAACTTTCTATAATTTCCACAAAATGAAGAGTCAGTATCAGTTACTGAACAGCCCAATATCCATCAATAATATATTACAACCATGGTCTTTTCTCCATATACCTCTCTTTTTCTACCTTATTTAACTGTACAGAGATAACTTGTGGTTGCTGTGATACTAAACACTGTGACACTGATGTCTCTAATGCGATATTGATCACCCTTGGTGGACAGTGTTTGGTGGAACTCCCTGATTGGAGTGGCATCCACTTCCATAATAGCTTGCCTCCAGAAACCCTATAAACATGGAAAAATAATGAAAGTTATACAAGTGTTCAGGTCTTTTGTTCATAAGTCATCTATGACTCAAAGGCACTTAGCAACAACAACAACAACAACAACAACAACAATTTATAGATGATAGATAGATGATAGATAGATAGATAGATGATAGATAGAGATATTGTTGCTGTTGTTGTTGCAATTCATAGAGATCCTATGTACAACAGCCCTAAATCCTTCTCTATTGCTTGCCAATCTTAATGACTCTGACACACCTATCTCCATTACCACAGTGACAAATCAATCCATCTCATTGAGAGTCTTCCTTTCCTATGCTGTCCCTCCACCCTCCCAAGCATGAC
>NW_006399763.1:21425377-21426487 GCF_000299155.1 Elephantulus edwardii
TCGCTATGAGTCACAAACGACTCGACGGCACATAACAACAACAACCACAATCATTGTTTTGGCATTCAAGTTATGTTTGCTTCATAGCATGTCTCTAGCCATGTTTCTTTATTTTCTATTTTTTGAAATAACTTAAGTAAGATTGGTGATAAGTCTTCTTTGAATGTTTGGTAGAATTCAGCTGTGAAATTATCTGGGTCATGAGTTTGTGTGTGTGTGGTGTGTCTTTTTATGTTCTGCTCAATTTCTTCTTTTGTGATAAGTCTGTTCAAGTGTTCTAAATCAGTCTGTGTCAATCTGGGTAGGACATGAGTTTCAAAGAATTTGTCCATTTCCTCTAAGTTTTTAAATGAGTGGCATCTCCACACACAGCATTGGAACCCATAGAGTCATACAAGAAGGATTCCGAGAGCTCTCTCTAATCCCCTTGATCTGGCAACAGCTTTCTCTCAGAAAGTTGTCAGCTCAGCTACCTTGATCTCATCTTTTGGGTAAGGATATCATCAGTACACCCTATTCCTAGAAGGGCATCAGCTCGGCTACCTTAACTGGGGTGATGGGATTTGTGTGTCAGAGTTAGTGGAACTGGCTCAGGAAGGAGAAGGCTTCAAAACTGCTGTGCATAGGGTCTCTATACATTACAAGTGACTCAGTAGCAAATAAAAACAATAACATACCATGACAGGTTTGAAAGCAGGAGTGGCATCCACTTCTTAAATATCATGCCTCTGGAAACTCTATATCCTTTGATAAATGTTGATAGTTGTAGAGGGGCTTCAGACCTTTTGTTCATAGGGTCACTATGAGTCATGCTTGACTCGAAGGCAATCAACAACAACAACAACAACACAACAACATAGTTTTTCATAATATACTGATATTATGGATTTCATTTTTTTTTTTACTGACTTATTTGTGTCTTCTGCTTTTTTTTTGGTTACATTTGCCAATGGTTTGTTAATTTTATTGACCATTTAAAAAAACCACCTCCTAGTCTTACTGATCGTTTCAAATGGTTTTCTGGTTTTTTATCTCATTGATTTCAGCTCTTATTCTTTTATATATGTACACTATTCTTTTTTAAAATTTATTTTTTTAAATTTTAATGAA
>NW_006399763.1:21426587-21435972 GCF_000299155.1 Elephantulus edwardii
GATGGTATACCAATTGACATATTTCAGCTAACAGATGTTGCCTGGATGTGCTCACCAAGTTGTGCCAAGAAATCTGGAGAACAACAACTTGGCCAACTGACGGGAAGAAATCAAAATGATAGATGGAGAAAATATTGAGGCTGTTAGCAATTAAAGCTTGCTCGGATCCACCAGCAGTTAGGATATGAAAATACAAATTGCACTGGGAAACTGCTGTCATGGACCTCTCCAGAGCGCTGAAGAGAAACAATATCAGTCAAGAGACAAAGGTGTGCCTAGTCCAGGCCACGGGCTTCTCAATTACTTGTTAGGCATCAGAGAGCTGGACAATGACTAAGAATGACAGAAGAATAGATGCCTTTGAGTTGTGGAGCTGGAAAAGAGTCTTGAACACATCATGGACTGCCAAGAAAACAAATCAGTCTGTCTTGGAGAGGGTGAAACCAAGTCTCTCCTTGGAGTCTAGAATTTTGAAGCTTTGTTTCACATACTTTGGGCATGTGACCAGGGGAGAATGGTTCTTGGAGAAGGACATCATTCTTAGAAGGGTGAAGGGACAGGGCAGGAAAACAAGACTCTGGATGAGATGGACTGATACAGTAACTGGAGTAATGGTGGTTGGTATGTTGGAATTAGTGAGACTAGCTCAAGAGGGGACAAAGTTCAGAGCTGCTGTACGAAGGGATAATATATATCTCAAGAGACTCAAGGGCACATGACAACAGTAACAACATAGTATATTGGTTGGTTGGTTTTGTGTGTCTGGTTTTTGTTTTTTTTTTTTTAATTAAGCCTCTTGTTAGAGTCAACAAGACCTCGGGAAAGGCCTTTGTATTTAAAATTGGTAGTTATTATATATTGGAGGAACATTCTTCTAAGTGCTACAGCACTCTTCTGTCAATATTCTGCACTGAGGAAACCTGGGGTTTCTGTGATGCTGAACCTTGTTCCATTGGGGTGTCAAATCCCATAACGGTTGCCCGTGGTGGACTGTATTTGGTAGAATTCCCAGTTTAAGACAGGAAGCAGGAGTGGCATCCACTTCCTAAACAATATGCCTCCAGAAAGTCTATGAACTTTGATAAATGTAGATAGTTTTAGAAAGGCTTCAGGCCATTTGTTCACAGGGTCATTATGAGTCATGCTTGACTCAATGGCAATCAACAACAATTTTGGAAATGAGTCATTATAGTAATGGCAGGCAAAACTGAAGAAATAAAAACCTGAAGTAAAAGATTCTGAGGGGAAAAAACAAAGTAAGTTAAACCTTAGCTAGGCAAAGGGAAAAATTCCAAACGGAACAAAATTTGATTACTGTAGACGGTCGCTGTTATTATGTGAATGTGACGAAGACTTAAAGTGTCAAGACTTTCAATGTAGAATCTATTTTGCAGAAATCATAAACACAGTGATCAAGGGTGGGGGCGGGGAATCCCACCAAAGTGTCTGTCTTCTTGAAACTTACCACATTCTAAATATCAAATTATCTGCACCTAGGTAAAATAAATATTGACAAAATACCATTTGACATATTTCAACAAACGGATGCAGCCCTGGATGTGATTACCAGGTTATGTCGAGATATCTGGAAAATAACTACATGGCTAACTGCCTGGAAGAGATGCATATTTATTCCAATGATACTCAAGGACAACAATTTAATGTTAAAATTCTTACAAGAAAATATGACTAACAAAGTAAAAATAAAACGTGAATCACAAAATTCTAAACATTTTTGGCTCACTGGAATTATTTACCAGCTAGTCAGAACCAGCATAAATCTCATTACAATGGTCAAAAACTAGAGTCACTAGAAACAAGCTCCTTGGATGAATTTTGGAGTTAGGCTTTGTAATTCCAGTCTAGTAGATCCTCTCATGTCCCACCTGTGACCTGACAATGTAGGAATCGTGCCCCTGACTTCCTTTCAATACTCTCACATTCTATTTTTAACTACTGAATGATGGAGGCATGAAACATCATGTTGGACCAGACAGACTTCTTTGGAGAAACGTGTTGGAGGTTTCCAGCAGAGTGCTAGGCATCAATATTTCCTTTTCATTCAGTAGCCATAATTCAAGGACCAAGTGAATTAATTATTTATAAGAGCTACCTGCCCATGCCAACACCAGCCCTCTCATCATTGAAAGAATCTCACAGGCCCTGTCATCAAAGGCAGGTACATTCAAAAGAAAAGGAGCACACGTGCTCATGTATTTTAATGAAAAAACAAATCTTCATATTTATGCTAAAGGTGTTGGTGTTGATGGGTTAATAATGTGTTTCTCCTATCCAAAGAAAGAATTTTGAAATGTATCTTTGACATAAAAATTTTTTCTATTCTGGAAGAATGACTTTGGTCATGACCAAGCTACCCATTAAATTCAAGTCCTCTACTGTCGTCCCAAATTAGTTTCTCCCAAATGTCAGGCTACTTAGTCATGTCATGTCGTTCAGACTCTCTTTCTGCAGCTGCTTGTGCCTCATTAGGTACCAAGATCCCAAGGTGGTGATTTTCTCTGGCTTGTCCCCAAACCTGCAAACCACTGGTACAGCAGTTCAACTGGGGATATTTTTCCTTTGCTTTTGTGAAATAATTTGCTCTTTGCTATCCAATAATGCTCTCTGTCTCTTCCCTTGTTATTTATTTTGTCTTTACATTTAACCAGCATTGTCCAAGGTAGTTCTTTTAACAGCCAGACCTCATGTGTTCTGCTTGTTACTCTGTAGTGGAACATTTCAGCTTTGTGTGACCTGCTTTCTTTTTTCATCTATCTAACTTATAATAACCCAACCTATTTCCACTTTTGAGCAGCATTTAGAAAAGGATTCAGCACATCAGTGCCATTTAGAACAGGATTCAACACATCTTCAAACTATTTGTCACATTGCTTTTAAGCTGGGTATTTTTAATTGGCTTCTCAGCCAGAGTTTTACTGAATGCAATAATTAGTCTTTCATCTTTGTAGCGTTCTTTATATTACAGGCTAAATAAAGCAATAACCATATAGAATGTTTATTAGTGGCATAATTATTATTGCCAGTAGGCAAACACTGATTGAAAATCACAAAGTCCTAAAAATTTTAATTTCCTTATGATATGCAGAACAGATCATCTGAGAGGCTGGCTTCTATGAGGAGAAATGTGGCATCAGGATTGGAGGAAGACTCATCAACAACCTGCATTATGCAAATTACACAAACCTGCTTGCTGGAACTGAGGAGGCCCTGAAGCACTTACTACAGAAGGTCAAGGACTGTATACAGCCTTCAATATGGATTGAAGCTCAATATTAAGAAAAGAAAGAGTCTCATCACTGGGCTGATAGGTAGTAAAGAGACTGAGATTGTTGACTGCTTCAGCATGCTTTATCGGTATCAGCAGCCAGGAAATCAAAAAATGAATTACATGGGGAATGTCTGATGTCAGGGACTCTCCTGGAAAGCAATGATTTCAGTCTGGAGACTAAGGTGTGCCTGATCCAGGCCATAGTCTTCACAATTACTTGCTATGCATAAAAAAGCTGGACAATGACTAGTGATGATAGAAGAAGAATTGATGCTTTTACTGTAGTGCTGGAGAAGAGTATTGAATATACCATGGACTGCTTGAAGAACAAACAGGTTTATCATAGAGAGAATGAAACCAGGCTGTCCCTTGGAGGCAAGGATCCTGAGGCTTTGTCTGACATACTTTGGGAATGTTGCAAGGAGGGACAGGTCCTTGGAGAGTGACATCATGCTTGGGAGGGTGGAGGGACAGCACAGGAGAGGAAGACCCTCAATGAGATGGATTGATTCAGTGACTGGGATAGTTAGGGTAGGTGTGTCAAAGACAATAATAAGGTTGGCATAGGATAGAGTGAGTTTCAAAATTATTGTGCATTGGGTTGCTATTAGTTGCAAGTGACTTGATGGCACATAACAACAACAATGATCTGCTAGTTCATAGATGATTATTTAACTAGGACTAGATGGCTCTGGTGGTCTAGTGATAAGAAGCTGCACGACAATCTCCAAAGGTATGCAGTTCAAATCAACCAGTGGATCGACAGAAGGATGAGTGATCTCCTCCAGTGTGATTTACTGTCTCTGAAAACCTGCTGGAGGGTGAGCTATGAGTCACTATGACTCGATGGCACACAACAACAAAACAATAATAATATTATTGATTGTACCTAAGTTTCTGCACTAATGTATCAAGTCAGTTTCCACAGGTAAATTGAGGCAAAATTACCAGACTGAGATGTGATTGCATATTTGGACTCAACAAATTATCAAGGTAATTCCATTGAAAATGGGCTTATTTATCTGATCATTGTGTGCCCACTTTTTAAATTACATACTTAATAATATCAAGGCCAGATGCACATAGACCTCGCTATTCAATCTTCCTCCAAGTGATTCTAATCATTTTAACTTCATCACTACATTTCTATCATCTTCTACTTAATAAACATTGCTTACTTCTTATAATCATTATTTTATGCATCTTTTAAATGGAATTTGACATCCCCATCTTATTGCTCAAGGCCGCTGCCATTCTCTGGCAAGGAACGCTGGAACTTTATAACTCCCCCCCCTTTAGACTAAAATTTTTGGTTTTGTGGTCAGGTTTTCAGATTTCAGCTATCTGTGTTTTGATTATGGATTTAGCATTTCTAACTTCTCACTTTTATTCATTTGATTTAATGAGTTTCATACATATCGTTTGATTTCTTATATTGCTCAGGAATATGTTAAACACATGAAATGAAAAAAAACAAAACAAAACCCCAAAACCCAACCTCACCCTTGAAGAGTTTATGCTCCAATAAAAAAAATGTTATGAAGTAAATCCATATAATTTCAATGCAAGGCAGTAAAAGCACTAAGAGTGAGAACTTCAAGTAGTATGCCAAGGGACAGGTAGAGAGGTAACGTGAACAGAGATTGGGACTATCCCTGGAATCACACTGTCTGTGTCTACACAAGCTCTGTCATCTCCTAGCCATGTAATTGGGGCAAATTGATTTTATTTAGCATTCTCCTTAATGGGTTGTTGGGAAGAAGAAATTAAATGCTCAGACATATAATTTCTTGTTGTTATGCAACTGTAAGTTGGAACTGAGTTGTAGCTGGCCCTCTGGTGGATTTTCAGAGGTTGTAAATCACGAGGAAGAGAGTGTCCATCTCTCTTGCACACATCAGTTTATGTGTTTGAATTATGTGCCTTTGCAGCAGCAGCACAACTACTTACAACTAAGCTACCAGAGCAACATTGGCAGTTTACTTATATTATAAAGAGAAGAAAGCTTGCTATCAGAGATTTCTCAAATTACTTCACAGCAATGATGTCCGATTAAAAACTAAGGTGTGCCTGAGTCATGTCATGATCCTTTCAATCACTTGTTCTGTAAGTTATGGAAGAAGAATGGATGTCTTTGAATTGTAATGTTGAAGGGCACTGAATATTTGATGCCAAAAGAACAAATCAGGTTTGTCTTGGAAATATGGTAGCCAGAATTCTCGTTGGAGACAAAGATGGTATATCTTTGTCTCACATATTTTGGGCATGTTGCTAGAAGAGGCTATTTGTTGGAAAGGTAGATCATACTTGGAAAGGTCAGAAAGAGAAAGGAAGACCCTCAGTGAGATGCAGTGACATAATGATTGCAGCAATAGGCTCAAGTGTGTTAGGGATAATGAGGATGGCACAGGACAGGACAGGACAGGATTCAGATTTGATCTTCAAAGGGTTAATATGAGTCATACTTAAAAACAACATAGCAGTACATTGTCAATAAACATTGTTGTTGTTATTATTATTATCAATACTATTTACCTTAATTCACATCCATTGAGCAATTTATCAGGATGGATGATAGAAAAGATGACCAGGATGATCCCTAGAAAATACTATGTTTGGTATAAGAGAAGGTCCATGAAAAAGAGATGGATCTCGATGAGATGGATTGACATTGTGGCTGCAGCAATGAGTTCAAGTACAAAAGCAATAAAAAGATAGTAGAGGATCAGACATGGTTTTGTTGTGTTGCATGTAAGCTCCCCAAGAGTTGGAGGCACCTCTCAGCACCTAAAAACAATCCTAACCTTGGGAAACAGAAACATGAGTGGATTCAGCACAACTGGCTATCCACTTATGCTGTAAAGAGATTAAAACTTTGCACTCATTTTGGTCCCTGTGTCTATTGGTGGAAAACTAGATCTTGGGAGAATTCCTTATTCTATATCAATTGAGCCAATTGTTACAGTCATTGTGTCAACCCATCTTGTGCTGAGGACCACAGAGGATAAAGCAGGGTTCAGATCAGTTCTTCATAGGTTCTCTATGAGTTGCAATCAACTCAACCATACCTATAATAAGAAAATATTTAGTGATTTAGAAGGATGTCCTTGCTAGTAGAAGTTTCATGATGAAGTGTAGGAATGATGAAACATTGGGTCAACAATATGCTTTTAAATATTCCAGGAGAATAAAATATTATACTCATGACTTTTCTGTATGTGTGAAATGAATTAAAATGATTTTAAATGATTATAGGATTCCCTTTACTTAGTCTGAAAAGAAATATGCATATATCAAATTCAAATAAAAATGGAAAACTCAGTCTCTTCTTCTATTCAATGTTTTGTTTTCCCCTTCAATTTGGATTTGAAGTACAAAACTTTATACCTCCAAAACAAAAGAATGCATTCTTCTCTTTCACTGCTTTGTGACTTCCTTGTCACTTCCCTTGATGTCACTGATTTCTCTTTATCTGGGACAGGGGGAATAGTGGTCAGAATGAAGAACATTTTGAAACCTGGTCATAGCTGCTATGTGTCATAACAGAATCCAAGTTTTTTTTCCTTGTAGATCTCCACAGGGATTTACTCACTGCAACATCTTCTAATGTTAAAAATAAATGGTCCAGATAAATTCTCATATCCCAGATACAAGTTGCACCATTACAGTGTTTCAGAAGTAATCTTTTTTTAAACTTTCTTTTCTTTATTTAAAGTAAAAATTTATTTTATACTGGTTTACTTACCAAGTATACATTCATTTTCACACCAGATCTTTCTCCTTTCCTTTATTCACTGCTCCCTCCACCCATCAAATTGTGTGACCCTATGATTAACAGCCCTACCCCCACCCATCCTCACCCCTCTGCCTCCACCCTTCTCCTCTTGGATCCTCATACAGCTTCTACAATTATGGTCTTACAAAGTATTTGTCCTTATGGGAATGAATTTGTTCATTTACCATAATGGTCTACAGTCCCTCTCAAGTTAGATAGTAATTTACAAAATCATTGCTCTTGCATGCTGTACAATATTACATCATGTGAATATACCATAATTTCTCAATCCATTTGATTATGGTTGGACATTTGGGCTGTTTCTATGTTATTGCAATGGTGAAGAAAGCTGCTATGAACATGGGTGTACAAGTCTCTGTTGTGCCTCTGCTCTTATTTTCTTGGGGTATATTCCAGGCAGTGAAATAGCTGGGTCATATGGAATTTCTATGTTCAGCTTTCTGAGGAAGGGTCAAACTGCCTTCCAGAGTGCTTGTACCATTTATAATCCCACCAACAATATAGAAGAGTTCCTGTCTTGCCACATCCTCTCCAACATTTACTATTTGCTGTTCTGCTAAACGTTGCCACTGCTACTGGGGTAAGATGGTATCTCATTGTGGTTTTGATTTACAACTCTCTTATTGCCAGTATTACAGAGCTGAATGTCTTCCTCTGTGAAAATTCTTTTAATGTCTTTTGTCCATTTTGTAACTGAGTTTTCAGTCATTTTTTTGTGGAGGCCCAGGAGTATTCTGTGAACTTTCGTTATGAGACCCTTGTCTGATATGGCATTGCCAAATGTGTGTTCCTTGTTGGTAAGTTTTCTTTTCTCCCTGTTGGAAAAAGTTTTGGATGATCACAGAGATTTAATTTTTAAAAGGTCCCACTCAGCGATTTTATCTTCTTCTGATTATGCATTGCTGGCTATATTTGGCAGTCTCTTTATAACACAGAATAGACTTTCTAGGCTTGATCCCAGTTTACCTTTTTGAACTTTATGGTTTTAGGATTTATTTTCAAGTCTCTGATCCACCTTGAGCTGATTTTTGTATATGGTGTGAGATGTGGATCTTGTTTCAGCTTTCTGCATGTAGTAGTCTAGTTTGCCAGCGCTAGTGATTGAAGAGGTTGTAATTTCCCCATTTGATATGTTTTATGTCCTTGTTGAATATCAACTGACTATAGATAGATGGGTTCATTTCTGGGTTCTTAATTCTGTTCCATTGGTCTATGTGCCTGCCATTGTGACTGTTTAGTATGTTTTGAGGTCAGGGAGTGCTATGTCCCCCACGTCATTTTTGTTTCTCAGAAGTGATTTCTGTGCTTAGTTGGGGCCTCTTTCCTCTCCAAATAAATGACAATTTCCTTTTTTATCTCCTTGAAAAAGAAATTTGGTATCTCTATTGAGATTGTGTTGAACATGCAGATTGCTTTGGTAGGATTGTCATTTTCACAATATTGAGTCTTCCTATCCAAGAACAGGAAACATTTTCCCACTTATTTAGGTCTTTTATTGTCTCACAAAAATGGTCTGTGGTTTTCTTTGTATAGGTATTTTGTGTCTCTAGTTAGTTTCACTCTCAAGTATCTCAATTTGTGGTTGACTATTGTAAATGGTATTGCTCTCTTGGTTTGTTTTATTTTCGTCTGAGTTCTCTTTGTTACTATAGAGGAATTCCACTGATTTTTTTTTATATTAATCTTGTATTCTACCACTCTACTAAATTGGTCCACTAGCACTAACAGGTGTTGGGGGTTATTTTATTTGTTTTTTTCTGTTAGTCCTTGGGATTTTCTGTGTACACTATCATATCATCTGCATATAGGAACAGTTTAACCATCTCTTTGCTGATCTGGACAACTTTTATTTCCTTCTCTTGTTATATTGCTCTAGCAAGTACTTCCAATAAATAGAAGTGGTGACAGTGGTCATCCTTGTCTGGTCCCTGTTTGCAAAGAAAATGCTTTTAGCATTTTCCATTGAGAATTATATTGGCTCTTGATTTTGCATATATACTTTTCACTATGTTGAGGAAATTATCTTCTATTCCAATTTTGTTGAGTGTCTAAATCAGGAAGGGGTGTTGGATTTGGTCAAATGTCTTTTCTGCACCAATTGCTAGGATCATATGATTCTTATTGTTTACTTTGTTAATATGATGAATTACATTAATTGTTTTTCTTATGTTGAACCATCCTTGCATACATCTTATGAATCCCACTTGGTCATGATGTTGGCTTGGTTTTTTTTTAATGTGCTTTTGGATTCTATTGACTAGGATTTTGTTAAGGATGTTTTGTGTTTATGTTCATGAGAT
>NW_006399763.1:21438152-21471449 GCF_000299155.1 Elephantulus edwardii
AAATTTATTTTTTTAAATTTTAATGAACATTTACAGAGATTTTGGATTTCCATTCATTCACTGTTGCATTTTTCTCCCTGCCTCCTCCCACCCCCGCCCACCCCATACATTCTTCTTTTTGAAAAGTAAAAGGAAAATCTGATTGGGTATTATGGCTATGAGAAGAGTTCAGCTCTTAAAATTTCCTTCCTTATATAAACTGTGGAGTTAGATTGTTGTTCTTCTATTTGGTGAAGGTGTTGAGTTGAGGTGATCTCATTATTATGTTTCTTTCTTTTTTTTTTTTATGTGTTTTCCTATTGTGACAAACTGAACCCTGAAGACTCCCTTAGCTGCATCCCAGAGGTTTTGGAACATTGTTTTTCCATTATCATTTGTTTTGAGGAACTTTTTTAATTTCATTTTTTCTTCTATCATCCAATTGTATTCCATGCTGGTGGCTTTATAATCTTTATCCTCTTCTGGTTAATTTCTAATTTTATGGTATTTTTGTCTGAGAAGGCACTTTGTATTATTTCATTGTTTTTGAATTTGTTGAGGCTTGCTTTGTGCCCTAATATGTGATTAATTCTGGAGAGTGTAAAATGTGCACTTGAGAAGAAAATGAATTGAGTTTTAGTTGGGTATATTGCTCAGAATATATAAGGTCTAACTGGTTGAATGTGTAGTTTAGATTTTTGCATCTTTGTTAAGTTTCTTTTGGTTGATCTATCTTTTGTTGATAGTGGTGTGTTGAAGTGTCCTACTATTATTGTGCTGCTATTTGTGTCTTCAATTCTGTTAACAGTTGTTTTATATATTAAGGAGGTCTATGATTTGGTGCATAGATGTTGACCAATATTATGTCTTCTTGATCTACTGTGCCTTTTATCATTATATAGTGCCTTTCCTTATTTTTTTATGGTAGTTTTCATTCTAAAGTCCATTTTTATCAGAAATTATATTGCCACTCTTGTTTTGTTATGGATGCCTTTTGCTTAGTATGTTTATTCCTCCCTCGACCCCCAGCTTATGATTTTAGGTCTGTCTTTCTCTCTGCTTCTTAAATATGCCTCTTATAAACAACATATTGATGGGCTTTGTTTTTTATCCATTCTGCTACTCTTTTTCTCTTAATTGTGCAGTTATTCTATTCACATTAAGCACCATATTGGGTGGAGAAGAGATTGAAGTTGTTAGCAATTATAGCTTACTCGGATCTACATTCAACACTCTTCCCTTCCCCCAAGAAATATTTAATCCTTATTCAAAGTTACAAGAATACATAAGAATGTAGGATCTTTTTGAAATCTCTTAATGAATCGACACTCTTAACATCATCAGTCAGGAAATCAAAAGATGAATTGCATTGGGAAAATCTGTGGTCATGGACCTCTCCAGAATGCTGAAAAGCAACGATATTGTCTAGAGACAAAGGTGCACCTAAACCAGGCTATGGCCTTCTCAATTACTTGCTCTGCTGCAGAGAGTTGGGCAGTGACTAAGGATGACAGAAGAAGGATAGATGCCTTCGAGTTGTGGTGCTGGGGAAGAGTCTTGAACATACCATGGACTGCCAAGAAAACAAATCAGTCTGTCATGGAGAGGATGAAGCCAAGTCACTTCTTGGAGGCTACAATTTTGAAGCTTTACCTCAGATACTTTTGGCACATGGCCAAGAAAGATCGGTCCTTGGAGAAGGACATCATGCTCGGAAGGGTGGAGTGACAGTACAGGAGAGAAGAGCCTGGATGAGATGGATCAATCCAGTAGCTGGTGCAATAGGTGTTGGGGTGTCAGAATTAGTGAGACTGGCTCAGAACAGGGAAGGGTGAAGAGCTGCTGTACATAGGGTCACTATACATCTCAGGTGACTCAATGGCACATAATATCAACATACTATATTGTTTGTTTGTTTGCTTGTTTTAATTTAAGCCTCTTGTTTAAAGTCAACAAGACTTCAGGGAGGGCCTTTGTATTTAAAATTGGTTGTTATTATATTCTGGAGGAACATTCTTCTTAGTAGTATAGCACTCTTCTGTGAATGTGCTCTACTGAGGTAACCTGGGTTTCTGTGATGCTAAACCTTGTGCCCATGGGGTGTCAAATACCATAATAGTTATCCATGGTTGACAGTGTTTGGTGTAGCTCCCAGTTTAAGACAGATTTGGAAGCTAGAGTGGCATACACTTCGTAAAAAAACATGCCTCCGGAAACTGTGAACTTTGATAAATGTCAGTAGTTATAGAAAGGCTTGGCCTTTTGTTCATAGGGTCACTATGAGTCGTGCGACCAACAACATTGTGTCCACATAAGTTGTCATTAATTCTTATCTTTATGATGTTATTGATTAGTTGACAGGTTAAAATGTTCAATCTATAGAGTGAGTCACTCACTCTACTGGAAGTTCTTTCTGGAAAATTTCTGGGAAATTTGCCTTTCCTATAGCCCTTCAAAATCTCACAGCAGCCCTCCAGGAATCTCATCTAATGTAGTTCTCTGTCCCAAACTCTGTTTTCCTCCTTTGTCTATGGAGTGGCTGAGTGGTATGAGACCAGGTGCTCCACTCTAGCAGTTTCTGACTAGGAATGTTTCAAGTCAACTCTCTCTCTTTTTTTATTTTTTCTTTTTATTTTTTCAGCTTAATGTGTCAGCTTAGAAAGCTAAAAAAGTCTTTCCCCTACTTGTGGTTCTGTGTCCCAAACTGTGTTGTCCTGTTTGGTCCCTGGGATGGCCCCATTTCCATGGAGGCAAGGATACCCAAGTGGAGAGACCTATCCCCAGGCAAGTTTCACTCCTGTCTCCCCACCAGCATCCCAGATGGCTTTCTATGGACAGCAGTTTCTCACCTCCTGTGCTTTTTCTCCTGGAGCTTAATGCCTTCCATTTTTCTCTGATGTGGTAAGAGATCAATTGCTGCCAATTTAAATAGTTTGTATGTAGGGATGTCTCAAGTTAGGAGGCGTGCAGCGTGGACAGACAATTGCAAGTGGTGCAAATGGACGGTGCAGAAATACTCTTTCAATATCATTCTAGCCCTCCAGCTTCTGAGTGATCAGTTTGTCCATAGGAAAATTCTTCACCTTTACTTCGTGAATCTTGGGATGTCGAGGCATTTCTGACTTGATGGTATATAATAACAACAACCTAGCAGTTCAAAATCATGTTAGAGAAGAACTACGAGCCACCTCCTTTCAGGCATTGATGTGTCAAATATGATGATGGTTACTCATGGTGGACAGTGTTTGGTGGAGCTCTCCTGTTAAAACAAACTTGGAAGCAGGAGTGGCATCCACTTCTGAAATAGCTTGCCTCCAGAAACTCAGTGAACTTGAAGACACGATGAAAGTTATACAAGTGTTCAGGTCTTTCATTCATAGGGTCTCAATGAGTAGTATATGACCTGAAAGACAAATTACCAGAACTTCTTACAAAGTATAATTAATACTACTTGATATTATACTTACAAATGGTTAGAACAGCAAATTTTATGTTTTCAGTATGGTACCACAATTTTTCCAAAGGTAAGAGATAAAGAAACTTATATGTGCCAAATAAAATATATCTTCTTACTAGATTTAGTTCCCAGGCCACAAGTTTCCAACTCTGACTTAAAACTTTCATTGAGATAAATGATAAGAAAATTTTAAAATACACATGAAACATCAGCTTTCTTGTTGCTTTTTCAACACTTCAGGCATGTTTCTTTCTAAGTACATTTACCTTTTCCATTTTTAAGATCTCAACATCCCTCTAGATTTTCTCTGACTCATTCTTTCCTGGATCTCATACCCAGAGAATCCTTTGATTGTCCTTTGAAATAGCTCTATTACTCTCTATTTAGGGAGCTCTGGTGGCCTAGTAGCAAGACACTGTACGACAATCCCAAAGGCTCTCTGTTCAAGGACATTAGCTGCTCCACAGGTAAAGGATGAGCGATCTCCTCCAGTGCAATTAACTGCCTCTGAAAACTCTCTGGAGGGTCAGCTATGGGTTGGTTCCAAATGTATGGAACAACAACTTTCTGTTTGTTGTTGTTGTTACGTGCCGTTGAGTCTCTTGTGACTCATAGCGGCCCTATGTACAACAGCTCTAAATTCTGCTCTGTCCTGTGTCAATCTCATTGCCTCCGACACACCCATCCTGATTGCCCCAGTCACAGAATCAATCCATCTCCCAGAGGGTCTTCCCCTCCTGCGCCTGCCCTCCACCCTGCCAAGCATGATGTCCTTCTCCAAGGACCGGTCCCTCCTTACAACATGACCAAAGTATGTCAGACGGAGCCTCAGAATCCTTGCCTCCAAGGGGCAGCCCAGTTTAATCCTCTCCAGGATGAATCTGTTTGTTTTTTTAGCAGTCCATGGTACCCTCAATACTCTTCTCCAACACCAAAGCCCAAAGGCATCAATTCTCCTTCTGTCTTCCCTAGTCATTATTTCTGTTTACCTGGCATTTAAAACCTCCGTGCCATCTATTCATTAAGTACTTCCTTCTGACTGCCACACCATAAGCAAGTATTAATAATAACAATATTAAAATATTAAGGGATTTAATGTGAGGAGCGAAATGGAGAAAAAGTCCCTTACTATAAAATTTGAGAGACTTGTGGCATTTCATCTGAGGATTCACAAAGAGAGTTGGCTGTTATTTTTTTCTGAAATAATTGCAAAACAGTCTTAAACCAGAGCCAAGGGTATTGACCAGATTGCTTGTACAAAGTCATTCTTGCTTCACTGGTCTGTGTCCCAGACTCTTCCTTTGGCGAGTGATTCGTCTCTAAAGAAATCTATTGCCATCTATTATGAAATACTCAGTTCAATGTTGCTCGAAAATATATAAAGGAGAGGCAGACAGAACAGAGTATTAAGAAACAATAAATATCTGCTTCATTTATGAGTTTTCTGGTTGTTAGAAAGTATAAATTAGAGAAACAAATTTTTTGTGCTAGCATGGACCATCCAATACTAATTTCAGAGTAAATAAAAATGATGCACAAGGAAGAAAAATGGGCAGCTACAAATGATGAATCATAAATAGAAAAGAAAAAACAAAAACCACAAAAGTGACCTGTCAATGAACGAGGTTTCTTAAAGTTAGGAACTTTGTGAGCAAGACTGTCATTAACAAATTTGGAAAGGAAACCAATGGTAATCCCATGGGTCTGTCAAATTCTCATTTTTCTTTGTGTGCTTTTCTCTTCCACTGTTAGGTCTCTTCTAATTCCAAATGTATGAAGTAAGAAAATCAATTACTAAGAGAAAAAGAGAATAGTGCTGAGAATGTTTTTCTCGTTTGATCCTGATTGGAGGCTATATGTGACTCCTATTTTAGCTGCTGGTTTATAGATGTTTCGCTTACATAATACTCATTAATATATAAATCTATTTTATATTTTTGATGTTTTAAACATAATATATGGTATATTCCTTGATAGTATGCCATATGATAGTGTATGTTGACTTAAAAAATAATCCCAAATCATGCAAAAATGTCTTAAGGCAATTGAATTATACTTGATTATTTAAAACCAAAAAATTTTGATGGCTCAGTCTATAAATCAATTACTTTTTAAAACTGCCTATTTACTGATCAAGATGAAGATTTTAAAATAACATATGATTCGGATTTTTTATATAATTAGTGTAGATGTTATTTTTGGATACTAATAAATCTTATGAGCACTGCCAAATGTATCTAAAACTTTTTATTTCTCATTTTTTAGTGTAAATATAAAATAAGGGATTTTCAAATACTAACTTTAATGAACAACTGCTTAAAATAATTACTTCATTAACTATAATATAAATGCAATTTAGCTTTAAGTAGAAATATGCAGATGAAAGCAATGCCTAAATTTCTAGTTCAAGTGGAATTAATTACTAAATTTCTAACTAGAAAATTAAAAATGCAAAAATTAAGTGACATTTTTCTTTTTTTTGTGACATTTTTCTTAAAGCTTTAGTGGTACTGTTTAAAAATATTTTCATATAGTTAAGATCAATATATTGTGGCATTCTCCAATGTTGTTTCTTTATGTCCACCCTTAAGACTGAAAGCTACACAAGTTTATTGTGTCCTGCGCTGCATAACTGTAAATCAACTGTCCAAATCAAGAATTCAGAATGCAAATAGGAAGCATGCACTTCCAGGGACCAAGGGATTAAAATTCAAAGACCCTAGACTTTGAATTACATTTACGGGAAGGGAATCTGGCAATATCCTATTGGTTTGTATGAGTTTTACAAATATTCTATTCTGCACAGATGTATACCATGCAGGGCTCAGAAAAGGAATTTAAAATTAATATCATTCAGTATTCTTCTTGAGGCTTACTAACCACAATGTTACTGAAATATTTGAGCCATATTTTCACAGAAAATATCCTTGCATTCCCATTAGTGATGTGCTGAACCATGTTTAACATTTGTCTGAACATCAGGAGTCTCAGAAAGAGTCATCCATATATGAATCTACATGTGTAACTATGTAGAATAAAATGAAATGGAAAATATGATCTCATAGAACCTTAATGGATTCAGAAAAATCTTGATCCAGAGGCTCTGCAGCATTTTCGAGCAACATTTGATAAAGCAGGCACCACCAAGTGACATAAGGACACTAAATGGCTTTTTTTTTTAATTTATTTTTTATTATACTAGTTTATTTACAAAATTAGAATACATTATTTTTCAGACAAGTCTTCCAATTTCCCTTACTCTCCTCCATCAAATTGTACAACCCCACGATTAATCCACCCCTGCCTTTGCCCTCACACATCCTCACCCTTCTGCTTTCACCCCACCCCCATCCTCAGACTCATTCTACAATAATGGTTTATGCAATATTGTCCTTGTGGGACTGAGTTAGTTCGCTCAGAATAATAATGCTCTCCAGTCCCTTCCAAATCAGATAATAATTTACAAAATCATTCCTTCTGCATGCTGCACAGTATTCCATTGTTTCTCAATCCATGATTTCTCAATCCATTAGATTGTAGTTGGATATCTGGGCTGTTTCCGTGTTCTTGAGATGATGAATTGCACTCCTATGAACACTGGTATACAAGTCTCTGTTTGTGCCTCAGTTCTCATTTTCTCAGGGCTTTTGCTCAGTTATTTTTTTTTCTTTCTCCCATATTCTTCTTTAAATCTAGAGGTTGTAGGTATATAACCTTAGGGAAGGAACCCTAGTGACTTTAACAAAACTGGAAAATAAGAACTTTTTAAAAACACAAAAACTTTGGGATAAGCTATCTAGTGAATGATAGGTAAACTCACTAAATTGAATTTGAGTGATTAGGTGCCTTTTTAAACAATTTTAATGTATTTAAATTAATCATATGTTTAGAAGCTGACAAGCAGTGATAAAAACTGAGGCAACCTTAGAGCATTGTCTGGAACACATTTAAAAATTGTTGAGATTTCTTAAAGGAAATGTAAGCAAGTAGAGAATACTGTTTCTTCTTTACTACAATCTCCCAATCCAGGTAAAGAGGAAAGTAGGATAACAACATGGTAATATTGGAAAAAGTATTTTCTAGAAGCAGAATTGTTCTCTTAGCTTCTAACATTAAAAACAAACATACAAACAAAACTCGGTCAATTCCAACTCCAGGTGATCCCAGGTCCACAGAACAGAACTACTCCACAGGGCTTTCAAAGCTATGATTTTTCAAAGGCGGATTTTGAAACTTGTCTTTTGAGATACATCTGGCTTGGTCGGAACCATTAACTTTTCTGTTAGTAATTCAATCACTTACCAATTTGTACCATTAAAAATAACTAAGAAATAAAAATTAAATATTGCCATTGAGGTGATTTTTACTCATACTGACTCTTTATGGTAAAGCAGAATTGCACCAATAGGGTTTCATGGCTATAGACCCACTAAGGAGCTCTGATTGCTTAGTCTGCCTTTCTTGCTTGTTGGTGCCTTTAAGGGGTCCTTTGCTGTGGATTTGCCCAATGCAACATATTTGATTTCTAGACAGAAGTTTACATGGTTATTGGTTGTGGAATCAAGTAAAAGAAAATTCTTGACAACTTCAAACTTTTACCTCTTGTATGTAATACTACTCAGTTCAGTTGTGAGAATTTTTGCTTTCTTAAAATTGATGTATATATTTGGTATTGAAGAGTACAGTCTTTGAGCTTCACTAGTAAGTTCTTCAGGTCTTCTTTGCTTTTAGCAAGTGATCTTGTAACATCTGTACATCAAAAGTTGTTACTGAGTCTTCCTCTAATTCACACAACATCTTCTTCTCTATTTAGTGCAGGTTCTAGGGTTATTTGTTTAGACAGTGAATAGTATTTAATTTTGGGTTTAATTTGCATTTCCTTAGTGACTAGTAAGGTTGATTGCCTCTTTATATGGGAAATTCTTGAACTTGCTGAACTTTTGGGGATAAATCACTCACAGCTCTGAAAAAAATGTATATCAATTTAGAAAATGGCATATGTAATTCCTTTCATGAAATTGTGTGCTATAGAGAGCCACTTATGATTCATTAGAGATTCTTGAAGAAAATAATATTTTATTAACTTTTCTGTGTCCATAAACTTGACAACTCAGAAGTAGGGATCTTTACTTAAATGAACATTAATCTGACTTTTACTGTCAAAATTCTGGATTAAATCACTGTTAATATTTTATTAGTTGTGTCTTATTAAAGGCAACTTCTTATAATGCAACTTAATTTTCTTTTTTAGAGATCGTAGGGAAAAGTTGTTGAGAAATTGCCCTTTGTCTGACAGTGAGGATATTAGAAGGGGCACTTGTTGACTTATTTCTGACATCTGAGAAACCCAGGTCCTCAGGCTTTCCAACACCTTCATTGAATTTAATCTGGTTTAGTCTTTAGCTTTTTAAAAGGATATTTGGCTATGAGGGACATAGGAAACTGACATGTTTCTTGGTTCCTATAAATAAGGGTAAAATTGTAAGGTGTCTGGGTATCTTTGACTGAAATATGTGAAGTAGAATGTGTTATTGGTGCTTCTCACACAAGGTGGTCAATATGATGGTGTGAATGAATGAATGAGTAATTAGGCTTTGGGTTTTAAAAGCACAATAACTCCTAGCTGACTGAGCCTAAGATAGTAGGGACACCTGTGCAATCCTGGGAGCCAACACTTTACCTAAGTGTGAAGCTTTATTTTAGGCACAATTACACTAATTACATATACTCCCAGGTTTCTTAGAGGTGGCAGACTGCTCTGCAGCATTCATTTAAGAGCCTTTTGTGATACTGCATTTTCTGTATTGAACATACCAATTTACCGGGAGATGGATTTGAATGTTAATATGTTTTAGAAATAGTTTCAGACATAACTGAAATAGCAAAGAGAAACAGCTATTCTCAAGTCTGCAGAATAAAGTTTTGCACTTTTAACCCTTTATTGTGGTTGTTGGGGTGCTGGTGAATCAAGGACGACTCATAGTGAGCCTATTGAAAGCAGATCTGAGCCCTATTTTACCCTGTGCCACCCTTTTCATCCTCAACACACTTGAGCCCATTGCCACCATTACTGTATCAATCCATCTAGTCAAAGTTCTAGCTCTTCTTCACTGACCCTTCAGGTTTCCAGGCATAATGTCACTCTAGAAGGAATAGCCCCTCCTAACAAGTTGTCCAGAGTATGTAAGATAAAGCTTTGTCATCCGTGCCTCCAAGAAGTACTCTGGTTGCACCTTCTTCAAGACATATTTTTTTATTCTTTTCACAGACTGTGAGTTATACAGTACTCTTTTGAAACACCACAACTCAAAGATATCAATTCTTCTTCGATCACTCTTATTCATTGTCTAGCTCTCAGATGCATAGCAGGTGATTTGAAAAATGATGGTTTGAATCAGGTGCACCTTAGACTTTAAACCAACAATATTGTTACTCAGTAATTTGGAGAGACTCCTGACAGCCGACTTTCCCAATGCGATGTCTCCTGATCTCTTGACTGCTGACATGAAGGGTTTTGATTGTGAATCTAAGTAAGAAGAAGAAATCATTGAAACCCTCAATCCTTTCTCCATCTATTGTGATACTCCCTTTTGGCCTGTTGATGAAAATCTTTGATTTTGATGTTGAAATGCAGTCCCTATTGAATGTTTCAGTCTTTGTCCTTTGCAGCAAATGCTTCAAGTCCTCTTTACTGTGGGTGAGCAAGGTTGTATCATCTGCATAATGCAGGTTGTTGATGAGTTTTCCTCCAATCCTGTTTCTTCTTCTTCAAAGTCCAGACTCTTGAATAATGTGTTTCAAATATAGATTGAAAAAGGTTGCAAAAATGATTCTTCCCTGATGTACTCCTTTCTTGATTTTTGAACCATGCAATATTTCCTTGCCCTGGTCTAGACATAGGTTTTAGAACCAAATCTAGAATCTATTCTGTCCTGAGAAAGCTGTAACTATTAACAACCTCAATCTCTTTTCCATCCATCATGGTGCTGCCAATTGGTCCATTGGTGAGAATCTTTGTCTTCTTGATGTTGCGCTTCAATCTATATTGAATATTACAGTCCTTGACTTTTGCAGCAAGCACTTCAGGTCCTCCTCAGTTTCAACAAGCAAGGTTGTGTCAACTGAATAATATAGGTTCTTGATGATTCATCTTATAATTCTGAATCCACATTCCTCCTCATAAAGCACAGCCTCCTGAATGATCTATTCTGCATATAGTTTGAAAAGGTATAGAGACTGGACTCATCACTGACACACTCCCTTCCTGATTTTGAACCATGTTATGTTTCCCCTACTCTGTCCTAAGGACTGCGTCCTCATCCAAGCATAAGTTTTGCATAAGCACAATCAAGTGTTCTGGGATTCCCATTTTCCTCAAGGTTAACAACAATTTGCTGTGATCCACAAAATCAAATGCCTTTGTATAGTCAATGGAACACAGATAGATACCCCTTTAGTACTCTTTGCTTTCTGCCAAGATCCATCTGACAATGGTGATAATGTCTCTAATGTCATGACCTCTTCTAAACTCAGCTTGTATTTCTGCTAGTTCACTGTCAATGTACTGTTCCAGCCATTTGTGGATACTTCTCAGCAGGATTTTGCTTGTGTGTGATATGAGTGATATTGTATAATAATTTCCACACTCTGTTGGGTTATGAGTTGCATTAGGTAAACCAACTGTCAAAGTTTCCAGAGTACTGAGAAGCCGCAGTGTCAGGATAGAGATTAAAGTACATCTGATCTAAGCCATAGTCTTCCCAATTACATTACTTGCTGTACATCATAGAGCTAGACAATGACTAAAGATGACACAAGAAGAATTGAAACCTTTGAGCTGTGGTTGGTGCTGGAGAAGAGTCGTGAATCATGGACTGCCAAAAAACCAAACAGATTTGTCTTAGAGAAGGTGAAACCAGTTTCTCCTTGTAGGTGAGGATTTTGTAGCTCCATCTCACATATTTTGGGCATGTGGCCAGGTGGGACCTATCTTTGGGTAAGGACATCATGCTTGGAAGGGTGGAGGAACAGTGCAGGAGAGGACAACCCTGGATAAATAAGACAGACCAATAATGTAACTGGGACATTGGGGTAAGTGTGTCGAAGTCAGTGAGGCTAGCTCAGGACAGGGCAGGTCTCAGAGCTGTTATACATAGGGTCACTATGAGTCACATGTGACTTGACAGCACATACACAACAATAACAAACAACAATCTATTCTAGAATACAGTCAGGTCTTCTGGGATTCCCAGTCTTCTCAACATTAGCCACAATTTGTTGTGATCCTCACAGTCAAATGTCTTTGAGTAGTCGATGAAACATAAATAGATGTTCTGGTACTCTCAACTTTCAGCAGTGATCTATCTGACATCAGCAATAATATCCCTAGTTCCACTGCCTCTTCTAAATTCAGACTATTTCTGGTAGGTCTCTGTCAATGTATTGCTCTAGTAATTTTTTTTTATAATTTTCAGCAAGATTTTGCTTGCATGTGATATTAGTGATATTGCTTGAGAATGACCACATTCTGTAATGTTACCTTTTTTGGGGAAAGGGAATAAATATAGACCTTTTCTAGTCAGTTGGCAGGGAGCTGTTCTCCTGATTTTCTGACACAATCTGGTGAACACATTCAGAACCTTAACTGCTAATTGAAATATCTCAATTAGTATTCCATCAGTTCCTGGATCTTATTTTTTGCTAATTCCTTCAGAGCAGCTTGAATTTCCTCTTTCATCATCATTTTGTTGCTGATGTTAGATGGATCTTGGCTGAAAGCAGAGAATACCAGAAGAATGTCTATCTGTGTTTCATTGATTATGCAAAGGCATTTGACTGTGTGGATCATAACAAACTGTGGCTGACTCTGAGAAGAATGGGAATCCCAGAACATTTAATTGTGTTAATACGAAACCTATACTTGGACCAAGAGGCAGTAGTCAGAACAGAGCAGGGTAACACTGCATGGTTCAAAATTGGGAAGGGTGCACGCCAGCGATGCATCCTGTCTCCATACCTTTTCAACATGTATGCAGAGCAGATTATCCGAGAGGCTGGGCTCTATGAGGAGAATTGTGGCACCAGGATTGGTGGAAGATCTATTAACAATCTGCGTTATGCAGATGACACAACCCTGCTTGCTGAAACTGAGGAGGACCTCATGCACTTGCTGCGAAGGGTCAAGGACTGCAGCCTTCAGTATGGACTAAGGCTCAATGTCAAGAAGATAAAGATTCAGGCCACTGGACCAATTGGCAGCGTCAGGATGGATGACGAAGAGATTGAGAGTGGTCACAGCTTCAGTTTGCTCGGCTCCACGGTCAACACTCTTGGCACCAGCAGTCAGGAAATCAAAAAGCGTATCGCGATGGGAAAGTCTGCGGTTAGGGACCTCTCTAAGGTACTCAGGAGCAACAGTGTCTCTCTGGAGACTAAGGTGCGCCTGATACAGGCTATGATATTTGCAATCGCTTGTTATGCATCAGAGAGTTGGACAATGACTAGGGAGGACAGAAGGAGAGTGGATGCTTTTGAGCTGTGGTGCTGGAGAAGGGTACTGAATGTACCATGGACTGCCAGGAAAACAAACAGATTCATCTTGGAGAGGATTAAACCAAGCTACTCCTTGGAGGCAAGGATTCTGGGGCTTCGTCTGACATACTTTGGACATGTTGCCAGGAGGGACGGGTCCTTGGAGAGGGACATCATGCTTGGGAGGGTGGAGGGACAGCGCAGGAGGGGAAGACCCTCTATGAGATGGATTGATTCGGTGACTGGGGTAATCGGGATGGGTGTGTCAGAGGCGGTGCGGTTGGTGCAGGATAGAGCAGGGTGTAGGGCTGTTGTGCATAGGGTCGCTATGAGTCGGAAACGACTCGATGGCACATAACAACAACAACAACAACAACATCATCATTGGTTCTTGATCATATGTTACTTCCTGTAAAGGTCCTGTGTCTGTCAATTCTTTTTGGTACAGTGACTCTGTGTACTCTTTCCACCTTCTTTTGATGATTTCTAGATCATTTAATATATTGCTCACACTATCCATACATATTGCAACTCTTCACATGAACTCAGTCTTTAGTTGCTTTAGCTTGAGAAATGCTGAGTATAATTTCCTCTTTTTATTTTCTGACTCTAGCTGTTTACACTTTTCATGATAATACTTTGTTTTATCATTGCAAGCTGCCCTGTGAATCAAGTATATATGTGTTAAAAAATGCACCTTTTGGTTACTCTCAACATACTGTGATCCATATACTTGACAGGAAACCATTTAAAATGGCTCTCAGTTACAAGTGAATATTTTGGTTTGTACTTGAATCTGTTGCTTTGATTAAAGAACTAAAGAAATATATCATACAATAATAAAATTTATGCCCCAGTGGGAAAGAAAATTGGGAAAACTACAGCAAATGTTCTTAATTGTAGAATTGGCTTTTAAAATAAAGTATGCAATTGTTATAATACGTGATGCTTTTTTGTATGGAAAATATCCTTATTAACAATGAAGCTATAGTTTACATACTTCCTTCAAAATGTTCAACTTAAGTTCATATATGTGTGTGTGTGTGTGTGTGTGTGTGTGTGTGTGTGTAATTTTAACTTCTTCTATTATATATCATTTCATGATCAATTTTAAAAGCACTTATTATTAGGCAAAGTTTTGAAAGGCACTGCTTGGTCACAGTCCCTGAGATGAGACTTCAAGGAGTCATTAATGCCAGTGGCCCCCAAAATGGTGTGAGTGTGGTTATAGAGAACTCTATTGAATAATTTTTTTGGGGGGGTGAGTTGTTCTGCTCATTCAAGAGTGGTGCCCCCATGGTAGCTCAAATTCATCAAGTAATTAATTCTCCGAGAGAAATATAGAAAATCTCCTCGTGTGCAATTTACAGCTGTCTGAAATCCCACTGGAAGGTCAGCTATGAGGCAGCTCTGCTCAACATCAATGAGTGAGTGAGTATTTAACTTGAAGGCTGACACTGGCCCCCTTAGCAGGTGTGTATATCAGAAGGCCCTTGATCATAAATTACCCTGAAAGAAGGATCATGCTGCTTTGCCTACCAGTCAGTTCTGACTCATAGCAACAGAATAAAGCTACCACTTTAGAATTCCTAAGCTGGAAACTTCACTGAGGACAGCTCGGGTCGTATAGTCTGCAGCGTGTTGCACTACTGACCAAAAGAGAGCATGTAGTTCATATCAACCAGGCACTCTGAGGAAGAAAGATGAACATTCTTTTCTTGTTAATTTCCATAGCCTCAGAAACAAAGGCTTAAGGTCAGAATCAACTCTACTACATTGAGTTTGAGTTTGTTTGAATCTTTAAAGAAATTTACTACTACATATTTCTCCCATGAAGTGATTGCTTAATCACTTTGACATTAGGGACATGAATGGGGAAATAATATTGCTGAAATAATGGGTTAAAATATACTCATACAATTGTAATGATTGTTAGAGAGGTAGAGGAATTATAGTGGCAGTAAGGCAAAGGTAATACAGTTCTAGTGGAATGATCAGAACGTATGCCTTACTGAAAAGCCTCCTGTCTCTGAGAGTTAGAATCCACAAGCCACTCTGTGAAAGATAGGCAGTCTCCTTCTTTGAATATTTCTAGCCATGGAAATCCAATTGAAGGTTGCTTTACTGTATATCAAAATATCAGTGAGTTTTTATTTTGTTTTAGTTGTAAAACAAAGACAAGGAGCCCTAGCGGTATCTGTTGTGCTGCTGAGAGGTTTAAATCCACTAGCCCTCCAGGAGAGAGAAAGATGAGTGGTCTCCTTCCACAAAGGCAGAGATTTACAACCTTGAATACTGATGAGGGGACCACAGTGGTCAGAACTGACTTGATGGCAGTGGGTATGGTTTTGTGGTTTAAAACAAAAGCATTGACAAAATTGGTTGGGTATTTACTGTTTCAGAATATTGGACTTAAATTAGAATATTATTTGTACCTGATTAAGTCTTATTTACAGATGATATTATACTGATTTAATGAAACAAAACCTTTCAAAGGAAACAAATAGTTTATAAAAATTCCTGAATATGAATGATATAACTTGAGGATGTTAATCATATTACAACTGTAAATGAACCACTACCACCACCACCACCACAACAACAACAACAAAAAACCCCACAAACAACAGCACAGCTAACATTTATAACAGCTAGCACTGGCTCTCTTTTAAGCACATTATGAACTGAAAAGAACTCTCCTATGGTAAGATTTGAAGTTGTTGTTGTTAAATGCCGTCGAGTAGTAGATGACTCATAGGAACCCTATCAATGAAAGTCCTCAACATTTGTACAACTTTCATCCTTTCTCCGGGTTCATAGGGTTTCCACAGGCAAGCTATTTACAGATGCCACTCTGGTCTCCAAGCTTGTTTTAATTAAAACAGATTTGAGGAGTCTTCAAAAATGAATAAAAATTGAAATTATCCAAGGACTGTTTGAGATATGCATTACATTTTATATCATTAAGGATGAACCTAAGTGTATATGCAATACTGAGATATCTACTTGTAGTATTAGGTTATCATGAATACGAGATCATTGAGACACTGAGTATTTGGAGCAAGAGTAATGTTTTGTTGGGTTCCCCCCAACAATGCTTAGAGTCATGGGATAATCTAGTGTTTGACAAGAATCCACAAAATATTATAGTAAATATTTTAAGGACAGCACTGAGTTGTCTTAATAGTGAAATAAAAGATCACACATAAGGCAACTGTGACTTATTGTGATTCTATGAACATGCCTTGTTATACCCTGTCCCATCCTCAGGATAGTCATCAAGCTCCAGTCCATTGTGACAGTCACCTTGTCAATTCATAGTATTGAGGGTCTTCCTCTCTTTTTCTGAACTTACAGCTTTCCAAACATAATGTCTTTTTCTAAGGACTAACTTCTGACAATATGTCCAAATTATTAAGAATGAAGTTTCAGCACCCTTGCCATCAAAAAGGACTCTGGTTGTACTTAAAGACAGATTTGTTTATTCTTTTGGAAGCCCTTGGGATAGGCAGTACTCTTCTCCAACACCACAATTCATTGATTCACAAGATATTTATTCTTTTTGGGTTTACTTAATCCATTGCTCAACTCAGGTGCGTAAAAGGCAATTGAAAACACCATGGCTTGCATCTACTACACCTTAGTCTTTAGATTGACATCTTTGCTTTTTAGTATTTTAAAGAGGTCCTTGGCAGCAAAGTTTCCCTGTACAACATATTTTTATTTCTTGACTGCTGCTACCATGCATGTATACTTAGTATTACAACAACTCATTTTTATGAAATCAGAACTAACTCATAGCTGACCCTCCAGCAGACTTTGAGAGGCAATAAACTGTGCAGGAAAAGATTGCCTGTATTTCTCTCACCTTTGGGTTAGCAGCACTGCTGTCTATCTGCTAGGCCACTGGGACTTAAAAATAATAGTGTGTTTGTCCCCTGGTAAAAAGAATTGAAGAGTTACATGTGAATTAATACATAGAGGAATAATAATACATTTTCTTATTTGAAAATACAATCGGGAAGGTGTGTAGCAAAGGCTACTAAAGAAATTAAGAAGAAATTTCATGTATTAGACTTCTGGATGAGCTCTAGAAGTTTCTAATATTCAGACTATGAAACTTGCTGAATTTTGCTCCATTTGTAAACAATGAAAGAAAAATAGTTTATGACAATAAATTTTTAAAAGATACAAATTTTCTTTTAGAGAAAACAAGTGTTCCAAATTTGTTGACCTTCAAGGGGAAATGAAGAGTTATATAGTCTTACTTAGAAGATATTTAAAACAAACAAATGCATACAGTACAGTCTGTCTGTGTAAGTTAAAGGTGACATTTTAACAAAGAATGAGAAATTGAAAGCTTTTTCAAAGATTTTTATACTATGACAAGAGACACTTGAAATAGGTGTCTGGAAATGTTCCATCTTTATGTAGTTATGTTGCCAAAAACAATTGTAAGTGAATCACTTATAAACTCTTCTGTTGGCATATCTAGAAACACAGTTCTTTAATTGACTTTAAAATCTCCCCAAAGAGCTTTTGTATCTATACTGTAAGTAAAACAATATTCTTATTGTTTTGTGAGACTTGATTTACATCAGGAAAGTTAATATTTTACTGGGTTGATAACATAATTATCCATATTAGCAGATAGGACAGGAAAATTGTATCATGATTTAACAGAGGAAGCCAAGGAAATAAAAAAAAATGTTTTACTCTCTATATTTTTGATATGTTTAGGTGTATCTATCATCCAACTTTCAGTATTTCAGCTCTGTGCTTGAATTTGTTCTTTAGTCCTTGCAGTTTGAGGAATGCCAAGCTTGCTCTTCCCTTCTCTTTTGGTTTTCTAACTCCAAGAGCTTTGCACATATTATTGTACTTTACTTTGTCTTCTGAAGCTGCATTTTGAAATATTTTGTTCATCTCTCTTTAACATTTCTTTCCTTTGTTTTGACTTCTCTCCTTTTTAGCATAAGGTTCAGAGTCTCTTTTGACAATCACTTTAGTCTTTTCTTTTTTCCTATCTTTGTAATGACTCTTTCTTTCTTCATGGATCATGTCCTTGACATCATCCTATAACTTTGATTTTCAGTCACTTGTTTTCAGGGACTCAAATCTATTCTTTAGGTAGTTAAGTGCTAGAAGTGAAGAAGACTTGAAGCACCTACCGAAGAAGACTGAAGACTACAGACTTGAATACGAATTACATCTCAATATCAAGAAAACAAAAATCCCATATGACCCAGCTATTCCACTGCCTGGAATACACCTCAAGAAAATGAGAACTGAGGTGTAAATGGGGACTTGTACACCAATGTTCATAGCCATGTTATTCACTATCACAAGAACATTTAAACTGCACAAATGCCCAAGCATGGATTTCTCAATGGATTGAGAAATTATGGTACATTCATATGATGGATTCCTATGCAGCACACAGGAGCAATGATTTTGTAAATTACTACCTAATTTGGGAGGAACTTGAGAGCATTATGCTGATTGAGATAACCCAGGGCAAATATTGTTTAAATCAATTATTGTAGAATGAGTATGAGGATCCAAGGGAGGTGAGGGTGAAGAATAGGGGTGAAGATGGGCTGGGTGAGGCGGTGGTGCAGGAGTGCATTAATCATAGTGTCACACAAATTGAGGGATGGGAGAAAATGAGAAACATCTGGTGTGAAAAGCAATGCATACTTGGTAGCATCACTTTCTTGTCCACTAGGCCAACTGAGCTCTCTCTATGTTGTTGTTGTTGTTCAATGCTGTCGAGTCATAGAAGACTCCTAGTGACCCTATGAACGAAAGACCTGAACGCTTGCATAACTTTCATCATTTTTCCAAGTTCATAGGGTTTCTGGAGTCAAGCTATTTTGGAAGTGGATGCCAGTCCTGCTTCTAAGCTTGTTTTAATCAGGGAGCTCCACCAAACACTGTCCACCGTGGGTAACCATTATTGAATTTGACACATCAGTGTCACAGTGTTCAGAATCACAGCAACCATGAGTTACCTCCGTATAGCAAATAGATGGACCAGTGCTATGCCAGTTATTAGAATGTTTGAGCAAAAATTATTAAGACCAGGCCCGAGGGCCACAGGCTCAAGGTCCTAACGGAATTTAAGAATCAAGGCTAGGTTCAAGCTCGATGAACTCCAGCAGTCCACATTCCTCCATAATCAAGCATTCACATTGGCTCTCACCACCCATAATGACCCATCTGGGAGCATTCCACTGCTTCCTGCATCTTCTCCTATTCTGATGCCACATGTTTCTTCACATCGTCTAACTTCTTGAATGATTTGTTCAGCATATAGACTGACTACACATGAGGGAAGGATATAGTATTAATGCCATCTTCCTTGATTTTAATCCATTGTATATTCCCTTGTTCTGTTTGGATAACAGCTTCTTGATTTAGGTATAGGTTTCATGTTGTTGTTTCATGTTTCACGATGCTGAACACTGATGTATCAAATGTGATAATGGTTACCATGGTTGAGAGTTTTGGTGGAATTCCCAATTAAAACAAACTTGGAAGCAGGAGTGACATCCACTTCCAAAATAGCTTCACTCCAGAAACTCTATGAACTTGGAGAAATGATGAAAATTATACAAGTGTTCAGGTCTTTCATTCATAGGGTGGCTATGAGTCACCTATGACTAGATAGCACTTAACAACAACAACAGCAACAATAACGAGAGAGTTCAGTTGGCCTAGTGGACAAAAAGTGATGCCACCAAGCCAAAAGTGGCTGACTTTAATCTGTGGCCCTCAAGCCTGGTTTTAATTGTTTTTGGTCAAGCATTCTACTAGGTCGTATATTCCTGTTCCATCCACTTGCTGTACAGAGGTAACTAGTGGTTTCCATGATGCTGAACACTTTGACACTGATGTGTCAAATATGGTAAATAGTTACCCATGGTGGACAGTGTTTGGTGGAGCTCCCTGATTAAAACAAGGTTGGAAGCAGGAGTGGCAACCACTTCTGTAATAGGTTGTCTCTGGAAACTCTTTGAACCTGGAGAAACGAAATTTATGCAAGTGTCCAGGTCTTTCGTTCACAGGGTTGCTATGAGTGCCTATGACTAGATGGCACTTACCAACAACAGCAATAACAACAACAACAACAACAACATCTTTAGGTTGGTAGTGCAACTCTGCCACTATGCCACCAGAGCTTTCTAAAATGGGATGTTGTTGTGTATCAGCCAGTTCCAATTGATTCATAGCCGACCCTCCAGTGAGTTTTTAGAGACAGTATATCATGCAAGAGATGTTGCTTACCTTTCTCCTTTGAAGCGGCTCGTGGATTTGAATTGCATGTTTTTGGGGTGGCAGCACACCTCTTTTTACCACTTATCCACCAGAGCTTCCTGAAACTGAATAGAAATATCTAAATAAATTTTTAAAAATCAGCTAATGTAAACCCAATGGTTCACAATCATCAAATTGGTAATCATTCTTAACGGGTAGTGTTTTGTTCTTATTTTCATGGAGTCACCATAAATTGAGGGCCTACTTGACAGCAAATAGCAACATCCTTTAGTAATCTTTAGTTATTGTCTAATTTTTATTTTTGGATGCCGAAGGCTTAAAAATATGGAGTCTGTTTTCTGTTCCAAGTTCACCTTCACTTTTTTCACAGACTTTTGAAAAGTGTCCTCTATTGTTTAGAATGAAATGTTTTTGCTTCTTAAAATCACTAATAACCTACTAGATAATGAAATACTCCTCTGCTTGTATTGATGTCCATGGCTTCTGCAGTACTTCTCAGCACTAAAAATCTTCCTTATCTTTTCTTCTTCCTCTTTTTTCTTTCAGTTCTGTGACATAATAACATATTTCTTGCCTAAGATTTTTCTCCACTTTTTTCATGTCTTTGAGATGCCAGATGCAACAAGTACAAGTGTCTGGTCTCTGACACTCTGAGTTGAAGACTCATTTCCACCCTCTCCCAGAAAATTTTTCCCTTTATTAGATTCAGTCCTTGAATGAATTTAAATTCACTTCCAAATTATTCAAGTGAAGAAATAGAAATAAAAGAATTGCAGAATTACGGGCAGAGTCTGAAAAAGCAATGGTATATATAGTATTCAGAAGGTAGCTCTAGTGGGAGGTTATCTCGACCTTACTGGCTTAAAGGAAAAGGGGAGAACTGAATTCATAAGAGCCCTGGAAGGTCTAGAATGTTACAGGAAGCATATGTTAATTGAAAAATTAAATCACTGGAAGCACAGTTACTGTAAGAAACCAAAGTTGTAAACAAAGAGGAAGCAGGTGAGGAATACCACGGCCAATCTTTATTCCTAGCACCCAGCAAGTCTCTGTCCCTGCCTTCTCTAGGCTAAATTCGAAACCAAGAAAGGTGGTAAGCAAGGCTAGATAAACAGCCCTCAGTTATAATCTTCCTAAGATGCAAAATATGTAATAGTTATGATGGCCAAAAAAGAGAGGAGACTAACCTGGGGAGGAGGTAAAGACAGAAGTCAAACCATGATCTCTGTGCCACTGGCTACAGATATTTTCTCTATTCTGACTTGTTTTCTAAATGTAATTTTCAAGATCAGATGCCTATTGACTATCTCTAAGTGACTTTTCACTATTCTTTCAAACAGACTATGTCTGAAATCCCATCTTCTTTTTAAATAGACATCCTTGGCATGGCTTTAAATTTTAATTCATATCCTGCTTGATTGACAAATTTTTTTCTGATCTATGTCCTCATTTCTCTATTCTGATTCTGGGACAATATTCCCTTATACCTTAACGCCAGGACACATCCTCTGCTTTGAATAATGCTTTAGTCTGTTTTCGGTAGTTATTTCATCTCACTTTTCTGTTACTCACATATCTTTGGGGATTGAAGTTCTGTCCAGTATCTGGAATGCGGAAGCTTCGCTGAAGGTCTTCTGAGCAGGTGCTTTTCCAATGACTTGCTTGAGTCTTTGAAAAAGCCTCTGTTCTTTAAGTTCTGCTGTTCAGTTTTCCCTGTCCATTAGGGTATTTTCTGGATGGGATTTTCCCAACGCTGTCCTCATGCCTTTACTCCTGCTAATTTCTAAACATAATGTTCTATTTGTCAGGCTATTTGTCCTTCAAGCTTCTATCCAAGTATATTCTATCTACTACTTTCAAAGTAGGCCTCATTTCTAAGAGGAAATCTAGTTTTAGCTTCTAGTCTGTTTGGGTTTTGTTGGGTGTTTTTAGGATGACCATAAGACAACTTGGAAGCAGAAGTGGCATCTACTTCCTAAATAACATGCCTCCAGAAACTGTGAACTTTGATAAATGTTGATAGTTGTAGAGGGGCATCAGGCCTTTTGTTCATAGGGTCGCTATGAGTCGTGCTTGACTCGATGGCAATCAACAACAACAACAACATAGTAAAATACCACTAAGTGGATGGCTTTTAAAGAAGATCTATTTACAACCATAAACCATATTTAAAAGCTTATTATGTTAAATTTTTTATGTACCTTTTGGAACTAGTTTTAAAATTTTAGATTCTATGTCTGTCTACCTTGAGTGTACAGTTAATAATTAGGTTATCAATGATTGCATGATGCCTTACAGTTTTCAGTAATATTTTTTCTTATGCAAAGGTCATGCAATTAAACAAACTAATGTTTGGAAAAAAAAAAAAAGAAGATCTATTTTATCATAATTCTGCAAGCTAGAAGTCTATTCCCTTTCGACTCTAAGGAAACTCCTTCCTGTCTCTTTCAGTTTCTGGAAAACCAAGGTGTTTCTTGGAGTTTATTGGCTTACAGATGGATCCTCCTGGTGTCTTCTCCATGTAATTGACCATTTTCTTCTGTGTTTTACCTTTAATAAGATATTATTAATAAGGATTAGAGAAAAAGAGGAAGACCCTCAATAAGACAGACACAGTGATTTTAACAATGAACTTGAGGGTATTAAAGGTTGCATGGATGGCACAGATAGAACAAGGTTTGAAAAGTCTGTTGTTCACAGAGTTCTTATGAATTGTAGGGACCTGAAGGCACCTAATAGCAACAACAATGTTGGAAGCGATTAGGACTAGGACCCATATTACGTCATTATGACTTGATCACAACATTGCCAAAGAAAATTATACTTTTAAACAAAGTCACATTCATACAGTTTTTCACATCCATTCAACACATCTTTTTTGCTGACACAATTTAATCCATAACATTGCCCTTTCAAGTTGGAGACATGAAGTTGCTCCAATTTAAGAAACTATGGAATTCAAATGATTTAAAATTATGACTTCCTAACTCTGGTTGACAAAATCAGAAGTTTTATAATGTCTAACCTGGAAGTCAAAAAAAGATGTAACCTAATTATAAAAATAGAAAATTTTTTTAAAACAATATAAAAGATAAATAACCTCTAGTTCTTATATTTTTAATATTAATAAGATCCAGAAACAAAAACTAGCAACATTTGGGTCGTTTCTTTCTAACTATGTAAACTATATGGTGACAAGTATGGTATATAATATAGATAAGATAAAATAGAGCATAATTAATGCATATTTAAATGTTGCTGTTGTTGTTATGTGCCGTCATGCCGCTTGCAACTCATAGCGACCCTATGTACAACAGCCCTATACTCTGTTCTGTCCTGTGCCTATCTCATTGTCTCCGACACACTCATCCCGATTATCCCAGTGACTGAATCAATCCACCTCTTAGAGTGTTTTCCCCTCCTGCGCCTACCCTCCACCCTCCCAAGCATGATGTCCTTCTCCAAGGACCAGTCTCTCCTTACAACATGACCAAAGTATGTAAGACAAAGACTCAGAATCCTTGCCTCCAAAGAGCAGCCCAGTTTAACCCTCTCGAGGAAGAATCTGTTTGTTTTCTTAGCAGTCCATGGTACCCTCAATACTCTTCTCCAAAACCAAAGCTCAAAGGCATCAATTCTCCTTCTATCCTCTTTGGCCATTGTCCAACTCTGACGCATAACAAGTGATTGCAATGACCATGGCCTGAATCAGATGCACCTTAGTCTCCAGAGAGACACTATTGCTCTTCAGTACTTTAGAGAGGCCACTAGCAGCAGACTTTCCCATGGCAATATGTCTTTTAATTTCCTGGCTGCTGGTGCCAAGAGTGTTGATTGTGGAGCCAAGCAGACTAAAGTTTGAACAATCTCAATCTCTTCACCATCCATCCTGATGCTGCCAATTGGTCCAGTGGTGAGACTCTTTGTCCTCTTGATATTGAGCCTCAATCCATATTGAAGGCTACAGTCTTTGACCCTCTGCAGCAGGTGCTTCAGGTCCTCCTCAGTTTCAACAAGCAGGGTTGTGTCATCTGCATAACGCAGATTGTTGATAGATCTTCCACCAATCCTGATGCCGCATTTCTCCTCATAGATCCCAGCCTCCTGGATGATCTATTCTGCATACAGGTTGAAAAGGTATATAGACAGGACACATCCCTGGTATACACACTTCCCAATTTTGAACCATGCAGAGTTTCCTTGCTCTGTTCTGACTACTGCCTCTTGGTTCAAGTATAGGTTTCACATTAGCACAATCAAGTGTTCTGGGATTCCCATTCTTCTCAGAGTCAGTGACAGTTTGTTATGGTCCACACAGTTAAATGCTGTTGCATAATCAATGAAGCACAGATAGACATTCCTCTGGTACTCCCTGCTTTCCACCAAGATCCATCTAATATTAGCTACAATAGCCCTGGAATTGTAGCATATTTAAATACATATGCAAATTATAAGTTTCCATATGTAAATTGTTGTTGTTATGTGCCATTGAGTTGACAGTGACGCACTGTTTATAAACAATGGATTGGAACCCCACCCTATCCTGCATTTTCAGCACCATGTCTGACACACTTGAGCCTACTGTTAGAGTCACTGTAAATTCATTTTATTGTGGGTCTTTCTCACTTATGCTGACCCTCTACTTTTGAAGTATGATGTCCTTCTGCAAGGACTGGCATCTTCTAAATCTTTAAATCACGTGGCAGAAGACTTCCCATCTTTCTGATGCCAAGCAGATGGTAGATTTGAGCTCTGTGCCTCTGGATTGCCAGTGCAGCTTCTTAACACTAGACTACCAGTGCTCCCTAGTGTTATCCATTAAAAAAAAAGGCATTCTCTTGAGTTTGTATCATGAAGCTTTGCTTTCATTTATCAGCCATTCCCTCTACAAGCAGAGAGGATCTTGAAGAACTATATGAATGTATTGCTATCACACTGTGTTAAAAACAACGAATCCTTCATGTGAGAGTTTATAGTCTGAGCTCTGTTGTCTCCATGATAAATGAAAGTTAACAGAAGTGATAATTTGTCTTAGTCAAAATAAAAGCTCAAAAATGCTTTTCTTCTTTTAATTTCTGTCTTTCTCTGTCATTAGCTTTATAAAACCTCTCATCAATTTCACACCAGGAAATAGTAGGAAACAAATGGAGAGGAGGTACCAGCTCCCCCTCCTCAAAAAAAGTGAACAAAGAAATAAAAAGGAAATACAAATGGAAAATAACATTTAAACTAAGCTTGAAATATCTTTTTTTTAAATCTTCTTTTGATATTTAAAAAATGTCTTCTGAGTTGGAGAGCTAAAACCATATAACTTATAAAACATTTTCTTGTCAATTCTATATTCTTTAAAAGCAGAGTGTTTCTCAAAGGTGAGTCAGTGCATAATCTGGGTTTCAAGCAGGGCTTTGAACCAGAATGCTGGTTAGTAATAATCTGCATTTCTACTCCAGACATACTGAAAAGAAATCAGCATTTTAGCAAGATTCTCCAGGTGATGCTTAAAGATCTCCAGGTGACTCTTAGGTTTTTAAAATGTCTATTGTTGATTCAATATGTCTGGGATGGGTTCAAAACCCTTATGTTAAGTTTCAAAATTGTTATCTTAAATGTGAACATTTCAGAACAAATCTATACATAATACTTAAATTCTTTCCATCAGCCTTCCATATATTTCTACTGAATTATCTCTCCTTGAATTCATAATTAGAGGAGAGAGCAGATGGCTTGGGCTTATTGTAAGTTATCATCTACCCACTGAATAGTAACATATATTCTCAGTGACTATAGTTAGGTGACCCCAAGCTAAAATATGTTTTTAAAAAAATAAAAAGAGATAAAACAGAATACATTTTCTTTTTTTGGTGGTGATTTTTTTTGTTGGGTGTTGTTGAGAAAGACTCATAACAATCCTGTGAAAACAGATTTGAACCCTGTCCTATCCTGCGCCGTCTTCACACTTCCTGACACCCTGCATCCATTGTAGTAGTCACAGTGTCAATCCGTCTGGTTGAAGGTCATCATCTCTTTCACCAATCCTTCCTAGCGTGGTTTTTCTCTCCAAGGAATAGCATCTCCTAGCAACATGACAGAAGTATATGAAGTGAAGCTTTATTGTCTGTCTCCATGGAGCACTCGGACCGTACTTTCTCCGAGAAATACTTGTTTGTTCTTCTAGGTTAACTTGACTATATATCAGAGTCACTTCAATGTTAAGTTTCCAACTATTTTAACTGTGGATTCTTTGTTCTAAACCCAGATATTGTAATTTTGACACGCTTAGAACAAAGTTTCTTACAAAACAGCCCTTTTTATAGGATATGAATCTTTTCATTCATCCAGTTTATTTTCATTCATTTCCCCATAAAGATTATTTTAAAGATATTTAACCTTCTTCACAGACATCTTCATATCTCTGAAAAGAATACATGTCAGCTTTTGCCTCTTCAGAGTTTCATCATTAGCTCATCATTTTTTGAATCATTTTTAATTATGTCTTAATGAAGGGTTAAAATAAACTGCAAAAAAATGTACTTTTCCTCTTAATACTACTCACACATTATACAAGTCATATCATAGAGCCAGACCAAGAATTCAGTCATACATTCTCACATATATAAACACTTACTTGTTTTATAGTCTTTGCAATTATTTGCTAGGCATCCGAAAGCTTGGCAATGACTAGAGATTGATAGAAGAAGAATTGATGCCTTTGTGCTGTGGTGCTGGAAAAGAACATTGAATGTACCATAGAGAACAAACAGGTTCATCATAACACCAGGATGCTCTTTGGAGACAAGGGTTCTAAAGCTTCGTCTTACTTTGGACGTGTTGCAAAGTGAAACCAGTCCTTGGAGAGGGATGTCATGCTTGGGCGGGTGGAAAGCTAGTGCAGAAGAGGAAAACTCTTGATGAGATGGATTGATTCGGTGCCTGGGGAAATGAGGGTAAATGTGTCAGAGACAATAAGATTGACACAGGATAGAGCAGGGTTTAGGGCTGTTGTACACAGGGTCTCTATGAGTTGATGACACATAACAATAACAACATGCTTGCCAAGTATTTTTCTTCCTCCTCTCTTTGTTGCTCTTTGACATTGTCTCTTGCTAACAGTAGCTGGAGAAGAAATGAAGCTTTTCTTTTTGTAGTCTTCAGGAAATTTTTATTTAAATTCACCAGAGACTAAATAATCTCCTCCTACGAGGTTTACAGACTCAGGAACCCAATTAAAGACTGTCAGGGACTTCTTCAACATACTTAACAGCAATGATGTTAGCTTGAGGACTAAGGTGCACCTGATTTAGACCTTTTCAATCACCTGCTAAGCAGCTGAGAGCTAGACAATGAATAAAAATGATCAAAGAATTGATGCCTTTGAGTTATGGTGCTGGAGAAAGATACTGAGTATTCCATGAACTGCCAAAAGAACAAACATAGATCTTTGAGAACTACAGCCAGAATGCTTCTTGGAGAAAAAGATAATGAAGCTTTGTCTGTTAGGCTTTGGACATGTAACTGTGGAAATTTATTTCATTAAAGGGACTTCATTTGGAAAAGATATTCAACAAAACAGATGAAGACCCCCAATGAGATGGATTAACACGGTGATTGTTTCAAAGGACTCATGTATGTTAGAGATGATAGCAGAGGATAGAACAGAGTTCAGGTCTATTGTTCATAGGGTCACTATTAAGTCCTACTCAAAACTGCAGAACCTAACAACAATGATAAGTCCATCTGACTTAATAGCAATGAGTGAGAGAAGGGTAGGTGGAAACAGCCTTCTAATTCTACGAGAAATGAGACACTAAATAGCCAAGTACCATACTTTTATAAAAAACATTAGAACTTTTAAATTTACACTATGACTGTGGCATTACCGAGGCTACAATAGCAGAAGAAAGAGTTTGGACTGAATATTATCGTTCCCACATACCTGGGTCGATTATGCCGGTATTGATGCTTCATTTTCCCCCTTTGGTTAAAATACTATTTTAGACAAATATGAGGATTTATCTGCTGATCAAGAGAGAGGTCAATTTACAATCACAAACTCTTTTTTAAAAATTTTATTTCTACATTTGCTTTATGTTTTCATGCTGACTAATTCTCCCCAAAATGGTTTCATTTTAAGAATCTTGTCACCTCTTTAGTTGAAATAAAAGTATTTCTACTTTTTTTTTCATGCAAAAAAAGACGACTGTCAGGTTATTTTGTAAGTAAAGTCTTCCCGATTTTCACTGATATTACTAGTTGTCACAGTCTTTAAGTTTTTAGAGCTACTATTTAATGGACTGAGGAAGCTTTGATGGCCTAGTTCAAATACACCAGGAGAAAAATGGATTATCTCCCCCTGTGCGTTTCGCAGTTTCTAAAAACCTGGAGTCAGTTTGTTGTGACTGGCTCAAACCTACAACTACAACCTTACTAGGTAACTCTGAAAGCAGATCTACCAGGAAGACCTCTGAGGTGCCCGAAACCTTAAAAATTGGCTTTTCTAGCCATTATTTTAGCCTCCACTAGGGCATGGTCTCCACCTACTTTAACTGTGGACATACGATTTCTCAAGTCATTGACAGTTTTGAGACCAACATAAAATAAAAATCTTTCTACATTTTGAGGTTCCCCAGTGATGGTGGTGATGGAGAGATTGTTTTAAGTTTTTTGTTTGATAAATTATAACACTACGGTTGTTTCTACATAATTATTACATGAGATTTTGCTCCTGATTTTATTATATAGGAAAAAGTAAGAAGCTATCCTTACATATTGTTTGGTAAAATACAAATTTCCAGATTATGCATGTTTAAAAATTAAGAACTTGGTCTATAGTAGATATAAACCTACTAATAAAGGAGCTCTGGTGGTCTAGTTTATAAAAGGCCAACTCAAAGTCATGAGATTCAAACCTACCAGTTATTCAGGTGAAGAAAGATGGACAATCTCCTCTCATGTGACTTATAGGCTCTGAAAATCTACTGGCGACTCAGTGATGAGTACATTCTAGCTTGATGGAACCTACATTACCACCACCACCAAATAAGAATAGTGTGAACAAGGACTAGGTTTTCTCTGGGTATTTCTTGTCATTTTCATTTTAGGCTTCCCTTCTTGTGGTGGACACAATTTACACAAGTAACTTCCAGAAGTAGATTTTAGACAACCACTTCATCAAAATCCAGATCCAAGAATGTGAGGTCTAAAGCCAGGCTCATTAAAATTGTTTTTTTTTTCAAGAACTAGCTCATCTTTAGAACATCAGTGTGCACTCAAGTACTAGTCAGTTTTGACGTGGTGGTTGTTGTATGCCATTGAGTCATTGTGACTCATAGTGACCCTATGCACAATAACTCTGAAGCCTGCCTTACCGAGTCAATCTCACCGCCTCTGACACACCTTCCCCCATCTCCCCAGTCACCGTATCAATCCGTCTCATCCAGGGTCTTGCTCTCTTGAGTTGTCCCTCCACCTTTCCAAGCATGATGTCCTTTTACAAGGACCAGTCCCTTCAGGCAACATTATGTTGCCTAAAGTATGTGAGAGGGAGCTGTAAAATCCCTGCCTCTAAAGAGCAACTTGGCTTCACCCTCTCCGTGACAAACCTATTTATTTTCTTGGCAGTCCATGTTCAATACTCTTTCTAGCACCATAACTCAAAGGCATCAATTGCTCTTTTGTGATCTTTAGTCATTGTCTAGCTCTCTGATACGTAGTAAATAATTGTAAAAACCAAGGACTAAAATCAGGCACAGTTAGTCTCATAACTTAAAAGTCATTTTTAAAAAACCACCCCAAAACTGCTATATATATATAGATTATAACAAAAAGAGTATTAAAAGAACAAAACAAAACAAAACAAAACAAATCCTAGGGAAGAGGAAAAGCAATACAATTTGAAAGAAAAATATTTATTCCTTTGAGGTTATTAATGGTACACTCTGAAGTTCCTCTTATTTCCTTCACCTTAGACATAACCACCATCTTGAGTTTGGGATTTATTATTTATTATCTTTCCATATAAATTAAATATCTTATCTCAACAACACATTGTTTAGATAAACAGATTTTTTTCATTTACGTGACTGAATAGAATCACGCTACTTAAAAACTCCTATCATTAATTTCAGTTAAAATTTGTCCTCCTAAAATCTATCCAATCTGTATGCTAAAGAAATAATCCAAGAAGCTGGATTATTTGTATCTGTGTGCTGGACAAATAGTCTAGAAGATTGATTAAATACGAATGTAAAAGAAGGGTTGAAATAAGACTCATTAACAACCTGCAATATATAGATGACACAACCTTGCATAATGAAAGTTAAGAAGGTTTGAAGCACTTTCTGAAGAAAAAAGTCAAATAACCTTAATGTTAAACATTACACCTTAATATTAAAAAACACCAAAAATACTCACAAATGAAGCAATAAGCAGCATCATTTTAAAAAGATAAAAGATTAAAACTGTCAATTTCATTTTGCTGGGGTCCAAAATTAACACTCGCGGAAGTGGTAGTCAAGGAAATCAAAAGACATGTTACACTGGACAAATCTGTTGTCAAGGATTTCTTTTAAGTGCTAAATAGCAAGGATGTCATGGCATTTTTAATGGCTTGATATACATGTGAACACTGGAAAATAATTAAGGAAGACTGAAGAAGAATTGATGTCTTTGAACTGTGAAGTTAGTGAAGAGTGTTGAATATTCCTTAGTGAAGCATGTTGAATATTCCTTGGACTGCCAAAAGAATAAACAAATCTATCTTGGAAGAAGTGTAGCCAGAGAGCTCTTTAGAAGTAATGATGGTGAGACATCATTTTACATGTTTTGAGTAAGTTATCAGGAGAGGCCAATTCTTGGAAAAACATTGTGGCAAAAAGTAAAAAAAGTAAAAATCCAGTTAAAAAGAGGAAGACCCTCTTGACACAGTGATCGCAATGAGAGGAATAAGCACTGCAGTGTTTGTGAAGATATCACAAGATTTGGGAGGATTTCAGTTTTCTGTACATAGGTTTAGTGTCAGTCAACTCCAGTTCAATGATATCTATATAACAGGAACAGGATCTATACAGGGTTTTTTTCTCTGTTGTATTGGATTTCATTTGCAACCATTTTCAATCCTTTATCCACTCAGCTAGTAAGGGACACATGGCATTTTTAACAAGGTAATTTGATCAATTTCATTCTTGAAATTCTTTTTTTCACTTTTATTTAACATCCACAAACACCTAGTTGTTAAATCCTGAGCAATATTTTAAAAAAAAAATGCATTTAATTGCTCTTTCTAACATTCTATTGTCCCTGATTCTCTTCTGTCTATGCTGGTCATATACTTTAACTATGTTGCTTAGAAGATTGAGGCTAGATAACAGGGTACTAGTAAGAAATTAACTTAGGCAATCTGTTGATAATAATAATTTTTTTAGAATCACTAACATTTTATTTTTAATTAAAGAAAATTTAATTTTATCCGGATGCTCTGTTTTGGGGGGTTTAACACACAGTAATTATTAAATACATATAATTCCTTCTTGATAAATTATTTCAGTTCACTTGGTCTGTTATACTTCCTGTGCACAGGACACACAAAACTTACATGCTACGAACAATTTACCTTGTCCTTTCCTTTGCTTGGTTGGCCTTACAAAGAGTACCTTCATTTTCTCTATAAGAGAAAGACAATCAACAGCCTTTTCTTTACTTTCAATGACTTTTTGAAAAGGGAGTTAATTCTGCTGGGATCACAATGGTTTATATAATGTGTAGGAGCTTATTGTGGGTCAGAAAAGTGTAATGGTGTCTTGGGGAGAAAGTAAAGAAAGTTTATACGGAGATTAGCAAAGGGACTGGGGTTTTTGCCAAAAAACAGGAGAAGTAATTAACTTCATGAGAGAGATAACATAGCTCATATCTATAAGCCTTATTAGGAATTTATGAGTTTTTCCTCATTGGTTGATTTATTACATTATATATGACAGAAATAAAATGCAGCAAAGCTTTAAATGAAAATGCTTTATACTGCACATTGAGTAATTTTGATTAACTCTTATTGCGACTTATATTTTAAAACCATATGCATAAGTTTGTGTTAGGGATTTTAAAACTATCAAATCCTTTTCTATGAACCTGTAACTCTGTCCTCTTGTACAATATAAACTTTGCTTATGTAGGTAATCCCCCTTAATCGTAAAGAAATGAACACAACAACATTCTGATATCTTTTTTCCAGAAGAAAAGCTAACTACTCACCCCTGATATAATTCTATTAAATAATCTCCTTTGTTAAATTTTAATAGCTTGTGATGAAAAGCAAGCGTTAATTTTTCTGTCCCTGTCCTTTTCTATGTGACTTACTGGAATTTTTTTTTTCTTTCTTTGCATTGTGGTCTTGGAAAGGTAGGCTTGAAAATAAAGTTAATGCATCTACTTTCCTCAAGTAAAGTCCCAAGTATAACGGGATATTCAGCCTAGAATACAATCTATGTTAGTTTATTAATATTTGGGGCAATGGTGCTTAGTCACATTCACAGGAGGAGCTGGTGCTGAAACAGAACTAGAACATTTGTTCTAGATAAAACCAGTTTGATCTGAGCCAGCCAACTTAATCAAAGCTACAGAGGAACAATATAGTATAAACTACATTGACAAGATGTGTGACTATAAAAATGTCTTGACAGTTACCATTCCATCTTACCTGCTGGGTTACTTTTATTTTATGTGAATAGTAACTTTCTTTTTACTCTTTTCCTGAAAAATGACACAGAGTATGCCTGTCCATTGTATTTATTGAGCAGAGAAATAGATGAATATTTTGTGGAGCTTTAAGTGCTATACCACTTAAAATAATAAAATATCATTCATGCATTTGCTTGATAGTAACAATTGAAAATATAATTCTTAGGTACATGTTGTTGTTACGTGCCGTCGAGTCGTTTCCGACTCATAGCGACCCTATGCACAACAGCCCTAAACCCTGCTCTATCCTGCACCAACCGCACCGCCTCTGACACACCCATCCCGATCACCCCAGTCACTGAATCAATCCATCTCATAGA
>NW_006399763.1:21471744-21485049 GCF_000299155.1 Elephantulus edwardii
AGTACCTTAGAGAGGTCCCTAACAGCAGACTTTCCCATCGCGATACGCTTTTTGATTTCCTGACTGCTGGTGCCAAGAGTGTTGACTGTGGAGCATACAATGGTAAATAATGTGAGCTATACCTTTCAAATAGAAGGGAAACTCAGAACGTTCATGAATTGTTAAACGACACATTATAACACTATTAATTTATTTAGAGTTTTATTTTAAGACACTCAACAGTTTCTAAAAAGTTTGAAAATAGAGCAGGTCTTGTTTTTTTCTTTTTGGTGACTTACCTCCCTCCGCCCCGCCACCGCCCCAATTCTTTGAGTTATATTACATTACCTGCTGTGCATAATAGGTCGTTATCTCTTCTAGCTATCAAAGGCAGAGACCAAAACCAAAGTAGCATACATATTCTCTCACTTTCATTGCTGTATGAGTTGACAGCTGGCCCTCAAGCTGGGCTTTTGGAGGCTGTAAGTCACATGGGAGGAAGTTCATCTTTTTCCATCAGAGCTGCTGATGGCTTTGAATCAACAGCAAGGCGCCACCTTAGAATTAACAACACAACTTCCTGTGGGCTCTGGCACTAGAGTTCCCTGAAGAAGCTTGAGAGAAAATGTACCAACAAATATCATCTTAAACATTACATGAGAGTTAGACCAAAGCAGATTTTACTGATAGCTCTGTCTCATTGTGTACCAATGAGGGAGTTTTTCTTTTGCGTTTCAAGGAGAGGAGCAAATGGGGGGGGGGAGGGGTTTGTGCGGGGAGAAGGGTGCAACAATGAATGAATGGAATCCCAAAATCTCTGTAGATGTTCATTGAAATGAAAAATAAACAACCTAAATTTAAAAAAAAAAGATGATATTTGTTGGTTTAAGCTGTAACATTTCAGATAATTTGCTACAGAGTACAAAATTGAGAAGTATAATTGTAAAATCAGCCCCAGATAGATTCACATATTCGAAGATGTAATCAAAGCTGTATCTCACTTCATTTGAAACTCAACATTTCTTCTATATCTCTTTTATTCTTAGACTCTTCTCCATGTAGTGGGAGTGGTGACCATGGGAAGTTTCAGCTATACAAAATTTAGAGCATGTAATTTCAATTGAAAAGAAAGAGTCTGTCTTCCTTCTTACACTGATAAATAAAAATCTCATCCATAGACTGTGCATAGTGAGACCAATGTCATCATTTAGACCGATCATTCAGAAAGGAGAAATAAGCACTGTGATTTGCCAAGATAATGTCATGTGTTAGATACTGTTGAAGACTGTTGAAGAGCAGAGTTGAATTTCAAATTTCTCAATTGAATTATATTGATAAAGTGGAGATTTTCCCAAGGAAAGAGATTCTTGGGATGAAATAACATACATATCACAGGATAGGTATCACATCACATTACATTACAGGGAATAAAAACTTGCTCTGATGTCCTTGATACATTTAGTAGAGCAACAGAAAACTCAGACAAGGCAGTTAATTATTAATTTGCAGAAATCAAAACATAGTATATTGTTGCCACCTGAAGAAAAGCTTATTACCTGCTATTGTTAGGCAGGATTGGATGGTAAGCTTAGCATTTAGATAAGGACATCTAAAATTCTCTGTTAGAATGCTAAAAATCAGCTTGCAAACACCTTTTTTTCTTTTGTTTTTAAATTAATTTTAATGAACGTTTACAGAGACATAGGGTTTCTAGTCATTCATTGTTGCACTTTCCTCCCCCCTCCTGTCCCCCACCAAATCACTCTTCTTGAAAAGAAAGAAAAACTGTTTCATTGTTATGCAATCCCTCCCCCACCCCCCAAGTCCACTCTGCTATGCAGCCTTCACTCTGGACTTCTGTAATGACAGGAATACCCATTTATATATCCCTTTTAAACAGTTCTCTCTCTCATCTCTTTCAATGCAATATACGTCATTCCTCCCCTCTTTTTCTGTCTTTCCTGAACCCTGATGTCAATCTGGTTTTACAATAGTGGTCTTATGCAATATTTGTCCTTCTGTGACTGAGATAGTTCACTCAGCATAATGTCCTCCAGGGTCATCCATTTTGCATAATATTTCATTAGTTCCTTGTTTTTCAGTGCTGCATAGTATTCCATTGTGTGAATATACCAGTTTCAAGATAAAGAAAAATAACCCAATTAAAAAATGGGCACAGGATATGAACAGACACTTCTCCAGAGAAGACATTCAGATGGCAAACAAACACATGAAGAAATGTTAAAAATCCCTAGCTCTGAGAGAGATGCAAATAAAAACAACTATGAGATATCATCTCACCCCAGTAAGAATAGCAAAATTTAGCAGAACAGCAACATCAAATGCTGGCGAGGTTGTGGAGAAATTGGAACCCTTATTCATTGTTGGTGAAAGTGTAAACTGGTGCAACCACTATGGAAGGCTGTAGGGTGCTTTCTCAAAAAGTAGTAAATTGAGATACCATTTGATCTAGCAATTACACTGCTGGGAATTTACCCTAAAGAAACCATAACTGCCACCCAAGCAGATATGCACACCCATGTTTACTGTGGTTTTGTTTGCAATAACAAAGAGCTGGAAACAACCCTAGTTCCCATCAATAAACAAATACAAACAAACATTTTATAGGTCAGTGGACCATCACATTAATTGTGCATTGGGGATGAATAAGTGAAATACATGGTTTGGATTTCTAGATGACACAAAGAGACTCTTGGGCCTTCTTTAGTATTTTACTCCTTTAACAAAGTTGGAGGTGAGTTTGCAGTCCCAGAACTTTGTGTACTCTAGACAATAGCTCAGACCCCCTTCTACAACATTGCCTACATTATTGCTACAAAAATGCATAAACCTTCCAAACACTCTAAGAAGAAACTGCAGTTAAAATTTATTGACTTGCTTTTTAAAAACCATCAGAAATATTCCATTATGACTGGAGTCCCCATTTACTTCTGTTACTACCAGAAACTCAATTATCTGAGAGATTTAATACCTAAATGCAGAAAGTTCAACACTCCCAAAGGCATGTAGTTCAAATCCACCAGATGCTCTGAGGAAGAAAGACGAGCAATCTCCTCCTCTACAATTAACTGTCTCTGAAAACCTGCCTGAGGATCAGCTGTGCCTTGGTTCTAATTTGACAGTACACACACAAAATAGTACCTGTTTTGGCGTCTACCACTACACTTTCCCTTCTAACCAATTTCCACTCTACCCACAAACCCCATTTCAAAATATATCCTAAATTCAATCTCTTCTGCAACTCAGCAGTCTAATCAAACAGAGCATAGTCCCTTATCCTGGCTTAGCAGGATGGCTTCCTGTTTATCTTCTTAGTTACCTCACTCTAGTTCTTGTCTAGCAGCTAGAGTGAACTCTCAACTAGTACAGTTTGCTTTTCCATCACCTAAATTTCCTAAATTTATATCAACAGGAAAACTGATGAAAAAAAAGTCTGTAGTTTCATTAATTAAAAAAAATGTCTAATTATGTCATTATGCTATATGTCTAAGCAAAAAAGTAGATATTTAAGTGGGGAAAGCTTAATTGGAAAGCTTGACAAAAAGGAGTACATAGTGAATAACTCCTTATATGAAATTTTAACATACACAAAACTGTTCTACTATGAGAGAAAGCAGATTAGTGGTTGCCAGGGCCCCCTGAGTGGAAGGGGATTGATTGAAAGAGACATAAAAGGATATTTTAGTGAGAGAACATGCCTTAAAAAGTCTTATAGTGGTTACACGTTTACATTTTCAAATTTCATAGAAACTCGCAGTCAAAATGGACTTAATTTATAGCAATAGATGTGAGGTGGAAATTATAACTCAATAAAGTTCATTTTTTTAAAAATGATGAGAGATATACAAGTATAGAAAGAGTGCAGCTGGAGGGTGTCTGAGCTGCACTAACTTCATACAGGGAAGAGTCTCCATGCATAACATCGACAGTGCAAAACTGATTCTAAGAGGCCAGACATGCCCTCCTAATGCTCCTGATCCTCTGATATTAGGTCTGGAAATCTATCCATTCCAAAGGCCATTTAGAATTCACATTCTATTCATGGTTATGGGATTTATTAGGGAAATTAACAGCTTGCAACTCAGGCAAGAGATAATTCAGAATGCAATTCCCCAGCCAGGACAGCTTCTCAGATATGCTTACAAACCTTTTACCATTAATCTTACAGTTTGAGATCAGTGACTACAAAGCTGTTATTCCTGCCAATTGTGGCATCTACTGCCAGTCTTCTAGGAAACTCATGGCACGAGCTCCAAGAGTTACCTCTGTGTCAGGACAGTCTCTCTCACCTCTCTTGTTGCTGTTGCAGCTGGTGTTGGTGGCTTAGTGTCTTGACTTGCTCTATTTCCTCTCAGAACATGTGTATTGTACTTTTCATTTTTTCCTTTTATGCTGGTAGTGAGATTCCTATTTTTCTACCCCTAAAACTCAGTTAAAACCTGGTTGTATGAAAAAACTGGCCAATCCTCTCATTAAATAGTCTACATATTAGATTTGCATATTCTCACCTAACAGATGCAAATTATTTCATCAACATCGTTTCACATAGTCCCCTACAACCATATGATGAGAGCTGATTGTGAGGAAAGCCATTTTTAACACTCCTTTCAAAACAGCAAATAGTATAGAATTTTAGAAATATCCTGGATTTTCAAAGTCAATATTTTCTCTTTATAAATAGACAACTTTTAAGACAGAAAGCTGAGTCAAGAGTCAGGGTCAGTTTAGAGTCAGTTCTGACTTAGTGGCACATAATAACAACTATAACAGAAAGTCCATGAGAACCAAGATTTGACCTGAAGTCTGTCCCACACGAATTTCAAAATCATCTCAGGAACAGGTTTGAGGCCTTGTGCACCAATGAGCGTACACCAAATGAGCTCTGGAAGAATGCAAAAGAAGAAAAGACCAAGATGGATGTCAGATGTAACTCTGAGTATTGCATTAGAGCACTGATAAGCCAAAGCTAAAGCAAGAAATCAAAGAGCTGAACAGAAAATTCCAAAAGGCAGCTCCGGATGAAAAAACAAGATATTATAATTAAATGTGCAGAAAGCTGGAGTCAAAAAATCAAATGGGCAGAACTCTCTCAGTGTTTCTTAAGCTGAAGGAGTTGAAAAAAAAAATTCAAGCCACAGGTAGAATGTTAAGTGATCTAGGAAGTATCAAAAGAAGGTGGAAGGAGTACACAGAGTCACTGTATCAGAAGGAGTTGGCTGACACAGAGGAATTGGCATGAGATAACATATGAGCAAGAGCCTGATGAAAGAGGAAGTTCAAGTTGCTCTGAAGGATCGGCAAAACCCAAGGTTTCCAGGAGTTGACAACATACCAATTGATTTATTTCAATAAACAGATGAAACAGATGCTTCCCTGGATGTGCTCACTAAATTGTGCCAGGAAATTGGAGGACAGCCAGCTGGCCAACTGACTGGAAGAGATCGATATTTGTTCCCATTCCAAAGAAAGGTGACCCAAGAGAGTGTGGAAATTATTGCACAATATCATTGATACCACATGCAAGCACGATTCTGCAGAAAATTATCCAAAATCCTTTGGAACAGTATGTCAACAGAGAACTGGCAGATGTGCAGGCTGGATTTAGAAGAAGTTGTGATACTAGGGATATTATAGCTAATGTTAGATGGATCTTGGCAGAAAGCAAAGGACACCAGAAGAATGTCTATCTGTGCTTCATTGACTATGCAAAGGCTTTTGACTGTGTGGATCACAACAGGCTATGGCTGACTCTAAGAATGGAAATCCCAGAACATTTGATTGTACTAATGCGAAACCTGTACTTGGACTAAGAGGCAGTAGTCAGAATACAGCAGGGAGACACTGGATGGTTCAAAATCAGGAAGGTGGTCCGTAAGGGATGTGTTTTTGTCTCCATACCTTTTCAATTTGTATGCAGAACAGATCATCCGAGATGCTGGGCTGTATGAGGAGGAATGTGGCATCAGGATTGGCATAAGAAACTTCAACAAACTGCATTATGCAGATGACACAACCCTGCTCACTGAAACTGAGGAGGACCTGAAGTGGTTGTTGCAGAAGGTCAAGAACTGCAGTCTTCAATATGCATTGAAGCTCGACATCAAGAAAACAAAGATTCTCACCAATTGGCAGCATCAGTATGGATGGTGAAGAGATTGAGATTGTTCACAGCTTTAGTCTGCTTGTCTCCACAGTAAACACTCTTGGTAACAGCAGCCAGGAAAACAGGAGACGAATTGCATTGAGGAAATCAGCTGCGAGGGACCTCTCAAGAGTACTGAAGAGCAACAACGTCAGGCTGGAGACTAAGGTGCCCCTGAAACAGGCTATAGTCTTTGCAATTATGTGCTATGCATCAGAGAGTTGGACAGTGAATAGGGATGATAGAAAGAGAACAGATGCCTTTGACCTGTGGTGTGGAGAAGAGTGTTGAATATACCATGGATTGCTGGGAGAACAAACAGGCTTGTCCTGGAGAGGATGAAGCCATAATTCTACTTGGAGTTAAGGATTCTGAAGCTTTGTCTGACATACTTTTGGCATGTTGCAAGGAGGGACTGGTCCTTGGAGAGGGACATCATGTTCGGCAGAGTGGAGGGATGGCACAGGAGAGGAAGACCCTCAATGAGATGGATTGATTCTGTGAGTGGAGGTGTGGGAATGTATGTGTTTGAGACGGCAAGGTTGGCACAGGATAGAATGGTATTTAGGTCTCTTGTACATAGGGTGGCTATGAGTCTCAAGCGACTCGATGCCACATAACAACAACAAAAATAACAGAAAGAGAAAAAAAAAATCTCCGCATATACTAGAGGGAAAACAATTTTAAGTAGATTATTTGGAGAAATTTTAAAAAATATTCACTATTTAAACTAGGCCATGAGGAATGAGAAAGAATTCCAGTAATGACTATACAACTTTGAGAAAAGACTGTAAGAATTAAGGTCATTTTGGCAAAAGCATTAATTCAGAGACTAAAAGGCTAGCCAGAGAGTTTCCAGAGGGACAGAAACAATAACTGAAGCAGTTTGTTGACTGTCTTAGAGTACTTTTGTGGAAACAAGCACAGGGTTTCGGAAAGATTTTTTTGTATGAGCTTAAATATCAAGCTTTATTTTTTATTTGAGAATCTGGTAGCCCTTAAACATAAGCCACCTATTTTAATTCAAGCTTCTTTATATTGCAAGGGGAAATCAACATCCTTCAGCACTGTCTTACTACTTCACCTGGAATCATTTGCTGCTGAGTTGTGTTCATCCTTTTATTTGTTTAGGTTTCTAGTCAGCAGCAATTTGGGAGAACCACAATAAAAGTGTCAGCATTCCCAGGGAGTGAGGTAATGAGAATGAATCCTATCAAACTGTACATTGAAATGGAGTTTCCAGTGAAAAGACAAAAGGTAAAGATTGATATTTTTGTTGTAATTCTCATTTTAGCATTATTTCATGTCAGTGATCATTTGCTTTTGTATTCTCTCTTTGATTTCTGTCACTCCAAGAGGTTTTCCATGTAGCCCAGGCACAAAGCAATTCTTAATCAGCTTTGAAAACATTTCTCTGCTCATCACCTGGTCATCCTTTTTTGAAGGAGCATGCCTAATCGTGGGGAAAGTGGACCAGCTTTCAAGTGAGGGAGATTAAAATTCACCCCACTGCCCATGTCTTGATTCTGTGCTGAATATCACTTCTGCTTTCACATGGTAAAATGAGGCTAATAATTCATTTTTCTAAGCATATTCTGCTGGAAGCAGGAGCACCATCCACTTCCGAAAATGGCTTGCCTCTGGAAACTCTATGTAAGAACCGTGCTCAGGCCTTTCGTTCATAGGGTCGCTATGAGTCGTCTATGACTCGACGGCACCTAACAACAACAACAACAACAACAACAAACATATTCTGAGGGTTAATTGAGATTAGATATCTTTATAATTTAAGGGAATTCTTTGCTCATAGCAGAGCTCAGTCTTTTGTCTACGGAGACTTCTTTAAGACAGTTCATGTGTTTTCAGTCTCAAGAGTGAAAGGTTTGGCCCAGTCCTGTCACTGAACATTTTTCTCGATTTATTGAAAATGCACTGTACCTTTTTGCTCCCGGCATGTTACAAATATCTCTTTCTGAAACTGTGCTTTTTCTCCACTGTACTTGTAACAACTGCGAGTTTCAAATTATTTTGTGTGATTGTGAGTTGGTCGACATCACAAAAACAGGAATCACACACGTTTGCTTCCCTTCCCATTGTGATGCTATTCTGTAGCTCTTCTCTGTTATCCTGTAGGCTCAAAAAACACTTCTTGAATTTGTAACCAAGTATAATTGAAAAACATAGCTCTTAGCCTAATCAAAGATGCCTCTTTTTCAGACACGTTCAGCATTATTTAATGAGCAGAATATTATATTGTGGTAAGAGATAGTTGAGTTCTACTCTGCCAGTTAATTATCTAAATATCTTTGGATATCATTTCTCTAAAGTTCAATTTCTACAACAGAAGAAGATGAGGCTAAATTATAAATGTTCTCTGTAGTGTATTTTTTTGCTCATTTGCTTGTTTTGTATTTGAATATGAATTCGAGTAACAAAATATCCGGCATAGTACCTGCACATTTTAAGTGTATAGTAATTTATAGTTGTATAAGCAATAATATTAAGAGTATTGCCATATTTTAAATAAACATATTCTGAATGATTTTAAAAGCTCCATTCTCGGTTAAAATTAAATAAAATCTGCTAATCAACACTGAAATTGCATACATAGAACATTTCTATCCGAATAATTCAAGAGAATACAGCCCAGGAATGTGCGTCCAACCAAGTGACCAGTAGAAGCCACATTCCAAATGATTCTGTAACTGACAGAATATGTTAACTTAAGCATAATAGGTAAAGAACATTTGAATAACAGAACAGAGTTATTACTTTCTAGTGAAAGATATGAGTCTCAACTTAATTTTCCTGAAGAAACTTCTGAAGAATGAAAAGACAAATTGCAAATGCCTTTGAAAGCTGAAGACAGACTTGCTCATTGTCCTTTTTTTTTTTAGACTTCTGAAGCTTCATGTACTTAGAAAGGATTAATCAGTTTTGTGTTTTGTTTCTATATTGAAGCCTTTTGGACAAGAAGGAGTCATTAATCAATTTTCTCCTTCTGTCTCCTTCTTTCATTATCTTTGTCAGGTGGACTGGTGTGGCTGACAAAGAAGCCCTTTGAATCAGCTTGTAAATAAGCCCATAAAAATTTTTAGTAACAGAAAGAATTGTTGGCTGAGCAAGATGTTACAAATAGAAGATACAACTCAAAAATAATGTGGGAAGTCCTTGGTTATGCCTGGGCTTTGTCTTAACCCAAGTAAGAGGTGGAGGGGGGAATGTACATTAGTTAGTTACTGACTCCTTAATGATGACAAAACACTCCTTGAAGAGAAGCTTCCTACTGGATTACATTTTGATACTAGTTGGTATGCAGCGTGCCTTACAGTCTTTAATGGCAGAGAAGCCACTTTAGAATTTATTGTATACATTAATTTGATTGCACAGTGATATATTTGTTAGACAAATTACCACAGGTCTAATTAAAAGGCAGTCTTAAAGCCACCTGATTACTGATTTACATTATGTTTATTCGATTCCAATGTATTTGTGGAGATAAATTAGGTGTAATTTCCAGGTAATAAAACTTAAGTAGTGTAAAATCTCAAGGTTACTAGATAAAAAAATGAATGGAGAAATTCAACTGTATATATGAATAACATAAGCCATTGGATGGGAAGTTTTTTATCCGCAACACAATGCAAAGCAAAGCAGTCAGGGGATTGCTCTTTATCTCCTCCCAGTTCCTGTGGAGGAGGACCATGTCTTCATTTCAAAACAAGAAATTAAAATTTCTTTTTCAAGATTGTTTTAGGAAAGCTAGTAAAATAAAGTGGAACAAAACTCAAAATAATATAAATGGCACATTTACTGGCCTGGTAGAAACTGGTGTAGCCAGTAAGATCATGTCCTCAGTCATTCTTTGAGGCTAGAATGGAGTTCACCCGGTAGCTAAACTTTCAGCTGAACAATGTTTTTGTTGTTGTAATTTGCCATTGAGTCAACTATGATCCATAGCAATCCTAAAATAGCTCTGAAGAGCCAACTTCACCATCTCTGACATACCTGACCCCATTGTCACAGCCACTGTGTCAATCCATCTTATCTAGTGTCTTCCTCTTTTTCAAGGACTGGCCTTTTCTAATGACATACCCAAAGCATATGAGACAGAGCTTCACAATCCTTGCCTCCAAGGAACAATCTTGTTTCACCTCTCCAGGAAACAACTATTTATTCTCTTAGCAGTCTATTATATGTTCAATATTCTTTCCTAGCACCACAACTTAAAGACATTGATCCTTTTCCTGTCATCCTTATTAATTATTGGACTCTCAGATGCGTAGTAAACATTTGAGAAAACTACATCCTGGATCAGGTGTACCTTCATCTCTAGATTGACATTATTGCTCTTTAGCAGATCCTTGACAGCAGATTTTCCCAATGCAACTGATTTTTTAATTTCTTGCATTAAGGGTGTTGATTGTATATCCAAGCAAGATTAAGCCATCAACAACTTCAGTCCTTTCTCCATCTTTCATGACACTGCCTATTGACTGGGTGGTGAGAATATTCGTTTTCTTGATGTTAAGATAAAGAAGGCTGCAATCTTTGATCTTCTGTAGCACATGCTTCAATCCCTCCTCAGTTTAGATGAGTAAAATTGTGTCATTTTCATAACTCAGATTATCAATGAGTCATTCTACAATCCTGATGCCACGTTCTTCATAAAGATAAGCCTCCCAAATGATTTATTCCACATATAGATTGAAAAGATATGGAGAAAGGATGCATCCCGGATACACTCCTTCCTTGATTTTGACCATGTAGCATTCCCTTGCTCTGTTCAGACAATAGCTTCTTGGTTTAGGTATAAGTTTTGCATGAGCACAATCAGATGTTCTGAAATTTCCTATCCATATAGCCTTTGTATAGGTGATAAAAAACAAATAGATATCCTTCTGATATGCTCTACTTTCAGCCACGATACGTCTTACATCAACAATGAGATCCCTAGTGTCATGATCTCTTCTAAACATAGCTTGTGTTTCCGGCAGTTCTTTGTTGATATAGCCACAACATAAGGAAGACCTGTCACTACCACTGTCATTCAAATATATGTACGAACAACTAAAATCAAAGAGGAGGAAAGAAACAATTTCTACCAACTGTTTAAATAGATCAAGATTTAATAGTAATAATTGGTGACTAGAATGCAAAATTGGGAAAAAGGAAGTAGGCCCAGTAGTTGGAAAATGCTGACTTGGTGACAGAAATCAGGCTGGAGATAGAATGCTGGAATTTTGTACAATCAATGATTTATTAATTGCCAACATCTTTTGTAAGAAATAAAAATGACAACAATACATAGTCCTCACTTGATTGACTACACAAAAATCAGATTGATTACATCTGTGGAGATAATCATTAGAGAAGTTCAATATCAGTTGTGAAAATTAAACCAGGTGCTGACTATGGAACAGACCATTAGCTATCCATGATCAAGTTAAAATCAAAGCTAAAGAAAATGAAAACAAATCCACAAAAAATGTGACCTTGTGCTGAATAATAAATAGATCTATAAGATTAAATGTAACACTAAAGAGACACATAATCCTTAGAATAAACCATACAGAGCAAGGAGACACTCCATGGACAGCTAGGAGAACAAACAGGTTTGTCCTGGAGAGGATGAAGCCAGAAAGCTTCTTGGAGTCAAGGATTCTGAAGCTTCTTCTGACATACTTTGGGCATGTTGCAAGGAGGGACTGGTCCTTGGGGAGGGACATCATGTTTGGCAGAGTGGAGGGACGGCACAGGAAAGGAAGACCCTCGATGAGATGGATTGATTCTGTGAGTGGTGTGAGGGGAATGAAAGTGTTTGAGACAGCGAGGTTGGCACAGGATAGAACGGCGTTTAGGGCTCTTGTATATAGGGTTGCTATGAGTCACAAGCAACTCGATGGCACATAACAAAAACAACAACAACAACCCATACAAGATTAAAAGGACAGTATTTGCCCAAGGATAAAACTCAAGTTGAGAAAGGAGAACATAGAAGGATAAGTAGAAATAAGAATTCAAAGGGATAAATTGTGAAGAGTGCTATTATAATGTGAGGATTTCCCTCAATGTATTAAAGCAGAATATATGTGGATGATTGAGTATAAAGGTAATCAATTCTGTAAAATTTCACTTAAAGTCACAATAGAAAATGGGAAAAAGAATATGAATATGTTATGTATGCACTTTGAACTTTCAATGATAAGGCATGAGGAGTGTTAGAGGTTATTTTCTTTGATAAGGTTGTGTATCCTAGATCACCATGAGCCAAAGGGTTGTTTTCTATATACCAGAATAATACATGGCTCCAGAATGTGGCTGTATCTGGGTTATTTATCCTGTCACTTGTATACAAGGAATATCTCTGAGTGCTTAAATTATAGTTTGCTATAATAGAGATGAACATCTGGCAGAAATATGTTGTTATTAATTCTAGGATAATGATTAAACATTAAGCTTAATGTAAAAATAACCTACTATTTATGTATCTGAGAAACATAATGCAAATGCTTTCCCAAATCCCGTAAACTTTGAATTCCAGAAAGAATATTTCTTTTCAAAGTTATAAAGGAGACTGATGGGGAGCAGTTCGTGTCGATAGCATTTCTTCATTTTATAAATGAAGCTGACTTCTTTAATTTCTGTGACACTTGAGAGTTGACCTTGCCTACTGGAACATGGACAAAGACTAGATTTGTAGCTAAACCATGAGGGCTGGGCTGAAAACATGTGAAAAGTTGTGATGCAGTTGGTGAACGTCATGGATGCTGTTATAGGAAGAAACTATAATGCTGTTATAGGAAGAAACTATAATTCTGTTATAGGAAGAAACTATAATGCTGTTATAGGAAGAAACTATAGGGAACTCTTGTGGCTTAGTGGTAAAAATTGTGCTGCCAACTAAAAGGTTGTTGTTGTTAAGTGCAATCGAGTCGCTTGCGGCTCATAGCGACCCTATATACAATAGCTCTAAACTCTGCTCTGTCCTGTGCCAATCTCATTGTCTCCAACTATTGCCCCAGTCACCGAATCAATCCATCTCCCAGAGGGCCTTCCCCTCCTGTGCCTGCCCTCCACCCTCCCAAGCATGATGCCTTTCTCCAAGGACCAGTCTCTCCTTACAACATGACCAAATTATGTCAGATAAAGTCTCAGAATCC
>NW_006399763.1:21489530-21492851 GCF_000299155.1 Elephantulus edwardii
AGATTAGTATTACTACTCCTTCTCTTTGTGTGCCAATTGCTTGGTATTTTTTTTTTATTGCCCTTTCCTTTTTAGTCTATCTTTTTTCTTTTGTGTGTGTGTGTGTGTGTGTGTCTTGTAGGCAACATATTGATAAGCATTGTGCTTTTATCCATTCTGCTTCTCTTTTTCTCTTAATTGGTATGTTCAATCCATTCACATTAAGTATGATTATTGATAGGCCAGGTTTCACTGCTGCCTTTCTTCTAGTTTCTTTTTTTTATTTTCTAGTTCATTTTCTTTTGGAGTTGCTTTGTGAAATACTTCCTTTAGAATTTCTTGTCAAGTTGTTCTTCTTTTCACAAATTCCTTAAGTTCCTGCTTTTCTGGAAACTACATAATTTCCCTTTAATGTTTCACAGGCAGCTTTACTGTGTATAGGATCTCCTACTGGCAATTGTTTTCTTTTAGCTTTCTACATATGCCATCCCACTGTGGTTTTTGCTCTTAGGATATCTGCTAAGAAAACAGAACTTTTTCTAATTTTTCCTTTGTAGGTGACTCTTTGCTTTTCTCCTGACACTTTCAGTGTTCTGTCCTTACCTTTGACTTGGGGAAATTTGACTCTGATATATCTGGTTGTTTTTCTTTTGGGGTCTAGTCTTTTTGGGTGTTTGCTGAGCTTCTTCTATGTGGATTTTCTCCTTCTAATGATACCTGGGAAGTTTTCTTCTAGTACCTCTTCCACAATTTTCTTAATGCTTTCCTTTTCCTCTCCTTAGATTCTGGAATTCGGATCGTATATATGTTATTCCTTTTGATATTTTCCCACATGATACTAATGTTTTCTTAATTTCCTTTCAGTCTCTCCTCTCCTCTCTTCTCCTCTCCTCCCCGTCCTTTCCCCTCCCCTCCCCTCCCCTCCCCTCCCCTCTCCTTTCTGTTCTCCTAGAGTTGGTTTCTTCCAGCTCGGTGATCCTCTCTTCCATCTCTTCTGTTTTTTCTCCCCTCCAGCAAGCTGGAAACTTCTACCATTTCTTCTCTTGATACTTCAGATTTCATTTGCATATGTTTCTGTTTTTCCAGTACTGTGTTGGCTGTATTATCTGTGTTATGATGATTTTCTAAGTTCTTGTGTCTGTTTATTTATAGGTTCAATTCTTTCTTCCATCTTTTGAAGAAGATATTTAATTTATGAAGAATCTGAGAGGGAGGGAAGAAGACGTGAGAAAGGAGGAGGTGAACAGAGATTAAGATACTGAGACGAAAATAATGTAGCATCTTGAAATTGTCGCTGTGTTGTTATGTGCTGTCAGGTTGCTTGAGACTCATAGCGACCCTATGTACAACAGCCCTAAACTCTGCTCAGTCCTTTGCTGATTGCACTGTCTCAGATAATCAGTTTTGAACCATGTAGTGTTTCCCTGCTCTGTTCTGATGACTGCCTCTTGGTCCAAGTATAGGTTTCGCAGTAGCACGATCAAGTGTTCTGGAATTCCCATTCTTCTCAGAGTCAGCCACAGTTTGTTATCCACATAGTCAAACACCTTGGCATAATCAATGTAAACCTATCTTGAAATAGATTTTTAATTTACTCAAATGAGACTCTATCAGAAGCAAAATACCAACCAAAATCATACCTCCATGTTTCATATTTCCAAGTGATGCTGTATACAAATTTCATGGGTTATTTAACTGTGTAAGGAATGTCATTATTATTATTTATAATTTTGTTCATTTTTTTGTAAGTCTTATTTGGACTGTACAATTAGAGTGCATCAGTCATAGTTTCCCTTTTGCTTCTTATGCATGATCCTTTAGCTCAGCTGATAAGTGGCATGCTAATTAGATTAAGGGCACTCTCATTATCTTGTGATAAGAGGATGCAGTGCAATCCCAAAGGCTCAAAGTTCAAATCCACCAGATACCAGATGGACCAATCTCCTCTCAAATGTTTTATGGCCTCTGAAAAATCAGCTGGAAAGTCAGCTATGAGTTGGTTCAACTCTATAGTACAGAACAACAATAACAATGAGATTAATGTCTACTTTAGAGATTCACACTTTTCCATTACTGTAGGTGTAGTCTGTACTCAGCTGCAGTGAAATTTAATGGAGGCACAGCTGATCCTCCAGCAGGTTTTAAGGGGCAGTTACTTGTACGAGAGGAGATTGTCCGTCTGTCTTCTGTGCATTAGCTGGTGAATTCAAACCATGTGTCTTTGCACTGACAGTACCATTCTATACCACTGACACATCAATGCTACATGATGAATTTAGGAGAGGTTCAGGCGGGGGCAAGTAGATAATATAGATTGTTCTTGTTGTTATGTGTGACTCATAGTGACCCTATGTACAGCAGCCCTAACCCCTGCTCTATCCTGTGCCAATCGCACTGCCTCTGACACACCCATCCTGATTACCCCAGTCAGTGAATCAATCCAACTCATAGAGGGTCTTCCCCTCTTGTGCCTTCCCTCCACCCTCCCAAGCATGATGTCCCTCTCCAAGTACCTGTCCCTCCTTGCAACATGCCCAAAGTATGTCAGACGAAGCCCCCGAATCCTCGCCCCCAAGGAGCAGCCTGGTTTAACCCTCTCCAGAATGATTATAGATTAGTATGAGCAAATTCATTATGATCAGAGGTTGACATCAATTGAACAGCAACTGACTAATAGAAAATATTTTAATGATTTAATAATTTTTAAAAGAATCTACCATGTAAGAAATATTTTAATAAAGTGCTTTTTCTTCTTTTTTGAGGTAAATAAATGACAAAATTAATTTTTTGAGCACCAATATATTCTTCTTTATAGAAAAGCCATTTTTATTTTGGCTTATTACATCCAGATTGTATTATTGCTCTCATTTATAAATACACATTTAAACATAGTTTATAATATACACATAATGTTTGCCATCTGTGTTTTCACTTGTTCAGTGATTTTATGTTTTGTTGGGTTGTTTTGTTTTTTTTTGTTTTTTAATTTCCACAGTTGCTTATCAACACCCAGATTAACAATACAATTTACAAAGCTCTTCTTTTTGTTTTCTATCTAGATTTATTGCTTTTTTTTTCTATTGTCCATCTTGATACAGTTTTATGAGATAAATGACTTTGACATTATATCTATATAATTGTTATTTTGTTGTTGTTATGTGCCGTCAAGTCGTCAAGTCGTTTGCGACTCATAGCGACTCTATGTACAACAGCCTTAAACCGTGCTCTATCCTGTGCCAATCTCATTGCCTCTGACATACCCATCCCGAGTACCCCAGTCACTGAATCAGTCCACCTCATAGAGGGTCTTCCCCTCCTGTGCTGTCCCTCTACTCTACCCAG
>NW_006399763.1:21493139-21495045 GCF_000299155.1 Elephantulus edwardii
TACTGTTTTCTGTAGTGAATGAAAATGACCAGCAGTATGTAAATTTGTTATCAGAAAGCCACAGGCTATCTGAAATAAAATTAATCTAGGAGACAGGATTGGAATGGAAGTAGAATGATTATTTATACTCATAACAAAACTATATACTTATAATAAAATATACAAATAACTAGAATTAGAAAGCCAAAAGGCAAGAACAATATGTAGCATTTCTCAAGCTGAAAGAATTGAAGGATGAATTTTAGTTTTAAGTTCCAATACTAAAGGATTCTATGAGCAAAATCTTGAATTATGTGGAGACATTAAATGAAGATGGAAGGTATGCACTGTCAGTGTAAAAAAGAAAAAGTCGTCAACACCGAAACATTTCAAGCAATAGTGTATGATCAAGAACAAATGTTAAAGAAAGAAAAGATTCATGCTGTACTCTAAAGAGCGGCAAAAATTAAGGCCCTAGAAGTGATGGAATACCAATTGACATGTTTTAACAAACGTGTTTTAACAAGCTAGGTTATGCCAAGAAATTTGGAATACAGCTTCCTGACCAACTGACTGGATGATATCCATGTTTGTTTCCATTTCAAATGAAAGTTATCCAACAGAATGTGAAACCATCAAATAAAATCATTAGTATCGCTTGAACAGTACATCAACATGGAAATGCCAGAAATTCAAGCTGGATTCAGAAGAGGTCATGGCACAAAGGTATTAATATTAGATGATCTTGGCTGATAGTACAGAATAGCAGAGAGATGTTTTCTTGAATTTTACAGAATATGCAAAAGCATTTGACTACACAGATCACAATGAATTATGGCTAACATTGAGAAGAATTGGAACTCTAGAACACTTAATCGTTCTCATGCAAAGCCTATATATAGATCAAAGAGTAGTTGTCCAACATGCCAATAAAACACTGCATGGCTTAAAAACAGGAAAGATCCTTTTGTGACTGAGACATTTCACTCAGCATTATATGCTCCAGGGTCCCCATGGTGTATAATGTTTTACAAGTTCATTGTTTTTCAGTGCTACAAAGTATTCCATTTTGTGAATATAACATAGTTTTGCTATCCATTCATTTGTTGATGAGTCCACTCTTATCTTATTCTCCTCCCAACCTGCCATGTCAGACCTGATTTATGATAGTGATGCTATGCAATATTTGTCCTTTTGTGAATGAGGTATTTCACTCAGCATGATGTCCTTCCTGGTCCCCCAAGTTCTGTGATATTTTACAAATTCATTGTTTTTCAGTGCTTCACAATATTCCATGGTATGCAGATACCAGAACCACTGTTATAAAACAGTTCTGACATGGGAGGTTGGGAGGAGAATAGGATAAGGGTGAACTGATAATGACCACTACATTGGAACAGAGGAAATAAAGGACTGTCTAAAATGAATATATAATTAGGTGTTTTACATATGACAATAGTCCAGAATAAGAGATGTATCACTGCAAAGAGGAGTGGGTTGGGGGGAGAGAGGAATTATGCAAACAAGAATGAATATTTTTTTTTTAGTGAACTGAGGGAGGGGCAAAGGAGGGAGTGTGGGTAAAATGTACAAAAATGAATAAATGAAAATCTAACTTCTCTGTAAATGTTCATTAAAAATTACAATTAAAATTAAATTTTATTTAAGAAAAAAAGAGGGAAGGTGTGCATCAGGGTTATATCCTTCTCCTCCCCCATATTTTTACTGATTTACATACAATAATTCATAAACTCTGTGATCTACCCATGTAAATTGAGTTTTATAAAATCTTTGATTCACATTGTGTTTCATTCATACATGTTGTTGTTGTTGTTGTTATGTGCCGTCGAGTCTTTTCCGACTCATAGCGACCCTATGCACAACAGCCCTAAACCCTGCTCTATCCTGCGCCAACCGCATCGCCTCT
>NW_006399763.1:21498311-21504717 GCF_000299155.1 Elephantulus edwardii
ACTTGTCTGATCTGGCTTCCTTGTGCCCGCTCTCAGCCTCCCTTCCGCCCAGGAGCACGCCAGAAATCCTGGGTATCTTTGAAAAATGCCTCTTCGTCACTTGTCTGATCTGGCTTCCTTGTGCCCGCTCTCAGCCTCCCTTCCGCCCAGGAGCACGGTGGAAATCCTGGGTACCTTTTCACTAGGTTATGTAAAAAAATCTGGAGGACAACTACTTGGCCAACCGACTGAAGGGAATCCATATTTATTCCTATTCTCCCAAAAGTTGATTGGCCAGAGTATGGAAATTATCAAACAGTATCACTAGTATAATAAATAATAAAAATCCTACTGAAGATTATAAAAAATAGTGTGTTAACATGAAACTACCAGAAATACAAACTGGATTTAGAAGTGGCACTAGAGACATTATTGCCAATGTCATATTAATCTTGGCTGAAAGCAAAGAATTCCTGAGGAATGCCTATCTGTGCTTCATTGACTATGCAAAGGCATTTGACTGTGTAGATCCTAACAAAATGTAGCTAACCTTGAGAAAAATGGGAATCCCAGACCACTCGATTGTGCCCATGTGAAACCTATACTTGGATCAGAAAGCAGTCATCTGCACAGAGCAATGAATCACTGCGTGATTCAAAATTGGGAAAGGAGTGCATCAGGAATGTGTCCTGTCTAAATACATTTTCAATCTATATGTAGAACAGATCATTTAGGATGTTGGACTTTATGAGAGGGAGCATACCATCAGGATTGGAGGAAGACTCATAAACAATCTGTTATGTAACATAGATAATAATAAAACCTTATTTGTGGAAACTTAGGAGGACCTGGAACATTTGTTGCAGAAGGTAAAGAACTGTAGTCTTCAATATGGATTTAAGGTAAACATCAAGAAGACAAAGATTCTCACCATTGGACCAATTGGCAGCACCATGGTGGATGGAGGAGTGAGGCTGTTAACAATTTCAGCTTGTTTGGCTCCACGATTAACATTGTAGGCAGGAAATCAAAAGATGAATTACATTGAGGAAATATACTCTCTGGGACATCTCCAAAGTGCTAAAGAGCTATTATGTCAATTTAAAGAGTAAGATCCACCTGATCCAGGCCATGGTCTTTGCAATTACTTACTATGCATCAGAGAGCTGGACAATATCTAAGGTTGACCGGAGAGGAGTTGATGCCTTTCAGTTATGGTGCTGAAGATGAGGATTGAACATATCATGGACTGCCAATAGAACAAATAAGTCTGTATTAGAGAGGGTGAAACTAAGTTTTTCCTGGGAGGTAAGGATTTTGAAGCTCCATATCACATGCTTTGGGCACTTGGCCAGAAGGAACCAGTTCTTGGAGAAGGACTCCGTGCTTGCAAGGGTAGAGGGAAAGTACAGGAAAGGAAGATCCTAGAGAAAATGGATGAGATGGGAACTGGGGCAATAGGATTATGTGTATCAGAGTCAGTGAGACTAGGTCAGGAGAGGGCAGGTTTCAGAGCTATTGTACATAAGGTCACTATGAGTTGTAGGTGATTTGATTGCACATAACAACAACAACATATGGTTAATTCTGGAGAATGAACTGTATGCACTTGAGAAGAAAATAAACTGAGTTTAGTTGGCTGAAGTTCACTGAATGCATCTACAAGATCAAATTAGCTAATTGTACAGTTTAGTTCTTCTGCATTTTTTTTTGTTTTTTCCTAGTTGACCTGACCTTTGGCAAGAGTGTTGTGTTAAGACCTCTTATTACTACTGTGATGCTATTTCTTCCTTAAACTCTGTGCACCATTGCTTTAAGCATTTTGCTGGTCTATCACTTGGTGCACAGATGTTGACTAAGGTTATGTCTTCTTGATCCTACTGTACCTTTAATCATTACATTGTGCCCTTCCATATCTTTTATGATAGCTTACTTTGAACCTCCACACAGAAGAACTACCAAGGACTTGGGTGTCGAGTGAGGGGAAGAGTAGTGGGACGCATCATTTGAGAGGTGTAGGAGACTTGTTCAACGAGAGGGGCATGTTTAACCTGGGAGAGGTGGTGCCAGTGGAGGTTACCAATGACCTTAACTATGGTGGGGATGGTCAGGATGACTGTATGACATGGCTGAAGAGGTTTAGGTGCACACTGTTTGATGAGGACAGAGTCTCCCGGGGCAACTGTAGCTGTCTGGTCTAGAGTTTTAGGCAAGGGTTTGGGTATGCAGCAGTTTGCATGTCCCTGGAGTAATTGTCTAAGGAGGGAAATCTAAGGAGGGCAAGATACTATAAGAGGGGATTCAGTGGGTTGGTTATGGTTTAGCAGAAATGGTCAGTTGAACATCAGCTCAAAAGGGCTCATAAAGAATGGTGAATGATGTGTTACTTGAATAAGGTCTAAGGAACTAGGAAGTAAGTTGCTGCTTTCCACACTGTTTATGAAAACTACAGCATAGGCTGCCTAATGGTAACTTCCCTCCCACTCCTGTTGCTATTGATTTCAAAAGTAGTTTGATTTCCATTCCATCCTTGATTAGTCTTCTCATTACCCATTTATTTTTGCATAATGAACTTTTTATTGGGAAGATTATTTATAGAAATAAATTGTCAACCCTAGGTTATCTATCTTCCTTATGATATTTGGTATTGCTTCTGGTAGGTGAGTAATTGTTTGAATAACTTGAAATCAAGCTTTGCATTTGAAGTTTTCTGCTATATTCATCTAAGTAATGGAAAGTGAATTTTTACTGTATCTTAATCCTGAGATTGTGGGAGAAAGATGGACAATCGTCTTCCATATGTTTTATAACCTCCGAAATTTTCATAAACTTACTATGCATCAATTCTGACTTGATTGAATTTAGAATCCTAGGATTAAGATTCCACTTAATGTCTATATATGTTGTTGTTGTTTATAGGTGCTGTTGAGTCACCCGCAGCACATAGCAACATTATGCACAACAGCTCTGAAGCCTGCCCTGTCCTGTGCCAGTCTCGCTGACTCTGAGACACCGACCCCCATTTCCCCAGTTATTGTTTCAATCCATCTAATCTGGAGCCTTCCTCTTCTGCGCTGTCCCTCCACCCTTCCAAGCATAATGTCCTCTCCAAGGATCGGTCCCTCCTGGCCAGGTGCCCCAAGTATGTGAGAAAAATCTTAGCCTCCAAAGAGAAATTTGGACAGACCAATTTGTTTTCTTGGTGGTTCAAGGTAATACCCTTCTTCAAAATTATATCTATAGTCATATTTACCCAAATAGATTATACTCACAGTTTATATCCATATGTATTTAAAAAACCAAACTCTAATTCCTTACCATTAAAGATCATAACTGTAAATTAAATGGGAGGATATTGCAATTTTTTTTTCCTGGAGCACCAACTGGTAGAGGGGCGTGACCTTTATGGTAGCCTTGCAATTTTCAATGGACATATCTATAGATATTAACCCAAAGCTTATAGTGAAATGTAGCAGGATTGCACTTCTGCTGGATCTTGCAGGTTAATTTTGTTGCCTAAACCTTTCTGTGATGTTAAAAATACCTTTTTATTAAGCAGCTCAGTATGCTGGTAGTGACCTAATTCATGATTTGGAAATATTCCCAAGCAAATGTTTTCCTAATTGTCAGACTCAAGACACCGGATTAATATCTTTTCCAGGGTTTTTTGCCTTTTTAATTCCTCACCATCCAGCTATCTGGTAACTGAGAAGATATTTTCATATTTAATGTACATTTGTCACTTATTTTTAGCTGGAGAGTTTTTCTCTATCATCCAGTGCACTGATTACAGAAATGGGAAGTTCAGGCATCACGTAATTTTTTTCAATCTAAATGTCAACAAGCACTGTGTGTTGTACTCAAATGTCACTGTGTTAAATGTTAACTTGTGTTACTTTAAATCCTTTGTAATTATTAGAATATTAAACACAACATTAAAATGCTTAATGACAGCTGAAAATACCTCCACTTATTGTCAAATGTCTTCTAGAGAAGAGTCACCCCATTGAAGAATCATTGCTTGCAGAATCAGGATGGGATCTTACAGTCTCCACAGCTTATTCTCATAATTATCATATAACCTCTGTCCTTGCTAAATTCTGCCCTAACAAGTAATTCCTCCAATAACTCCATGCTGACTACTTATTTCCTTTTATCACATAGATGAGGCCACAATTAAACAAAATATTATTTTTTTCTATGGATCTTGACTGAAAGCAAGTAGTACCAGAAGAATGTCTATCTTTGTTTAATTGATTATGCAAAGGCATTTGACTGTGTGGATCATAACAAAACTGTGGCTAACTCTGAGAAGAATGGGAATCCCAGAACACTTGATTGTGCTAATGTGAAACCTATACGTGGACCAGGAGGCAGTCGTCAGGACAGAACAGGAAAACACTGCATGGTTCAAAATTGGGAAGGGATGTGTTCTGTCTCCATACCTTTTCAATATTTATGCAGAATAGATTATCCAGGAAACAGGGATCTATGAGAAGAAGTGTGTCATCAGGATTGATGGAAGATTCATCAACAATCTGCATTATGCGGATGACACAACCCTGCTTGCTGAAACTGAGGAGGACCTGAAGCCCTTGCTGTGGAAGGTCAGGGACTGGAGCCTTCAATATGGATGAGGCTCAAATCAAGAAAACAAAGATTCTCATCACTGGGCCAATTGGCACCATCATGACGAATGGTAAAGAGATTGAAATTGTTTACAGTTTTGGTTTGCTTGGCTCCACAGTCAACACTCTTGGCACTAGCAGCCAGAAAATAAAAAGACGTATTATGATAGGAAAGTCTGTGGTTAGAGATCTCTCTAAAATACTGAAGTGCAATGCTGATGTGCCTGATATATGCCATGATCTTTGCAATCACTTGCTATGCATCAGAGAGCAGAACAATGACTAGGGATGATAGAAAAAGAATTGATGCCTTTAAGCTGTGGTGTTGGAGAAGAGTGCTGAATATACGGTGGACTGCTAAGAAAATGAACACGTTTGTCCTAGAGAGGGTGTAGCCGGGCTGCTTCTTGGAGGCAAGGATTCTGAAGCTTCATCTGACATACTTTGGATATGTTGCAAGGAGTGATCAGTCCTTGGAGAGGGACATCATGCTTGGGAGGGTGGAGGGACAGTGCAGGAGAGGAAGACCTTCGATGAGATGGATTGATTCAGTGACTGGGGTAATGGGGGTAGGTGTATCAGAGACAGTGAGATTGGCACAGTTTAGGGCAGAGTTTAGGGCTGTTGTACATAGGGTTGCTATGAGTCGCAGGCAACTCGATGGCACATAACAACAACAACAGCATTGTAATAAAATTCTTTTCTCCTGTAATCTACTTCTTTTTCTTCAAAGTAATAATTCTGTCCAGTTTACATGTTATCCTTTTCTTGTGGCCATATTGCCTTGTATGTGTATTTCTTCCTAGAGTTTGGTATCATTAATATCTTGCTTTCCTAGTACACAAAATAATTTTTAATAGCCAAAAGTTATCACCTAAATGTATATTAAGTGATTTAATGATTGTAAGAGGGATTAGTGATTTTCTTTCATAAAATAGCTCTGGAAAGGAACTAGTTCCTCAGCTCCCATTAGAAATTGAATATAAATTTGTCACCAAAGATTGAAATGAAACCCTTACTAATATTTCAATTTATAAAATCTTTAAGCATACATTATATACATGTAACATTTGCTAGTTAAAATTTTACTTTTATTTTTCTGAAAATAAACTATTATTTCTCTTTAAAGCCGATTTTTAAAAAATAAGTAACTTGGTTTTATGCATCCTTGTTTATTTTGCTGATACATTTATTATTGAGTCTATAAGAAAAAAATGTGTATAGCTGAGATTAAAACAAAAAAGTAGTTTGATTTCTTTTTATTCACTATTCCATATGCTTTGGTTGCATATTATGTGTTGTTTATAAATCTAGATTGAGAACAAGATTACAACAACATTTCCCAAAGAGTGTTTCAGTAATATTTTTAGAAAATTTGTGAAAATAACAAGTCCATTTGTTTAAAATTTTAAACTTTTATTTTATGTTCTGCTTTAGATAATTAATAATTCACACTAACATAAAAGTTAATAAAAATCCTACATAAAAGAATTATAAAACCAAACCAAACCATATTAAGTTTCTTTAACTTTAATGTATTTTCAGACATTAGAATTTAGTGGTCAGCCATCTAGGCCCTACAGCCAGATTGCCTAACTTCAAAACATATCTCTGGTATTTTTTAACTTCAACATAAGGGTGAGTTTGCTAACATATTGGTTGGGAAAAGTAGATAAGAGTAGAATGATATTAGAGAAAGTTTATGAGGATTAAATGAATTAATGTATGGGAAGCACTTAAAATATTGCCTGGCACATTGAAAATTTATCTATCTATCTAATATCTCTAATATCTAATAT
>NW_006399763.1:21504957-21513126 GCF_000299155.1 Elephantulus edwardii
ATATATATAAAGAGAGAGAGAGAGAGAGAGAATTATTTATATTCGACTTCAAGATAAGAACTATAGGAATCACTACTGAATTCCAGCTTTGGGAGGCTTATTGTAGAGACTGTGATGTCTGTCTGTCCAGTTCACTTAATTTTGATTTGTATCACACAGAGGAGAAGTGTCACACATAAGCAAGAAACAGTTAATAGTTAATACTTAATCCCTGAATTTTCCTTCACGGGCATATTATGGGAAGCATAACATATTATCAATTCACAAAGAACCCATAATTAATTTATAACTCATTACAGTCTAGCTGGAATCAACTAGCTAACCCATCATTCAACAGGCTTTTGGAGACTTTAAATCACATGGGAGGAAAATGACCTTCTTTCTCCTACTGACAGGTTGGTGGATTCTATCAATCTTAGAGGTGACACGTTTGGGTTAGTAGCATAGATCTCTAAGGATTATGACACCAGAATTCCGCAATCCAGAGAGAAGTCAAGAGACAGTATACTCACTTCCCCACCCACCACACAAATGCAGAGACAGTGAGAGAAAAACTCATGAAAACAAACAAGCACAAGATAAACTTAGACACTCATGGACACATCATGGAAATAAACAGAAATAGATGATCAACACATAGTCATACACCTGGAGCATTGCTGAGGCATACAGGCGGCTCTTTGCTCATCCCAAACTCTCTAGAAACCTGATGTAAGGCCTAGAATTCTCTAATTCACTTTACCCAGACCAAAACTACACACCAAAAACTCAAACTTGTTACAACTGAGTTGGAATCAACTCATAGCTGACAGTCCAGCAGGTTTTCATAGGCTGTGAATTGCAAAAAACCCCCAACTATTTCCTTCCTCCTGAGGTGGATTCTAACCACCTGCCTTTGGGCTAGTAGTGCAGCTCCTTACTTACTAGGCCACCAGAGCACCATTAAAATACTTTAGAATATTTATTTTCTCATTTTTTCACTTTTATTCATGCAACTCTCTTAACTTTTTTTGTTGTTGTTTTTGTTTTCCAGATATGGTATAATCACAAGTTTTACTGCAACTAAGGATCTTGGTAGAACATCAAATTCTTCCCAAATTTAAAATAATCTATCAACCCTAAATATTGAGAATTTATTTTAACTAAATTCAATCAGTTGTTACTGGCTTTAAAAAATGCTTTACCTAGAGACCTAGATAAGAATGTGATACTTTTTCTTCAAGGGAACTCTGGTGATCTAGGAGCTAAGAAGGTGGATTGCAAACCCACAGGTAGGTTGTTTCACAGGAGAAAGATGAGCAGTCTCATTCCACGTGATTTACTGCCTCTAAAAATGCCCTACAGGGTCAGCTATCGGTTGATTCCAATTTGATGGCACACAACAACAACAACAACATAGTTATTATTACTTGGTAGTAATAAAATGTCAGAATTGAGGGATCCTTGATTTGATATACAGAATATTATATAGTGTCTACATTCCTTTAAAAAGCAAAACATTGATTCTATAGTTTTCTAAAGCACCAGATGAGAAGCACATTAGCATTTTCATATTTAGGTCTAATAGAAGACATAGTCTGCTGAATGATCATTTTAGTAAGTGTATTTTAATGGGTAACTTACAAACTGTAATACTCCTTAGATTATAAATATACAAATGCAGCCTTTAGAAGCTGAATTATGAAAACAGCACTACTCTGCAGTATTTATGTTCCTAAACGTATCAAACATTCAGAGATGAACTGTCAGTAATTCTACATAAACCATTTCAGAAAATAGAAAAGGTGGAATTCTCCCAGACTATGAAACAAACCTATCCTTGATACCAAAGACAGGTAGACACACCACCAAAATAGAAAACTATAGGCCAATATCTCACATGAACATAGATGCAAATATCCTGAATAAAATCCTGGTCAATAGAATCTAACAATACATCAAAAAAGTAATTCACCATGAGCAAGTGGGATTCACAACAGGTATGCAAGGATAGTTCAACATAAGAAAAACAATCAATGCAATTCATCACATTAACAAAGCCAAGAACAAAATTCACATGATCCCACCAACTGATGCAGAATAGGTCTTTGACAAAATCAACGCCTTTTCTTAATTAAAACACTCAACAATATAGGATTAGAGGGGAATTTCTTCAACATAGTAAAAAGTATTATATGCAAACCTGAGAGCCAACATTGCTCTTAAAAGAGAGAGATTAAAGGCATTCCCTTTCAGAACATGAACTAGGCAAGGATGCCCACTATTACCTCTCCAATATTATATTGGAAACCTTAGTGATAGCTATAAAACAAGAGAAGGAAATAAGAGGTATCCAAATTAGCAAAGAGGAGGTAAAATAATCTGTATATGCAAATAATATGATAGTGTACTTAGAAAACCCTAAAGACAACAAGAAAACTACTGGACACAGTTGAGCAAGTCAGCAAAGTGTCAGGATACAAGATCAACATGCAAAAAAATCAATTGGATTTCTCTACAGTGACAAAGAGAATACCAAACTGGAGCTAAGAAAAACAATACCCTTCATATAGGTAATCACAAGGTTAAATACTGGGAGAAAATCTAACCAGAAGTACAAAGGATTTTTTTCAAAGAAAATTACAAAGCATTACTACAAGAAACAAAAAGAGACCTGGAGAAATGGAAGAATATACCTTCCTCATGGATACAGAAAGACTGTGAAAATGACAATACTACCAAAGGCAATTTACACGTTTAATGCAATCCCAATACAAATACCAATTTTATTCTTGAACGAAATGGAAAAGGCAATCTCCACTTTCATTTGGAATGGCAAGAGGCCCTGAATAAGCAAAACACTCCTTCAAAAGAGAGAAAAGGTAGGAGGCATCTCACTCCCTGATGTCAAATCCTACTACACTGTCTTGGTGGTCAAGACAGCGTGGTACAGGTACAATGACAGACCCATAGATCAATGGAATAGAATTGAGAACATAGAAATCAGCCCATTCATTGATTTTTGACAAAAAAAATTGTTTTTAAATTCCTAAACTTTATTTAGTGTACACACTAAAAATTACCTATAAACTTTTATAAGAAAATTTACTTAGTGGAAAATGGAGATTATTCTTCCCCTATTATTCGGACTCAAGTGTTTTGCGGAAAAAAATAATTCATTGCCTACTTAAAACTTGACTATTTGGATACTAATATACTTCTTCAGTAGATTAAGAATAATTAAGAACTTTTATTTTGCTTTGAGAAATGTTTTATCTAAACAATTTGATAATATAGTTCTCAAAGCTACTCTAGCAGTTTGTCTATAGCTTCCATAGTATAAATGCCAGGTTTCCGAGCTTTACAACTAGAAATAGAAATTATTTTGTCAGAAAAATAAATTGAAAGATGTGAGGAAATGCCAATTTCCTGTCCCCTTTTTATTTTGTAGAGTCTCCTAGAGAATCCTCTACAAGCTGTGAGACTTCCCTAAATTGAGGCCAGTTGATCTAATGCAACATAATTAAGTTTAGGGCAAGCAATGCAATGCAATGGAATTAATTTCTATAGTGTAATCTGTTCTCCTTCAAGAAGCTCTTGTGGAATGATGGTAGTGTATTGAGGCCTTAGACAAAAGGCCAAGTGTTTCTTGTAGTCCAAATCTACCAGCCTTTCTGTGAAAAAAATGAGCAATCTTCTTTCTGTTAAGATTTACCAAATTGGAAACCCCATGGAAAATTATTATGAGTCTGGAATGTCTTGATGTCGGTGAATAAGTTTTAATGCAATCTAATCCAATATGGTTTGATCAATGAATAAATTAAAATATTAGCATTTTTAGGGAACATCCTGCCTTAAGACTGTAAATAGATATTTTGACAAAACTTGATATCTACACTGTATTACTGCTTGACTTTCTGAACTTGAGACACATTCCTGCAGCAACCTATAGTCCATTCCTGACTTACAGTTTTGGACTTGTTTAATGTTCAGAATTTACACTACCAACCCAAAGGCATATGATTCAAATCTGCCATCTGATCAATGGAAGGAAGATGGAACATCTTGCAATTTAATGCCTCTGAAAACTTGTTGGAGGGCCAGCTACACTTCTGAGTTACAGAATAATATCAGTCCCTACAATCAGGTAAATCTTTCTCTCTTGTGGCGAATATTCTCTATTCAAGTATCTCTTTCTTTTTTTGTGTGGTGAGGGCATAATTTGTTGTTTACAAGGTCATTATAAGCCATAGTCAACTAAGTGGGATCTACTAATAACAATATCTATTAAAAATTACTGGCAAAGTAAAACCCCGGGAATCAAGGGAATAGCAACTCATATGTTTCAACTATCAGATGCAGACCTAGATGTGCTTCCAAGTCTATGCCAGAAAGTTTGAAGGACAGCTGCCTGATCTACTGACTGGAAGAGACCTAATTTGTTCTCATCCCCAAGAAAGATGATACCACAGAATGTGGAAATTATCAAAGAACATCATTAATATCACATGCAAATTACTGAAGATCACTCTAAAATGTTTGGAACAGTATTTTGACATAGAATTGCCAGAAGTTCAAGAGGGGTTTAGAAGAGGCTATGGCTCCAGGGATATCACTGCTGATGCCAGATGGATCCCGTTTGAAAGCAGAGATTACCAGAATAATGTATATTTGTGTTTTATTGACTATGCAAAGGTATTTGACTGTTCCTGTCAAAACAATGACTAATATTGAGAAGAATGAGAATACTAGAACACTTAATTATACTCATATGAAACCTGTCTACACCAAGACACTGTTGTCTGAGTAGAACAAGGGAACATGTTCTATGTTATTTAAAATCAGGAAAGGTATGCATCAGGGTTATATTTTCTCTCAATACCTATTACATATGTATGCTAAGCAAGTCATTCAAAAAGGTGGTTCTCTGAAGAAGACTGTGACATTAGGATCAGAGGAAGACTCATCAACAATCTGCATTATGAAGATGACACGACCTTGCTTGCTGGAAGTGTGGAGGACTTGAAATACTTGCTACAGAAGATCAAAGACTGCAGCCTTCAATATGAATTGTACCTCAACTACAAGGAAACAAAAATCCTCACCACTGGACCAATAAGCAACACTGTGATGGAGAAATGATAGAAATTATCAACAATTTTGTCTTACTTGCATTCACACCTAACAAACTCAGCACCTCAGCAGTAAGGAAATCAGGAGATTTATGATATTAGGAAACTCTACTGTCAGTTTCCTTTTAAAATTATTGAGTAGCAATGACGTCAATTTGAAGATTAAAGTGCACTGTGAGTTGTGGTATTGGATAAGAGCATGGCCCAAAGAACAAATAGATATGTCTTGGGAAAATTTAGGCCAGAATGCTACTTGGAGGTGAAGCTTTATCTCATATACTTTGGGCTTATTGCTAGGAGAGGTTATTCTTGAGAAAGGGACATCATATTTGAAATGTGGATGATTAGTGAAAGTGAGGAAGACCCTTGATGAGATGAATTGACATAGTGACTATAGCAATGGGCTCAAATATGTCAAAGATGACGAGGAAGATACCGGTAGGACAGGGTTCAGGTCTATTTTTCATAGAATCATTGTGAGTGAGTTGTATTCAATTTAAGGGCATCTAACAACAACAATGACAATAGCAACAACAACAACAACAACAACAACAGTCAATCTCTCTTTCTTTTAATCTTCTCACCTGTATGAGTCTATCTGTATGTCTATCTGTTTGGTTCTATTTGTCTAGGTAAGACCTGCTGAGGCATTCTTTGTTTCTCCTTCCTAATATCTTGCCTGGTATTGAGTAACAGTTTATCTTGCTTGATTATATGTTCTGGATGGTCTAATATTCCGTTTACACCTCCTTTATTATACTCACTACTTGTTTAAAATATCATGCATTGATTTTTACTTTAATATATGAGAATTAGTCATGCTTTTCTTTCAGAAACTTTCTTCTAACATCTAACATGTATCTCAGAACTGTCCTATTTCAGTTTACAGAACTTATTCAAGTTTATCCCATTTGTCATGTCCCTAAATAGTTAACTCGATCGTATTTGATGGGTGTTTAAGGCTTTAGGAAGGAACCCTGGTTAAATGATTGGCTTCTAATTTAAGGTACCATGTACCCACCACCATTCCTCAAAAGGAAGAATGTAGAAGTCTTTTTATATCTCTGTCTCTATCTCTATATCTCTATCTCTATCTCTATCTCTATCTCTATCTCTATCTCTATCTCTATTTCTATCTCTATCTCTATCTATTTCTATCTCTATCATCTCTATTTCCATCTCTATCTATTTAGAGCCCTGGGAACTTATGGGGCATTTCTACTATAGGGTTGCTACAAGTTAGAGTCAATTTTACAGCAATATATTTGGTTTGGTTTTGATACTCACCCTAATAAAAATGTGGAAAGACAGAAACAATATAAGGAACTTCACCTAAAACTGTTTGCACTATGCTCTTTCTAATGAATTTAGCGATACTGTTGGTTTTCTCACTGGCCCAAAATTCCAAGATACAAAATGAATTTTTAAATCCTTTGGTCATTTTATCCAATGTCAAAGGAGTTCTATTAGACAGTTGAATGAGGAGTTTGTGTGCATTAGAGTGGGGTATTAAATAACTAATAGAACTAGTAAGAGTGAGTACCAATTTAGAGTCTAGGCTAGAAATCTTGAAGCAGGTTGAATGTTGTGATTACAGAGACCTTTGACTTTCAAGGTGAACATGAAATGAGAATCTGTAGTCATTTCCATTAATCAGGTTTAGGTCTGATAAAAGTTCTTCATGATCCAAGAGTAAAGACAAACATCAAGAATGATCGACTAGTCTCTTTGTTTTACCATTTTGAATCCAGGTTTTGCTAAGGTATAAAGAAACTAATCTTAAAGGGAATTTTAAAGAAAATGTTCCTTTTGGGACCACTACTTTTCTTTTAGATGTAAATTGGCATCACATTATACCTAAATTTTTCTGGGGACCAAAAGAAAAAGTTTAAAATTAAAGGAATTCTCCAAATTACCAAGGAGCATTGATGTCAGTTTGAAGACTGTGGTGCACCTGGTTCAGGTCTTTTCCATTACTTGTCTTTGCAATTACTTGCTATGCATCAGAGAGCTGGACAACCACTAGGGAAGACTGAAGGAGAGTTGATGCCTATGAGCTTTGGTGCTGGAGAAGAGTATTTAATATACCATGGACTGCTAGAAGAACAAAGAAGTTCCTCCCGGAGAGAGTGAAACTGGGCTTCTCCTTGGAGGCAAGGATTTTGGCGTACTTTGGATATGTTGCAAGGTGGGATCAGTCCTTGGAGAGGGATGTCATGCGTGAAAGAGTGGAGAGACAGTGTAAGAGAGAAAGACCCTTGATGAGATGGATTGATTCAGTCACTGGGGTAACGGGAATAGATGTGTCAGAGACAATAAGATTGTCCAAGCATAGAGCAGGGTTTAGGGCTATTGTACATAGGGTTGCTACAAGTTGCAGGCTACTTGACACATAACAACAACAACAACATGCATCTGAGAGCTGGACAATGAATAAGGATGACAGAAGAATTGATGCTGTCGTGCTGGAGAAGAGTACCTTCTGTGGACTGCCCAAAACACAACTGGTGCTTAGTGGCAAGGATGGAGAAACATCATCTCACCTATTTTGGGCAAGTTGTTAGGAGAAGTTATTCCTTGGAAAGAGACTTGCTGCTTAGGAAGATAGAAGTGAAAGAGAAGAAAACCCTCAATGACATGGATTGACACAGTGACTACAACAATGGGCTGGGCTCAAGTGTGTCAGAGATGATGTTGACACTGGATAAAAAAGAGTTCAGATCTGTTTTTCATAGAGTCACTATGAGTTATTTTCAAGTTGATGGATGGTACCTAACCACCACCACCACAACTAAATAATTAGGGAGATCTGATGGCTTAGTAGTTAAGCCTTTGAACTTTCAATTCAAAGGCATGTGGTTCAAATCCACCAACTGCTGCACAGGAGCAAGACAGACAGTCTCCACCATTTTGATTAGCTACCCCTCAAACCCTGCTTGCTGAAACTGAGGAGGACCTGAAGTGCCTGCTGCAGTGTCAAGGACTGCAGCCTACAATATGGATTGAGGCTCAATGTCAAGAAAACAAAGATTCTCACCACTGGACCAATTGGCAGCAT
>NW_006399763.1:21517756-21523970 GCF_000299155.1 Elephantulus edwardii
ACCAGTGCTATACCACCTCTAGGATCAATAGGATTTTCAAAAGTTCCTTTTTCAGAAGGCAATGGATAGGTCTAAGTCCTTATAGACTGTCTCTGGGTGCACTCTTTTATGTATACCAGTATGTTTTAGTCTTACATCAATTCCCTAAGTTACGCTTTAAGCATCCCTACTTTCCAAACAAGGAAAGTGTGCTGAAGAGAAATTCTGAATTATTTATTCTTTTCTCTATTTCTCATGCTGGTGGCAGTTATCGTTTTAGGACATTATTGCTGTTTTACAGGTAAGAATTTTTTTTTTCCCATTTTCATTTTCACTTTATTGTCTCTCATGTCACTGTCGCGTGTCTGTCTCTCTTGTTGAAGTTTCCTCCTTGGTAACTACTCAGGCAGGCATGCAGTTACTGTGCAGGGATATTGGTTACAGGTAAGAAATTTTGAAAGCCTCAATTAGTAGACTAGAGAGATGATGATGAGTTCTAATGTTTTTACTTAGGGATCAGGTACTATGACACTGTCACATTACAGGGGGACTGAGGTTAAAAGGAAATCTGGATAATTTGGTTCCACAATCCCTTCACAATGAGATATTTGAGAAAATAAATCTACAAATCAAGGCAGTTAAATGATGGAAGGCAATTTTAAGATAGAGGCACACGGCTAAAGAGAAAACTCTACAATGGACAACTACACTTGAAAATTTAACCTGGTGCTAATTATTGGTTCTACATGTTTGAATCTTAATCTGAAGTGTATGTAGAGAATATATACAAGGCACTGTAAAAACAAGAGCAAGCGGAATGAAAAGGATTGTGTGAATTTTCACTCCTGTCAGTATATAACCTCAAATCATAAATAGTCTAATTGGATTAATGAATCTGTTGAAAGAAAGCAAATCAACTATTGTAGAGCAGTTTACATATGCACACTGACTGCTGATTTTTCATTTTGTACTGTTAATGATAGCATAATATGTAAAAGCTATTTATTTAATTTTAAATTTTAATTCAATATAGACAGGGAATGCAGATTTGCATGGAAGTAATTCTTCCTACATGCAAATAAATCTCAAGTGAATAATTTTGAATACAAGCATTATAAATAAGCAACACATATAACTGTATACTTCATTTTATTCTTTTATTTTAGAGATTCACATTACAGGAATTCATTAGGCTGGAATAGAGCATCATTATTTGCACACTCAAGGAATCACTCCAGTGGTAAATCAGAGATTGGTACACTGGATTTAGGATGTGTGACGCAAGGAGGATTTATCTTACACATACAGGTGCAAATGCTTTGTACATTTATTTCTACCTTGGAACATTAGAACAAATTGTTGAAATCACTATTAATTGTTGAACAAAATTTCACAAATTATAATGATAGCAATAACAGCATACATTTATGAACCCAGAATCACAGTAATTTGCAGGAATCCACATGTTTATAGGTTTTTTAAAAGAAAATTTAAAATGGCACCTCTAATTCAATTTATGGGAAGCATATGTGCAGCTAAATATGAAGACCTTTTATGGCATTTAGATATCCATGGCGTATGAAAATAGTTCCTTAGTGTCACAAATTATTATGATATTTACAAGTTCAAGTGAAGGGAACAACATGGTGGCAGACTAGGAACCCAGACCAGTGTTTGCTGAATGTCATATGCATACAACTGCCTGTTGGTTGGCAGTTGGAAGACACTTGATCTCTTTATTGTTGGAACCAACTAATAATTGACTTAATATTTTACTCCCATGCTGCAGGGATCCTGTTGCATGATTTTCACTTGGAATATTAGCTAGATAAACTTCTCTTTACCATTATACTAACTTCTCTGAAGCTGTTAAAAATGAACTCAAAAGAATTAACCTTCTGTAAATAAATAAATAAATAGATGTATAAATAGGAACCCAACTGTTTTAACAACATAACAATGAAATTAACTTCTGATGGTATAAATGCTTATACCAGTGTTTTAAGTCACTAAGGGCTACATTCTAGCCTTAATCTATTTTAATGAATGACTAATTGTGTTAGGGGCCTTTGGTTAACCCATATATTTCATCTGCTTGAAATTAAGCCCTTTCAAAAGCACAAATGTCTTTTCATTCAAAACAAAAATCTTTTCTGAATAGAATTATTTCTATTATTAGCAAAGACTACTGCAAATTATCAGGTAAAAGCGTTACATCTGCAGCCCAAATTCCTATTTCTTAAGCAATCATTGGCTTTTGTGGGGGGGGTTTGGTTATTTTAATTACACAGGTTAATGAGAAAATGTCTGAGCCTATTTTTCCTCCTACTAATTACACTGGTTGACTGTGCTCACAGCCTGGCTCTTCGGCATTATTGCCAAATTTAGTATTGTGCAGACCTGGTCTCACTGTGTTTTTCCTCCACTGGCAGTAGTACTGATTTTGGCAGTGTGAAAAGAAAAAAAAATAGTCTTACCATCTTGACTGTAGAAAGCTGCCATAATCATTGTGTTCACAGTTTGGAATGGTAAAGATAATTTTTCACATTTTCATGCTTTATAATATTAAGTCACTATACAGTAACTTGCATCATTTGGCAACAAGTGCTTTTATTTATTATATCTAATTGCCAACAATCAAGGAGAAAATTTTGGGGAAAATTTACCACCGTATGATCCAAAGTTAAAAAAAAGAGGGAAAAGAAAAGCAGCATTGTCTATAGACTTATTGGCACTAAGAATATTCTTTTCACTTTATCAAATGTTAAAAAGGACATTGAAAGGAGGTGAATCATGCACGTAGATTGAGAAGAAGCCTTTGTGTGAATTGGCAGTTTATATCCCCCAGAACTGCATGATTCACAAGCCACATGCATTTTCTTTTTACCTAATATAAACACAAACTTAATATCATCATATAATTTCAAACACATCTTATTTCAAACATGCATAAGTCTTTAAACAAAAGTTGATGTTTGATATAAAATAACTATGTTTTTCAAGTGTGGAAAAATACTCTAGAAAAAAATAAGTAGAAAAGTGATTTCTGATCAATGTGTGATTTTTATCTATAAAAATCCAGATGATTAATTAGTGTGCTTACAACAATCCTATCAGGACTACGTGGCAATTATACACATGAAGAAAGTTAATAGCATTAAACAACTATTCACACAATGCAATTAAATTTGTATCAGAAATAACACAAACCTATAAACTGTACATTTGGCATTTAGGTTTCAGTGTTTTTAAGTTTCTTTAAAGATGACAATAGTGCAAAATTACATTAATAAAACATACAATTATTATCCACATAGTTTAGGAATGACTGACCTTTACAATTCACATATTGGCTTAGAATTCACATATTTTGTGTCTACATGATAGTTTTGATCTTTATTTGAATGCACATCAAGTTTTGTTCAAAGTTACACTTGAACTATGAAAAAATATTGATATAAAAGTCTATGTGTATTCTTGAGGGAATGTGGAGAACAGGAAGCATGTAAAGGTTGGTGTTTTCATTTGCAGAACTTCAAAGTAGCTTTTTCCATCTTTCTAAACTTTTAACCAGGCTCCAATTAGATTAAGTGATTAGATAAAATGATGTACTCCCTCATTGTTGCTTGTGGAGGAGAAAGAGGATTTAGAGGAAGCAATGGCAACCTATATGCTGAGCTAGACTAATTCAACCAGAATTTTTAATTAATAAATCAGGATTTAGCAAGAGTTTTTTAAAATAATTCTTTTTAAAATAAATCTTTTTATTAATGAGAGATCAATAGCCCTTTAAAGATAGTAAATTACACAGCACTTTATTGAAATCTGAAGCTCCATCCTTGGACTCTCTTTTCTGCTCCTTTTTTTTCTTTCTGTAACTTTGTGAAGTGTAATCTTGAGAGAAACTTGTGAACCTTTTACTTTTTCCCTTTAAAAATATCTGGTATGCGCACACATTGTTTTGTATGATGGAAAAAAATCATTAGTACAGTGAAGATGATTAACCACAATTAATTTAATTCAATTATTTGGTCAGTGGCAATTTCTTAGGCAAATATTACTTTTTCACCTTGTTATACATGATATAATTCTTAGGGACTAGAAATTCTATTTTTCTCATTTATGTGAAAAATTTTCTACACAATTAATCTATTAATCCTGACTCTTACCAGGCTCAACCTGGGAGGATATATATAAAGAAAAAGGAAAAAAATAGTATTATCAATTTAAATGACACGTAAGTATACTGTTTTCAAAGGCTACTATCTTGATAATGACTATATAGATTTAAGTTCTTAGTTAAGGGGAAAATGCATCATTGTTTTCATTATTTTCCTCTCCCACTACATCCCTGTTACATTTTTAAGAACAAAAGCCCTCATTGGTTTGAAAGTAAATTATGTACTTCAGTACTTTAAAATGGGAAGGATTTATTTTTCACATTCCTTTTACATACACTTAGGGTTTCTAGTGATTTTGGCCTTTTGTTAATTACCTGCAAAAATATATCAAATATTTAAGATAGGTCATCTGTTATTTAAAGAGTTGGCTGTTCCAACCTTTAAATAGACAATCAGTTGTTCCCAGTTTGTTCAAGAGCTCTTCAAGGAGAAAGAAAAGAAAAAAAAAAAAGATCTGATTTCATTCCACATCCTGGAGGCCCTTATCCACTTAGATTACTGTGAGCTATTTTGCAATCTTGCCTGGTATGAAGATGGCATCATCAGGATTGTGTTATCTGAGAAATTGAAGGCTAGTGAGGCCAAATTGAGACTATAGGATGTGTTGTAGTATCCCTGGTACATATTTATCACATAATCAGTAATTCTTGCTTGTTAATTTAGTCTGTGCGTACTGGGTTTGACGTTTTGTTGCTGGTTGTTTTGTGCCAGCCTTGTCTTTTCTATCGCCTGAGCCAACATTATCAAACAGAATACAGCCATGTGTAGAAAAGTACCATAGCTTTTTTACCACTTGGTAAGAACTGTTCTTAATTATTTTCAGATAAATTCAGTGAAATTCTAGTCCTTTTTAACATATATTAATATACACTGATTCAACAATTAGTGGGTTATCAGAGAGCTTACAAAAAAATAACTTGACTCAGCATTTTCATGTTGTAACTTCAGTAATAAATATTTACAACGTCCTTTAAAAGATCATAGTTTTAAAAGTTAAAATACTAATTTGAAATCATTTTTTCCACAAATAAAAGCTGATTTTTTCCCCCTTCAGTCTGATTTCTATCTCAACATAACTAAAGAAAATGGTGCACACAAATCTCTCATGTCACAATTCTATTTATAATGCACTTATATTGGTCTTCATTGCAATAATTCTAAGAACTGGGTTTTTTTTGTACTACTAAACAAATAGATTCCCATTAGTTGAATACTGAAGTGTAACACTTTAAATTTTACCATTCTTTTAACTTTAGAAAAAGTAGATGAAGACATGACTCTTCTTAACTTTATCACTTTCTAGTTCTATGTTCACTCCAGTGGACCAGCTAAAGTAATGAATTAAGTTATTGAGCTGTTTAGCTACCTTTCTTTAAAAAAAAAAATTCCTCTGAAAATTGTCCTGCTAAATCAGTTCATGACTTAAGCTACACCAATGTGTAATATGTTAATACACTGTTAATTTACTTATTACTCACAACAATGAACTCAGACTTGCTCGGATTCTAATTAGTTTAAGAAATTAAGAAATTATACGTATAAATGCAAAAAATACCTATTCACCATCACTGCCAGCGCCATGCTGGCTTTCACGACTTTTTAATTGAAGAAGTGAATACATGCTTCTACACACCTTACTATATTTTCTTCTCCTGAAGAGTATTATTTTGGCTTGTTGAAATGAGATATTTCTCAAAAAGTTACCTTTTATCATAAAAAAAAATTTATTTATTTATTTGGCATTTGTGCTGTTAATTTTATTTACTGAGTTATTTTTAAAATCTATTTTATTTGATTAAAAGTTTACTAATCACATTCTTTTTTCTGATAGTTACAAGAATTTATTACTATTGATTTATGTAATTATAACAAAGAGTTTTAAAACTTAAATTAATTGAATAGTTTTGAATTTTACATTAGTTTTTTAAATAATAAAGAAAACAAGCACTTCCTATATTTTCTTACGTGTTATTTTATTTAGTTCTCAGAACAAACACTACTTGTCTCTAGATGTAAAGTTTGTCTAAGATGGTAGTTTGTGCACAGCATGTGAA
>NW_006399763.1:21524070-21525185 GCF_000299155.1 Elephantulus edwardii
CCTCAAAACCTATAAGTCAGGTCCAACTTGATTGTTCATAATGGCAAAAGAAAAGTAAATAAACTTTTAGGAACTTTAACATAGAAAGCTCTAAACTTACTGCTGTCTAGTCAGAATGCATCATAGACACACCCAGAAAGATGCACCATTCAGCTTCCATAAAGATTAAAAATATATAAACAAACAATGCCCCTCCCAATCTCCATCTAATCTAGTTGATTTTGACAATACTTCTAACAGGGTGCAATTGCCCCATAGGGTTTATTTAAGACTATGAATCATTAAAGAAGGAGATTGCCACATCTTTCTCCCACTGTAAAGATTACAATCTTCAAAATCCTAAAGAGCAATTCTACTTTGTCCTACAGAGACGCTAGGAGTTGGAATCCACTTGATGGTAATAAATTGGGCTTGTGTAGGACATATTTCTGAGTAGCAATTTGCAAACATGGTATTTACAAAAATAAATGTGTTGACTTATTTAATTATTGACCAAATGATTATACAAATATTTTCCCATGTGGTGGTGGGTTTTTTTCCCCCGCTTAGACCCCAAAAATATTATTCTTGCTTGAAGTAATTATGCTTTGGGGTTAATATTTAAATTTACTGCAGAACTGGGGATTTCCAGAGGGACACTGAACGTTCAAGAAAAATTTGTTTTCTTTTACTAAACTGTGTGCATGCATAGGCTATTTAGCTCCTGAAAATTCGACCAATTTTCCAGCTGGCTTATGGCAACATGTACATTGTTGGAGGTATTCCAAATTTTAAAGCCTTCTTTAAAGTGTATAGTAGAGGAGGGAAGGACAAGGAGAGTTTTATAGTAGGCTCTACTGTTCACCTATAAAGAGGTTTCCAGTGTTTCCTAAGCTAGTTTTATGATCATCAAAGATTGTCAAATTGTCCACAAAATGATAAATTAGGTGTTATCACTGTCACTAGGTTACCTCAGATAAAGTAACTCCCAAAGAATTCTCTTTTGTATAGGTTCATTTGTTTTAGAAAACTAGGCCGGGGGCTGATTGTGGAACAGACCACCAATTACTCATATGCAAATTCAAGCTGAAGCTGAGGAAAATTAAACCAAATCCACAGGAGCCAAAATATGACTT
>NW_006399763.1:21525285-21526747 GCF_000299155.1 Elephantulus edwardii
AAACACTACTTGTCTCTAGATGTAAAGTTTGTCTAAGATGGTAGTTTGTGCACAGCATGTGAATGATATAACTAAGATTGAATTTTTAAATCTGTGGTATACTTTACTGCCATATTCCAATGGCAAGTTACCTTTCCATTCATTAAACTAGCATTTCCCACATAGGGGGAAGTCTTTAAAAACCTACAGCAAATAAACAGAACACTTGATGATTGTAAAGAATTCTAGTAATTGTCCAGTCTAGTCTTTCACTCTGCGAAGGATAAAAAGGTAGTTACAAGCTAAAAAGTGAATCAGACCTCTTTTTCCTCCCAAAGAATAAAGACTTTTGTAAATAGTTCCTTCAGGTCAAGAGCTATTTTTTTTTTTACTGCTCTTAGCTTTTTGTAGACTGGCAGTTCTCAGAGCTGACCCCATACCAGAATCACTTGTTAGGTTTTTACACCCATTCTATAAGTAGGCCCTACTTTGAACCAATTAAATCAGAATTCTGGAGGGTGTAACTTGGCATCAGCCAATTTAAAGTCTCTCCAAGTGATTCTTATGGACATCTAACCTTGGCAACATTTGTATAATCTTCTCAAGATTCTAAAAGGCTAGAGACCAGAAATAACCTTCCTTAAAATGAAAAGATTACTAAGTTCAGTGCTTATGCACAAAGAATACCTCAATTCTTAAGGCATTCCTTGTGCACTGAAGAAAGGCAATAGTTGGTATCAGCTGAGTAATAGAACCCTTTACACTCAATAGGTGGTTAAAACTGCAGACCTCAAACTTAAGCACAGAACTACATGGAAAGGTTTTTAAATATAGATTTCAAGTTGAATTCAGACTCAGAGAATAAGAAATTAGAGGTAAGAATCCAAGACTTTGTATTACTAACAAGTAATTGTGTAACAATTACAACAACAAGTAACAAGTGATTGTTATGAAGCTGAATTGCTGACCTAGGACAGCATGCAAACTAATAAGGAACAGAATGATTTAGGAAATGTATAAAAAGCATGTGTTTTTGTTTGTTTGCTGTGCCTTGGATTAAAAAAAATCAATTACTTGAAGCAGAATGCAAGAATCAGTATATCTAATAAAGAGCTCTATTAATTCTGGGTCAAGTGATCCAGCAGCCATGCTATGAGGAATACTGACGAAAGGTGACTACAGTATCAGAGAGGTTCTAAATCAAAAGATTTCCCAGTTAAATAAAATGTAAATGTATATTTAACTATGTATTTAAACTAACTAAATTTCCCAGATATATTCTACCTGATTTATTAAAAATTATACTCACTACATACTTCGGACATGTTGTAAGGAGAGACCGGTCCTTGGAGAGGGACATCATGCTTGGGAGGGTGGAGGGACAGTGGAGGAGGGGAAGGCCCTCTATGAGGTGGATTGATTCAGTGACTGGGATAATTGGGATGGGAGTGTCAGAGACAGTGCGATTGGCACAGGACAGAGC
>NW_006399763.1:21527923-21538665 GCF_000299155.1 Elephantulus edwardii
TAGTTTATTATAATTCTTCTATAAAGAAATTGCCTTGAATTTGATTAAAATTCATGAGAACTTAAAGATAGGGTCAAGCACAAATTCAAAACAGAAGAGTCTAACATTTATTTTTTACAACATTAAGTCATGAAAAGTCATTTACTGGGTGTTTTTCCTTTAGATACATGGGCTTTTAGTTTGAAAGTATGTAGACAAAAATCATATAGTTTCCTAATCTTTCCATATTTGGCCTTTAATTGGAGGTAAGAAAGGCTCAGCAAATAATTTCTAAATGATATGCAACTTTATACCAAATCCTCTAAGCTTTCTAAGCCCTCATAACAAAAATATTTTTGCACATTCTAGCACCTTTATTATAAGTGTATCTTGACTCTATGGTAAATATGACCACTTTAAGCTAAAAACCCATCAAGGCTCATTTTAAAAGCTCATATTTGGCTTTCTCCTAAGTGAATTATTGTTTTTTTTTTAGTTTCTTCTTCATGTTTTAAAATGTATGAATATCAGAAAATATATGACCATCATGTATTTTTCACCTGAATGTGATGCTGTTGAGTATATAGAATTAATTATATATTAAGGGTTATAATAATTAATATTTGACTATTTGCATCATTGAAGGCAATATATTTTGAGTATTTTTCTTTTTTTTAAATTTAAAACTACTTCTTTTTATATACACTATTCTCTGGCATAATTTGTATTTTTATAACAAGGAGAAAATTCATTGAATTTTTCACCATCAAATATTCTTAAAATAAACTACAGCCTGCAAGTTTTATTAGATGAGGATTTAAGATCATCAGACCATCTTGAGGGTGGCATTTTACTTAAAATGTAGAGAAATTCCATTGATTTCTTGCTAAAAGTTCAACAAACAAACAAACAAACAAAAAAACAACCCCCCCGACACACAAAAAAGCTCAACTCTAGAAACATTTATACCAGAAGAAAATACTAACAATTTTGATGTTTTATTTCTTTTCTATATTTGCAATTACTTGCTATGGGTCAGAAAGCTGGGCAATGACAAAGAATGTTACCAGCAGAATTGATGCTGTTGAGCTGTGATGCTATAGAAGAGTATTAAATATACCATGGACTGCTAGAAGAACAAACAGATTCATTCTAGAGAGGGTAAAACCAGGCTGCTCCTTGAAGTCTAAGATTCTGAAGCTTCATCTGACAAACTCTGGGCATGTTGAAAAGAGGGACCTGTCCCTGGAGAGGTATATCATCTTGGAAGGATGGAGTGACAGTGCAAGAAAGGGAGACCCTCAATGAGATGGATTGATTCAGTGACTGAGGTAATGGGGGTTGGTGTGTCAGAGACAATAACATTGGCACAGGGTAGAGTAGGGCTCAGGGCTATTGCATGTAGGGTCGCTATGAGTTGCAAACAACTTGATGACTCATAATTACAACAATAATGTAGCTTCTCAAAAGTCAAAGCATTTTCAGTGAGCTCTGGTGGCCTAGTGGCAAGACACTGCACTGCAATCCCAGAGGTATGTGGTTCAAATCCACCAGATGCTCTGCTGGAGAAGGAGGGGGCAATCTCCTCCTGTACCTGTCGGATCTGATTTGACGGTACATGTAAAAAGAATACAATAAAAATTAAAAAAAAATTTAAAATGTCAAAGCATTTTCATATGCTTTGTGCCATTTTACAGACCTTATAAATACTGTTATTATGTATTGTCAAGTCAGAATTGACTTATAGATGCCTCTCCATTGGGTTTTCGGAGGCAATGACTTGCATGGAAGGAGATTGCTGATCTTTTTCCTGTTGGAGCTGTTGGTGGATTTGAGCTGCTTACCTTTGAGTTGGCAGCACAATTCCTTACCACTAAGCCACCAGAGGTCCGTTAGTCATACTAGGAAGATATATTTAGAGGAGTGACATATTTTTGAAAGGTGAGAAGGTGATGATAACTAACTGAATTATGAGAGATAATGACAAATTCAAGATTATACTTTAAAAGAACTACGTTTATGTGTGTGAATGTGTTTTTCAAAAGGTAAAATCTTTAATTCAAAATTAGAATTTCTAAATAGTATGCAACTTTATACCAAATGCTCTAAGTTTTCTTTGATTAATGTATTAATGATTAATGTAATAAAATATTGTTGTATAAGTTTTGCTATAAAACCTCTTAGCCCTCACACAGATCAGAGGATCTACAACACTAGGACTCAGCTGCGCCATTCTCTTAAACATTTCAAATTCTGAAAACTGAGTCTTCTAGGACTTGATAATGGGTTTTCAATATACAGATGTGTTGTTTAGTCACTTACCTATATTATCAGGATGTAATCCTAGTCATAGTTTAAGAAAGAGTCCAAACGCTTAGTCAACCGTGGAGGCAACTGTCTTTGGGTCTTTGAACTCATGAGTACCAGTTGCAATAAAGGCAGGATGCCAAGGCATAAAATCATACTTTTCTGCTTTCAAGGAAAGTTGTTACCATCTAAACTAGCTAACAATGCATCCATTTAGAAGTACATAATTTTGTATAGATAGAGAAGAAAATAAAATTGTATGATTTGACTATTTAGTAGGATGTGACAGAAGTGGATAGAAATTTTATTTTGTTTTGTTTTGTTTCCTACTCTCAGAAGGAATCTACACAAACTTCTATCTTGATGCACTGTAGTTAGAGGAGATAGTGTAGGAAAATTACGATGTCAAATACACAGAAAACATCTGTAGCTCAGAAACACGTCAAATATCTAAACAATTGGGACTCTTTGCTTTCTTCTTTTCAGTGGTCGCCAATTAATTGCATTGGAAATAGCATGTGTATAAACCTAGACTCCAGCTGGCATGTGTCTCTCCATACAGTGGTGATGACCAGTTAATCTTTATCTCTGTGGTGCAATTGTAGATCAAGCAAGCTTCCACTCTATTTACGTGTCTTCCGTAGTCATTTACAGCATCTGTTTAAATCTTCCTGGTGCTATGTCAGGCTCATTTCCTCACAAGACAATCTGTATCATTAAGTTTATCTCCTTATTGAACTGAAATTTGTCTCTAATTTCATCTAGTTGAGAAGATTTGGGGTTTGGTTCTGCTGATGCCATTACAATACACTTGTAGAAGGGCTACTATGAACTCTGAAACAGGCAAAAATTTCATAACATTCTATGCGTAGAGTCAATAATATATTCAGTAATTCTATTGATAGGGTGGAATTTTTTTTCCTTTGCCTGAATGGAATAGTCATTAAAGGTTCTTTTATGGAATATTATACTTAACTAATCCTGGGCATCTCATTTTTTTCATGTATTATTAATAGCTGCCATTAAATTAGCTCTGACTCATAGAAAATTGGTGTACAACAGAATGAAATATTACCTCGTGTTGCATCATCTCCATGCTCTTTGTGATGCCCAAGCCCATTTTAAGGCTCTTGTATCAAGCGATATCATTAAAGGTTTTCTGCCTCTTCAGAGACATCTATTCTTTCAAATATGATGTCTTTTCTAACTCATGTGTCAGTTTCACCTACTATTTCTCATACTTGGCTCTACTTTCTCTAATTTTCCAGGGGAGAAATACTGTGTGGTAACTTCAAGATCAGGGATGAGTTTTCTAAACACTTAGTGTAATAATCAATCTATTTTGGTTTTGCAAAATTCATGGAACCTATCATCATTGATTCTATCCACAAATAATTACTGAAATGGAATAGAGTATAAAAATTTTCAAGTAGTACTTATAGGGTAGAATTAGTAACTTTATTGACTCAAATTAAAATATTCTATGTCTTTAATGCTATTAATTTATTCTTTCAACAAATATGTGATGAACTCATTCCCTATGTTAGGCACTAAATGCTCTTGATAGATCTACACTTGATTATATTTAACCGCTTATATTTAACACCTTGATGATAATGTTATTTAGTTTCTTTTAGATTATAAGAAAAACTTCCTGTTATATCTATTTATTTTCCTATAAGATAAAATTTAACTATTTAAAATATTTGGGATTAAGAAAAATATTTTAAATTGGTATGTCATCAAAACTGGACACAAAATGGTGCCACCTATACATATGATTTGCATGTATAGATTTAATTTTGTTATTTTTTAAGGAAATGGTTTATTATAACAATGAGTGTTATAAAAATCACGAAGAGACTGTCTTAGTTTTCAGTAAGCATCATTAGGATTATTACTCAGATACTGAAAATCTCAGCAAACAGGACATTTTTAAATGCCTGAATATATATGGTCATGAGAATAAATGGCTATAGTATTAGCAAGTCAGTTTAATGAAAATAAATAAGAAGTCTAACAGCTTCTGGAATTGAATAGTTATGCTTCACTGTCTTTCTTATTCACTACATGAATCATTCTACTTTCACAAATGTGACGTACAGGTGAAAAATTGACCAAATACAGACTGTTATATACTTTGCCCGATTTTGCCATAAAGAAGTTAGAATTTAATTGTAAAACACTCTTTCTTTGTTACAGTATGCAACTAGACATTATAGCACTTAATGAAAACCCTTCACGGTATCTTAAGAAATGCATCTATATCTAAATATGTTAAAGAGCTGATCAGTAGTAAAGATACAACATGACAAACTTTGTCTTGCAGACAACTACAAAAAATATGGGGTGGGAGGGATAAAGAAATAATGCATAGAATAAATTATCTTCAATGCTCATAATTAGATATATACAGGATAATTTAAAACCAATGGAATGACTGCTAAATGCTGAGCTCTTAAAAGTCTCCATCAAAATATACATGTTACCCAATAAAGTGTGATAAAAATAAATTGTGGCACAAAATGTTGTCTTTCATTTTATCCTCAAAATTTGGATCAGATCTCAAAATATTTTAGCTAGTGTGAAAATTATGGACAAGTTCAATGCCAAAACCATTTCTCCAAGTTACCAACAGATTTATATTCTTGATGCCTTTTTACATGATCACAAGCCAAGCATGCATGTGATTCCCAAAATCGTGGAAGATTCACAGTGAAGTCCTTCCTCCAGTTAAAGTAACTGAGATATAGCTTATTGTTTTTGTCGACTTCCTTCAGATACCTTGCTAGTTCACTGGGTGAGTTGTAATCTTCCACATGAATGAAAGAATCTGCTGGAATATAATTCTCATAGTTCTCCCTAGATGGCCCCAGAACAACAGGTACAGAGCCAGCCAACAAAGCATTATAGAGCTTTTCGGTGATATAATCTTTGTGGATTGAGTTTTCAAAGGAAAGGTAAAATTTGCAAGAAGATATAGTAGGAATCAAATTCTTATCATTTACATATTCTCCAAATGCTTGTCCATAGGTATGGATTTCAATGCTTTTGCTCAGTTCATTGTAATACTTGACTCTGGCATGCTCAGGATTCCAGTTACTTACAACCCAACACACCAATTTCTCTTTGCTTGGCACTTCAAATACAAAGGAGCTTGTGCTCACCGTCAAGAAGCCATAAGGCACTTGGATATCTGAGTCACGGCGGTAAGTCAGAGTCAGGTTGAACAGGTGCTCAATACCACTCTTTTGGGGAGTGTGAGTTGGTGACTCTAAGTTCATCCAAATCCATTTCTGGAAGGGAGGCCTACCCTGCTGAGGTAAATTAGTCAGATCCCAACTAATATCTCGATGATGGATCAGGACAGCATGGGATTTATTGTACAGGGAACGGTCAGTTGTAAGATGGCAACCCTGGATGTTGAACATTGCTTGGCAGGATGTGAGATCAAAGGTCTGCCCAAAGGGCCACACCCAAATCAGAATAATAGTTTCATTTAAAGAATTCGTTTTGGTGGAAAAGAAATTTTTCATTTTCAGCACTGTGCTGGCTGACTCCATTGGACTGAAGATCCAGCTGCTGGTAGGCTTGATGTAAATGAGTAGACTTGCCATGAAGCAGCCCAAGACGATGCAGATGATTAAAAATGGGCGGAGAATTCCTTTGGATGCTGATGTCATAATTTTTTTCTATGAAACAGAAAATTACAGGAGTAAGTTGGGGGTGGTAATGGAGAGATAACTGCCAAAAGATTTCAAGTAATACAATTTTAAATTAACAGGTGGTACCTCATAATATTACAAACTCAACTGCATTTTCCCCTTCAGAGTTAAAAAATTGGAAGAAAAAAGACCTTACATTTAAGCCAAAATATTTTTTAAGAAGTTTCCCATGAAATATTCTCTACCAATATAGTCAGAATATATTCTAGTAATACAACTTATCTGCATGCTTACTTGCATTAATAACGCCATCCCTACCTGTTAGATTTGTATCTGCGTATACAAAATTGGCACAATATAGACTGTTAACACCAAGACTATCATTAAGATTTTAACACATATAAACTATAGCAGATAATTTATCAGATAACTATTTCCTACATGATACATCCCATTTATTTATTTGCTTATTGAAATTATAACTTTACTTTTATATGGAATTGCAAGGACAATGAACTTTTAAAAGAAAACATTCATATGGAAAACAAACACATGAAAAAATGTTCAAAATTCCTAGCTATCAGAGAAATGCAAATAAAAAGATCTATGAGATGACATCTCACCCCAGTAACAATAGCAAAGTTCAAAAGAGCAGCAAACAACAAAGTCTGGTGAGGCTGTCGAGAGACTGGAACCCTTACTCACTGCTGGTGGGTGTGTAAAATGGTGCAACCACTATGGGAGGTTCTTTGGCACTTTCATAAAAAGTTGGAAATAGAAATAGCATTTGACCCAGCAATTCCACTACTTGGAATATAACCTAAAGAAAGCATAACTATAGTCTACTGCCATCAAAACATATATATGCACACGCATGTTTATTGCTGTATTATTTACAATAGCAAAGAGACAGAAGCAACCCAAATGCCCAGCAACAAAGGAATGGATAGAAAAACTATGGTATATTAATAAAATTAAATACTACATACACAATGTTGAAAAATAATGAACTCATAACACATTACACACATAGGAGGCCCTGAAGGACATCATGCTGAGTGAAATATTTCAGCCACAAAAGGATAAATACTGCATAGCATCACAGCTATAAAGTATGTCTGACATGGGGGTTTGGGAGAATAGGATAAGAGAGGATAGATAATGACCACTGCACTGGAATAGATGAAGGAAAGAACTTTTTTTTAATTTTTTATTATTTTTTTGTGCGTGTACCGTCAAATCAGATTTGACTGGTACAGGAGGAGATTGTCCCTCCTTCCCCAGCAGAGTATCTGGTGGATTTGAACCGTGCGCCTCTGGGATTGTAGTTGCAGCTCCTTACCACTAGGCCACCAGAGCTCCCCAGGAAAGAACTTTTAAAGGGAATATATTATTAGATATTATACATATGACAACAGCCCAGAATAAGAGGTATATAATTGCAAAGAGGACTGGGGCGGGGGCAGGTAGGTAACCGTGCAGCATTGAATTAATATAAAAAAATGTGAAATGGGGGGAAGGGAGAAAGGGGGGGTAAAATATGCAACAATGAATGAATGAAAAGCTAACCTTTCTGTCAATGTTCATAAAAAATTAAAAAGTATTTTTCTTGTTATAAATAAATCTTCATTGTTTACAAATCTATTAGAGCAGATATCTAGTAAAAATGGCAACACTTGACATATTTTTTAAGATATATACACTGATACAAAAGTTGGATAGTTTTAAAGTTTTCATTTATTTACTATGTATTTTCTTTTTTAAAAATGTTCTTTATTTTCACTATTGTGCTAGTGATCCCAGTTTCTACTAAGACATAATGGCCAAAATTGCTTCTGATTACTAGAACTGTATTCTCACTTGGTATTGTGGTATTAATATTTATAATTGGTATTAATGATATTAGTCTTATAAAGTATAAAGAGGTTTCAAAAAATTATACTTCACAGAGAACAATATGGATCATATAAACATTTTGCAAATAGAGCCTAAAAAACACAATGAAAAGCATTTTGATTTTTTATAACAAGTCCCTAACATTCGTCCTGTTTTCATTTTGAAAAACTGATCAAATACTTACACATTCTCTGAAACTGACATTGTTCTTCTCACTAAAATAGTCTATTTTAGATTCATTACAATATTTTAGTATCTTATTCTACACTGATATGGAAACATCAGATAAATTCCTTCTAGAAAATGGGGCTATGCCCTTCAATAAATTTTATATATTTATGTGAATGATTACTATTTTGTAATCATTCACATAAACATAAAATTTATTGAAGGGCATAGTCCCATTTTCTAGAATGTCTTTCATCTACTTTTTTCTTTAGAATGCTTGTCTATCGGATACTATTATACGTATTTAAAAATTGAGACAGGGAAGAAAGATTGGCCATCCACTTCTGAAATTACAGGCCTTCGAAAACCCTATGTACAAAAGAGCACACTTAGATTATCATTTGGACTAACAGACATGGCAACTGAAACTGAGATCTTAGAAATGGAAACATGGAGAAAGAGAAACAACTGTAAGGAAACACTAGTGATTGGAATGTGGAATGTGAGAAGCATGAATGTAGGAAAACTGAACATTGTTAAGAAAGAAATGGAATGCATAAATATTGACATACTAGATATTGAAGAAATGAGGTGGCTTGGCATGGGACATTTTGAATCAGATGATTATATGATTTACAATGCTAGGGATGAAAAGGTGAGAAAAAATGGGGTTGGTTTCACAATTAAAAAAATCATTTCTAGATCTATCCTGAAATACAATGTGGTGAGCGACAGGATAATATCCATACGCATACAAGGAAGTCCAGTGAATACCACTCTATCATTCAAATATATGCACCAACAACTAGAGCCAAAGAGAGGAAATAGAAGATTTTTACCAACTTTTGCAGTCAGAAGTTGATCAAACATGCGATCAAGATGCATTAATAATAATGGGCAACTGGAATGCAAAAGCTGGGAACAGGGAGGAAGAAGCAGTAGCTGGAAAACACGGGCTCGGTAAGAGAAATTAGGCTGGAGATAGAATAATAGAGTTCTGCACATTCAATGATTTATTCATTGCAAATACCTTTTATAATAAACATAAATGCAGGCTAGACACATGGATCTCACCTGATGGTATGTATACGAATCAAATCGATTACATCTGTGGAAAGATTCGCTGGAGAAGCTCAATATCAACAGTGAAAACCAGGCCGGGTGCTGATTGTGGGACAGACCACCAACTACTCATATACAAATTCAAGTTGAAGTTGAGGAAAATTAAGTCAAGTCCACAGGAACTAATGTTTGACCTTAAGTCTGTCCCACTCAAATTTCAAAACAATCTCAGGAACAGGTTTGAGGCCTTGAGCACCAATGAGTGTAGGCCAAATGATCTCTGGGAGGATATAAAGAAAATTGTCCATGAAGAATTCAAAAGATCATTACAAAGGCTAAAGAAGAAGAAAAGACCAAGATGGGTGTCAGATAAGACTCTGAGTATTGCATTAGAGCGCCAATAAGCCAAAGCTAAAGGAAGAAATCAAGAAATCAAAGAGCTGAATGGAAAATTTCAAAAGACAGCTCGGGATGATAAAGCAAGATACTATAATGAAATGTGCAGAGAGCTGTAGGCACAAAATCAAAAGTGCTGACTTGCTCAGTGTTTCTTAAGCTGAAGGAGTTGAAAAAACAAATTCAAGCCATGGGTGGCAATACTTAAAGATAGTTTGGGTAGAATGTTGAATGATCCAGGAAGTATAAAAAGAAGATGGAAGGAGTACACAGAGTCACTGTATCAGAAGGAATTGGCTGACACAGAGGAATTTAATGAAATAACATATAAGCAAGAACCTATGGTGATGAAAGAGGAAGTTCAAGTTGCTATGAAAGAAATTGGCAAAAAACAAGGCTCCAGTAGTTGACAGAATACCAATTGATTTATTTCAACAAACAGACGCTGCCCTGGATGTGGTCACTAAGTTGTGCCAGGAAATCTGGAGAACAGCCAGCTGGCCAACTGACTGGAAGAGATTGATATTTGTTCCCATTCCAAAGAAAGGTGACCCAACAGAGTGTGGAAATTATCGAACAATATAATTGATATCACATGCAAGCAATATTCTGCTGAAAATTATCCAAAAACGTTTGGAACAGTATGTCAAGAGAGAACTACCAGATGTGCAGGCTGAATTTAGAAGAGGTCGCAGTATTAGGGATATTATAGCTAATGTAAGATGGATCTTGGCAGAAAACAGAGAATACCAGAAGAATGTCTATCTGTGCTTCATTGACTATGCAAAGGCTTCTGACTGTGCGGATCACAACAAGCTATGGCTAAATCTGAGAAGAATGGGAATCCCAGAACATTTGATTGTGCTAATGCGAAATTTATACTTGGACCAAGAGGCAGTCGTCAGAACAGAGCAGGGAGTCACTGGATGGTTCAAAATCTAGAAAGGGGTCTGTCAGGAATGTATTTTGTCTCCAAACCTTTTCAATCTGTATGCAGAACAGATCATCCGAGACGCTGGGCTGTATGAGGAGGAATATGGCATCAGGATTCATAAAAGAATCATCAACAAACGCATTATGCAGATGAAACAACCCTACTCACTGAAACTTGGAGAACCTGAAGCGCTTGCTGAAGAAGGTCAAGGACTGCAGTTTTCAATATGGATTGAAGATCAGTTTCAAGAAAACAAAGATTCTCACCACTGGGCCAATTGGCAGCATCAGTATGGATGGTGAAGAGATTGAGATAGTTAACAGTTTTAGTTTACT
>NW_006399763.1:21541624-21542897 GCF_000299155.1 Elephantulus edwardii
AATGAAATGTGCGAGGAGCTAGAGTCAGAAAATCAAAAGGGCCGGACTCGCTCAGCATTTCTTAAGCTCAAGGAACTGAAGAACAGATTCAAACCTAGACTTGCTGTAATCAAGGATGCTTTGGGCAGAATATTAAATGATCCAGGAAGTATTAAAAGAAAATTGAAAGAATATACTGAGCCATTATATAGAAAGGAATTGGCAGATACAGAGGAATTTAAAGAAATAACATATGAGCAAGAGCCTATGGTGATGAAGAAAGAAGTTCAAGCTGCTTTGAAGGAAATAGCAAAAAATAAGGCCCCAGGAATAGATGGTATACTAATTGAAGTATTTCAGATAACAGATGTTGCCCTGGATGTGCTCACCAAGTTGTGCTAAGAAATCTGGAATAAATTGTTAGTGTTATATAAACTATCATATAATCTCAGGCATCATTTTTATCTCCAAGGCCATATTATTTCTTTTTTCTAGCTTTCACTCTCCAACCACTAAGAATTATTTTTGATTGCATGCTCAATCAGTTTTAGACTCCATGAGTTGGTAAAAGTGTTCCATTTCTTCACCTTTAACATGAGTATTTGGGACATACATTTTATTAATAATTGTAATAACTTGCCTTCAGGAATAGCTTTTATACGAGACTATATTGTGTTTCATTGCTGTCAAAATTGGACTCACTCATATCTGACCCTCCAGTAGGTTTTCAGGGGCTGTAAATCACATGGGAGGAGATTGTCCAATTTTTTTTTTTTTTCTGAGGAGCAGCTGGTACATTCAAACTGATTGTTTTAGACCACTGTTGTTGTTAAGTACGACTGAGTCAAGTACAACTCATAGTGACTCTATGAACAACAGATATGAACCTGTCGTACCCTGTGTCATCCTCACAATCTCTGACACACCAGAGTCCATTGCTGCAATCACTGTGTGAATCTTTCTAGCCAAGGGTCTTCCATTCTTTAGCCATCCCTCCACCTTTCCAGGCAGCATGTCCTTCGCCAAGAAATAGCCTGCTTTAGTAACATGCCCAACGTATATGAGAATTTTTTTTTTATCTTGGCCTTCATGAAACACTTTGTTTATGCTTTGTTTCTCCATTCAGCACTCTTCTCCAACACCACAGTTCAAAGGCGTCAATTCTTCTTCTGTCATTCTTATTCACTGTCCATCTTTCAGCAACACAGGAGGTGACTAAAAAGACCAAGGCCAAAATCAAGATCACCTTTGTCTTCAAATTGGCATCACTGCTCCAAAAGAATTTACAGAGGTT
>NW_006399763.1:21542997-21552483 GCF_000299155.1 Elephantulus edwardii
TGACATACTTTGGGCACGTTGCAAGGAGGGACTGGTCCTTGGAGAGGAACATCATGTTTGGGAGCGTGGAGGGATGGTGCAGGAGAGGAAGACCCTCGATGAGATGGATCGATTCTGTGAGTGGAGTTGTAGGAATGAATGTGTTGGAGACAGCGAGGTTGGCACAGGATAGAATGGCATTTAGGGCTCTTGTATATAGAGTCGCTATGAGTTGCAAACGACTCGATGGCACATAACAACAACAACAACAACAATGTGAATGATTAAAAATTATATTTTGGCTATTATGGATTTTTTCTTAAAACACAACAGTCTCTTAGTGTAAAGCTTAGTTTGTGAATCCAAATATCCTACAAAATGCACTTTAAAACCCACTCAGAACAGAAGTTTGGCAGCAAAGATTGTGGCTTACCATCAAAATAAACTCTTCTTGTTTACTCAATAATTTTTCAAAAGTATAGTAAGTATGTCTCACATTAAATAAACTCTGAAGTTACAGAGAAATCAGAAATATGAAGATTAGGATTCAATAATTATGAGGGAAAGTTACAAATGTACAACTAAGTGCCATCTTGGGTACTATATGCAAAATTTTGCAGTATGTGTTTAAAACAGTGCTTTTTTATCTAAAAATGTACTTAAAGAAGAAATTTAGAGCTTTGCAGTTTCAGAAAATGAAAATTAAGGAAAATTTGCTTAAATCAAGAATATAGAAGCTGAAAAACCGGGAGTACCAGAGTAATGTCTATCTGTGTTTTATTGAATATGCAAAGGCATTTATTTGAATATGTGGACCACAACAAAATGTGGCTAACTCTGAGAAGAATGGGAATCCCAGAACACTTGATCATGCTTATGCGAAATCTATACTTGTACTAGGAGGCAGTCATCAGAACAGAGCAAGGAAGCACTGTATGGTTCAAAATTGTGAAGGGTATATGTCAGGGATGTGTCCTGTCTCCAAACCTTTTCAGTCTATATGAAGAACAGATTTTCCAGGAAACTTGGCTTTATGAGCAGAAATGTGGCCTCAGGATTGGAGGAAGACTCATCAACAATCTATGTTATGCAGATGATACAACTCTGCTGAAACTGAGGAGGACCTGAATCACTTGCTGAGGAAGATCAAGAACTGCAGCCTTCAGTATGTAGTGAACCTCAATATCAAGAAAACAAAGATTTTCATCACTGGGCCAACTGGCAGCATCGTGAAATATGGTGAAGAGATTGAGATTGTACACAGATTTGGTTGGTTGACTCCACAACCAACAGTTTTGGTCTAGCAGCCAGAAAATTAAAAGATGTGTTTGGGAAAGTCAGCTGTCAGAGACCTCTCCACAGTATTGAAGAGCAATGGTGTTAGTCTGGAGACTAAAGTATGCATGAATCAGGCCATGGTCTTAGCAATCACTTGCTATGCATCAGAGAGCTGGACAATGACTAGGGATGATAAAATGAAAATTGATGCCTCTGAGCTTTGGTTAGAAAGAATATTGAATATACCATAAACTGCTAAAAGAATGAACAGGTCCATCCTGGAGAGGGTTAAACTTGGCTGATCCTTGGAGGCAAGGATTTTGAAGCTTCATCTGACATACTTTGGACATGTTGCAAGGCAAGATTAGTTCTTGGAGAAGGATGTCATGCTTGGGAGGGTGGAGGGACAGCGCAGGAGAGGGAGATCCTCAATTAGATGGATTGATTCAGTGACTGAGGTAATGGGGGTAGGTGTGTCAGAGACAATAAGATTGGCACAGGATAGAGCAGGGTTTAGGGCTGTTGTACATAGATAGGGTCATCATGAAATTGGAGGTGATGTGACTGCATATAACAACAACAACATATTGGTACAAAGCTAATAAAATAAGGGAAAACTAAGGTAGGTTTAGAAGTAATTGAAACAGTAGAAATTTGTGACGATCAATAACATTAAGCTTAGAAAATATTAAGGCAAAAATAAGTTGGATAAAGAAATTAGAATTAAAAATTAAATATGAAAGCATAAATATTCATTTAACAAATAAAATATTAAAACACAGATTTGGAGTAATTTTATCTTAATAAATTTGGAAAACTAGGTAAAATAAGTACACAACAGAAAAGTACCAGTACTGTTCAAGAAGAAATGTGATTCTGATCAGACAAATAATAAAGAAATAATTTCATAAACAAACAAAATAAATACTAAGCCTAGATTATTTCACAGAAGTGAAATCCACAAATCAAGAAATAGAAAATACTGTTTCAACTTCCTCTATTTTTTTAAACAAATAATTTTAGAATCCAGTAAAAATAAGGACAGAAATTAACTTTATAATGTTATCAGTACAGAAAATTAAAAATAGAACTCTATTTCATTTATGATTATATATAACAATTAAAAAATGTATCAGTGAAGAATAATGCAAATACATCAAAATGCAATTAATAGGCATGCATGGCAGAGATTATCAGAATAGGACAGGTTCATATCTTTTGTTTATAGGGTGCTACGAGTAACAGCAACTTGACAGCACCTAACAACAACATATGCATCTATACCAGCTCAGATAAATCTCATTTCCTCTTTCTGGACCTTAGGATCATATGTATGCAGACTAAGCAAGCCTGCTAGCAGGATCCCCTCCTCACTGACACCATAAACTTTAATATAAATGCGTTGACAGAGAATCACAAGGTTTTCTTTTTATGGGTCAACAATTCATAGAAACGAATTTTAAAGCTTGCTAAAATCCTTTTTTTTATTTAAATGAGGTGGCAAAAACTAAGTGAATAATGTCAATGTGATAGAATCTTGTCATGATGGTGGTGGTTGCTGTTGATTGACATCAAGTTGAATACGACTCAGAGTGACTCTATGAACAAAAGACCGGATGCCTTTCTATACCTATCATCATTTCTCCAAGTTCAGAGTTTCCATAGGTATGTGTTTTAGGAAGTGGATGCCACTAGTCATCATTTAACAATGGTCTCAGCGAGGCCTGGTACCATGTACTCTGTACATCTGTTACGGAAGGTTTTTTATCACCCCTTGTTCGCAGATGAGAAAATAGTCAGAGATGGAAGCAGCTTCACTACTGGGTTATGCTCATTTTACCTATTACAATGTTCTTTGAACAAATAAAACAAACATCAATAATATGTTTTCACTTGGCATTAATCTTTGTTGTCTTAATTTCCAGTTTCAATTCACTACTTATTCAACAAGTTCAGTTTTGATCAATTTCTCTTAAGAAGAATAATACTTGGTATTTATATAAATGCCCACTGATAGAAATATTTCATGCATATTAACCAATTATATTCCTATCTAATCAATGAAGAAATTTGCACAGATAATTTCTTTTATAAGGATTAGTACAAAATTAGTTTATATGAATCAGAAAATCATATGATATATTATGCCCAGAATGAAAATTTGAGGAAGAATAATGTTGCATTCATGATTAAAAAGACCACCTCAAGGTATATCCTGAAGTGCAATGCTGTGAGTGATAGGATAATATCCATATACATTCAAGGAAGACCAGTTAATACAACTATTATTCATATATAAGCCAGGTGCCGATTGAGGAGGAGAACATCAACTACTTATATGCAAAGCAAGTTCAAACTGAAGCTAAAGAAAATGCAAAAAAACCCCTAAGTACCAAAAATTGACCTTGAGTCTATCCTACCTTAATTTAAAAAGCCACCTCAATACAGATTTGAGGCCTTGAGCATTAATGAATGAAGAACAGATGAGCTGCAGGAAGATATCAAGAATATCATCCAAAAAGAATGCCAAAGGTCATTACTAAGACAGAGGAAGAAGAAGAGACTGAGAAGGATATCAGAAGAGACTCTCAATGTCACATTAGAATGCCAAGAAGCCAAAGCAAAGATTAAGGAGCTGAACTGAAGATTTTAAAGGGAAGCTTGGGAAGACAAAGCAAAGTATGATAATGAAATGTGCTAAGACTCAAAGTTAGGAAATCAAAAGGGCCAAACTTGCTTGACATTTCTTAATCTTGAAGGAACCAAAAAAACAAATCCAAGCCTCAATTTGCAGTATTGAAAGATGCTATGGGCAGAGTATTGAAGGATTCAGGAAGCATCAAAAGGAGATGGAAGGAGTATACAGAATCACTGTACCAAAAAGAACTGACTTATACAGAAGAATTTCTTGAATTAGCATATGACCAAGAGCAATGGTGATGAAGGAAGAAATTCAAGCTGCTCTGAAGAAATTGGGGGGGGGGAAAGGCCCCAGGAATTGATGAAATATCAATTGATATATTTCAATAAACAGATGCAGCCCTGGACATGCTCACCAGGTTGTGCCAAGAAATCTGGAGGACAATCACCTGGCCAACTGACTGGAAGAAATACATATTTATTCCCATTCCGAACAAAAGTGATTCAACAGAATGTGGAAATTATCTAATAACATCACAAAAAAACCAAAATTTTGCTGAAGATTATACAAAAATGACTAGGACAGTACAACCACAGTGAGCTGCCAAAAGTAGAAGCTGGATTTAGAAGAAGCTGTGGCCCTAGAAATATAATTGTCAATGTAAGGAAGATTGTGACTGAAAGTAGAGAGTACCATAAGAATGTCTATTTATGTTTTATTGACTATGCAAAGGCATTTGACTGCGTGGATTACAAATTTTGGCTAACATTAATAGAAAAGGAATCCCTGAATATTTGATTGTGCTCAGGTGAAACCTATACTTGGACCAGGAAACAGTCACTGAACTAGAACAACAGAACACTTCCTGGTTCAAAATCACAAAAAAACTGTGCCAGGGAAGTGTCCTTTCTCCATATCTTTTCAATCTATAAGTACAACAGATCATTCTGGAGCCTGAACTGAAAAAGAATATAGTATCACGACTGAAGAAAGACTCATCAACAATGAGCATTATGTAGCTAACCCAACCTTGCTCATTGAAACTCAGGAGGTCTATAAGTGTTTGCTGCAAAAGGTCAAGGTTTTCAGTCCTTGACATGGATTACATCCTAACCTCAAGAAAACAGAGATTCTCAACAGCTGGCCAATTGGTAGCATCATGAAGGATGTAGTAGAGATTGAGGATGTTGACAATTTCATCTTGCTTGAATTCACATTAGCAGTCAGAAAAATCAGACAAGTTGCTTTTGGAGAGTCTGCTGTCAGGGACCTCTCCTGAGTGCTAAGGAGCAATGATGTCAGTCTAGAAACCAAGTCATGCTTCATTCAAGCCATGGTTTTCTCAATTACTTGCTATATATCTGAGGGATATACAATGACTAAGGATGACAGAAGAATTGATGCCTTTGAATTGTGATGCTGGAGAAGAGTATTGAAGCATTAAAAGGAGATGGAAGAAATGTGCAAAGTCACTATACCAGTAAAAATTAATAGATAATCATTTCAGAAAGTAGCATATAATGAAGAAAAAGTTGATAATTAAGGAAGAAGTACAAGCTGCACTGAAAGCATTGGCAAAAAAATCAGGCCCCAGGGATTGATGAGATGCCAACTGATGTTTCTAAAACAGATGCAGCCGTAAATATGCTCACCAGTCTGTGCTAAACACTTTGAAATACAGCTACCTGGCCAACTGACTGGAAGTGATCAATGTTTGTTCCCATTCCCAAGAAAGATAATCCAATGGAATGTGAAAATTATTTAAGAATAACACTAATATCAATGCAAATAAAATATTATTAAAAATGATCCAAATTGGCTTGAATAGAACACAGAAAATTGCCAGCAATTCAAGATGGATTGAGAAGCACCTTGGCACCAGAGATATCACTGTTGATGCCAGAAAGTTCTTGGTTGAAAGCAGAGAATAACAGAAGGATGCCTGTTTATGTTTTTATTGACTAAGTAAAAGGTATTTGAGTGTGTGGATCATAACAAACTATGGTTAGCATTGAGAAGATTGGGAATCTCACAACACTTTTAACTGTGTTCATGTGAAATTTATACCTAGACCAAGAAACTTTCGTCTGAACACAGAGTATACTGAGTGGTTTAAAATCAAGAAAAGAGTGTGTCAATGCTGCATCCTTTCTCCGTATCTATTCACTCTGTATACAGAGTGAATCATCCAAGAACTGGACTTAATGAAGAAGAATGTAGCATCAAGATCAGAGGAATAGCATCAAGATCAGAGGAATCTATTGTAATGCATAACCTTGCTTGCTGAAAAAGAGAGGAGAACTTGAAACATTTGTTGTGGGGGGGGGCGGTCACAGGAGACAGCCTTCAATATAGATAACATCTTAATACCAAGAAAACAAAAATCCTCACCAACACTTCCTATATGTTTTGGCAGTACAGGTACTGAGGAGTTGATCCTTTTTGGGTTATTAGACTCTACCAGCAGCTCCATGGGAGAAAGACTGGGGAATTCTTCTGTTGTGGTTTGCTGTTATGTGATGTCAAGTCAACAAAGACTCATAGTATCCTTATGCATGGTAGCTCTGAACACTGTTCTATCCTGAGCCAACTGCATTGTCTCTTACACACCTACCCCCAATACCCAAGGTACTGTATCAATCTGTATCATTCAGGGTCTTCCTTTCCTGCTTAATCCCTCCACCCCTCCAAGCATGATGTCTTTTAACAAAGACTGCTCACTCCTGGCAAAATGCCCAAAGTATGTGAGATGGAGCCTCAAAGTTTACTGCCTCCAAACCCCCACTGGAGTATCTGCTATAGGTCGTTTCTTACTTAATGATAATGGATATACTGTAGTAGTTCCCATAAGGTGGAGGTTAAAAATGCTTCAAATGCCAATATTCTCCAAACTGCTTCACCACTCCATTATCTCTGACATCAGTTCTTCCTCCTCTTCTCAGTCCAGGCAACTCAGTGGCATAGTGGTAAGGGGCTGTGCTACATCACCAATCTGTCAGCTGCTCAGAGGGAGAAACATGGACAATATCCTCCCATGGAATTTAAAACATGCTGGAGGGTGAGCTATGAATTGGTTCCAACTAGAGGGCACATACAACCACCACCACCAACCACTCAGCCCTTTCCAATTGCAGTCTTTAAGGTCTGCAATTCACTGGGAAGCCTCACAGAGACTAAAAAAAATGGGAAAATAGCTCACATTGTTGTGCATGGTATAGGCTGATTAATATGGTCACAGAGATTAGGTGAATTATTGGCCAAGAGGCTTCAGGCTGAGATTATTAGTTGTTGACTGTAAGTTGTAGGTTGTCAGAGTAGCTGAGTAGTTTAGATGCATTGTCCTGAACTTTCCAGGAGCATTTATATAGGATCTCAGGGCTTTAAAACACACGTCAGGAGAATTAAGAATGTGAACCTGTATAATATATTTTAGTAGGATGAGTCTTCCAGATGAATCCCTTCCTATTCCTACCTCCTAAATATAGCAAATAACTCATTTGTGAATGAGTTCTTTAGGTATAGACAGGCGAGAAATGCAAAATAGAAGGCTATGTTTAGAAAGGCCAAATTTCTTAATATATTGCACAACAAATCTGAAACAAAGCAAAGTTAATAGACTTGCTCAAAGATTACATTAATCAATACCCTCCTGTGCAGTTAATTGCATCTGCAAACCAGCCAGAAGGTCAGCTTTGGGTCGGTTCCAATTCAACAGTACCCAACAACAACAACGACAACAATAATCTAAACTAAAGACTAGTCTTATACAGTAAAAACTTCAAGTCAGTGCATGTAAGGTTGAATCATCTGCATCTCAAATATTATTAATAAGTCTTCCTGCAATTCTGATGCCACAATCTTTTTCATATAGTCTGACATCTTGGATTATTTGAACAGCATACAAATTGAATAAGTGTAGTGAAAGAATATGAGAATGACACACCCTTTTCTGATTTTAAGTCATGTAATATGTTCTTGTTCTATTCCAACAAATTCCTCTTGGTCTGTGTACAAGTTCCACTTGAGCATAGTTGAAGAGTTCTGTAATTCTCATTCTTCTCAATATTATTCATTATTTGTTACAATCAATACAGTCAAAATACTTTTATATTGTCCATTAAACACAGATTTTTTTTTTTGGTATTTTGCCAAGAAACATTTGGCATTAGGAACAATTTTCCTCATTTTACCTCCTGTCTGGATCAATCTTAAATTTCTAGAAGTTTCCTAATAGTGTATTGGTGCAACTAATTATTAAATTTACTTTAGAAATTTTTTAATATTAATGACAGGGAGCTCTGGTGGCATAGTGATAAGAAGTTGCACTACCAATCAAACAGACGCTATTCAAATTCCCCACCTGCTTCTCAGAAGAAAGATAGGCAATCTCCTCCCATGTGATTTACTGCCACTGAAAATTTGCTGGAGGGTCACTTCTGACTCAACAGTACATAACAACAATGATAATAGTAATGATGCTGTTCAAAATGTTTACATTCTGTTGAATTATTTTTCTTCGGAATGAGCAGGAATATGGAACTCTTCTAGTTAGTTAAATAGGTATCTGTCTTCCAGTTTTTTTATAGATGAGTAAGCACTTCCATTATTGTATTCATTGGTGGAAACAAATGTGTTAAGTTATTGTATCAATTCTAGAGCCTTCAACACAGCTTGGGCTTCATCATGCAATATAATTTTTTCTTGATCATATGTTCCTGAATTGGTGGAAGACTGACCAATTACTTTTAGAGTCATTGTGTATTCTTCCTATCTTTTTTTGGTTCTTCCTGTATCATTCAATAATTTGTCCACAGAATTCTTCACTATTGTAAGTTGAAACTGAAATTTGTTTTTCAGTGTTTTCAGCATGAGAAATGTGAGCACGTTCTTTCCTTTTGTTTTTCTAACCTCAGGTCTTTCATTATAGTGCTTTATCTTCTTCAGTCACCCTTTGACATCTTCTGTTCAGCTCTCCCGTGTCATCATTCATCTATTTATTCTAGCTTTTCCACACTGAAGAGTCAGTTTCAGAGCCACTTTTGGCATCCATTTTGATCTTTTAGATGACTTTTGCTTTCTTCATATAGTCTATCCTTGACGTCATCCCACAACTCCTTTGATTTTAGGTCATTAGTGACCATATATCATTACTGTTCTTGAGATAGTCTCTAAGTTCAGAGGAGATGTACTCAAGGTTAGAGTTTTACTCTCACTTAGTTGTTTTAATTTTCCTCAGTTTCACCTTCATCTCATATAAGCAATGCTTATGGTATGTTCTTCAGCTTTGCCTTGTTGATTGAGGACATTGAATTTCTCCATAACATCTTTCCAAAGATGTATGTGAATTAATTATTGCATATTCCAACTGGTGGGACCCACATACTGTTTATGCTGATGAAAGATGTAATTTCCAATGAATAAATTGTTGTTGTCATGTGCCGTCGAGTCATTTCCGACTCATAGAGACCCTATGCACAACAGCCCTACACCCTGCTCTGTCCTGCGCCAAATGCACCGCCTCTGACACACCCATCCCGATTACCCCAGTCACCAAATCAATCCATCTCATAGAGGGTCTTCCCCTCCTG
>NW_006399763.1:21556403-21565124 GCF_000299155.1 Elephantulus edwardii
CCAGTGGTGAGGATTTAGTTTTCTGGACATTGAGATGCAATCAATATTGAAGGCTATATATTTTTGATCTTCTGCTTCAAGTCCTCCTAACTTTTAGTGAGCAAGGTTATGCTATCTGCATAATGTAAGTTAATGATGTCTTCTTCTGATTCTAATGCCATAATCCTCTTCATAGAGTCTGCCTTCCTGAATAATTTGCTCAACATGTAGATTGAACAGGGATAGAGAAAAATACAACCCTGATGCACACATTTCTTAATTTTAAACCATATGGTGTTCCTTTCTCTGTTCACCACAATAACCTCTTGGTCTAAAGATAGGTTTCATGTGTGCAAAACTAAATTCTGGGATTCTCATTCTTCACAATGTTATCAATAATTTGTTATAATCTATACAGTCAAATGCCTTTGCACAGTTAATAAAGCACAAATGGGGATATACCAGGTACTTAATATATACTGTGTTTGTAGCATGAATAAATACTAAATTACTGCTGAGTGCCTACTATACATAAAGTTTTGTTCTAGGCAACTAATCCCATCCTGAACCAGGTAAATATGAATGCAGACTTAATTGTTTCCTCTAAGTATCTAACACATATCTCCAATGACTGTCACTAATTGTGACATCTAAGTTTCACACCATTCAAACTAAAACAAAACCAACTCATTACTGTTGAGTATATTTCAACTTGCATTACTTTCTATAGGTGTCCTAGGCTGTAATGTTAATTACAAAGATGATGAGACTGTCTGTCATCTTTGTCTCTTGGAACCTCTGATGGGTAAGAATCACTGGTGATTCACAGCTTTTTGATTGATAGCATAACATTCTACCAACTAGGCCACCAGAGCTCTACCAGATGAGCAAAATCTCCCCAATTTTGCCTCTTTCTAAAGAGTCTCAAAATTGTCATATATATCCAATACACATTTCCATGAATCTTTTTCATCTTACTTAGAAAAAACTGGCCACTAAGAAGAAATTATGTTCCTTCTACTGACTATTTTTCAGTTTTGATACTTCCTGGATATTTTGTATTACTTAGGGTTTTTCAAGTTAGATCTATGCACAATGTCTCCCCTCAACTTCTCATTGCTGTTAGGGTAAAATACTAAATAATGGCTACAGTTACCTGTATGTCTGCTTTCCACAGAAGCTATCAGAAAAGTCGCCTCATGGAGGCAAACTGACATGCACCTTTTCACCTGACAGCAACCTTTTCACCCACTACTCATAATAAAAACTCTATTGGATACCCACCCACCTTACCTTGAACTGTTGATAATAAAATCTATTTTTAAGGCACTTGCAGTGGTGCACTATAACTCTCATTAGAGATAGCAATTAATTTACAGTATAATGCTAATTGTAACTTTAAATAGGATCATGACAACTTTTCAATAGGTGTTAAAACAATTTTAAGCACTGTACTTGAATGGCATTTAATGAATTAACTATTAAAAAATAATAGAACCTTCTGTAAAATACTCATGATACCCTTGCAGTGGATGATGTGCATTAAGAAATTACATTCAGTTTTCAGGATGCTCTCTATGTCATTGCCATAGAGTTAGTTAGAACTGACTAGTATCCGGCCCTCTATTGAGCTTCTAAGACTGTGTACATCACACAGAAGGAGACTGACTATGTTCTCCTAGGGAGCAACTGGTAGATTTGAACTACCAGCATGGCAGGTCATTGGGTTAGTAGTGTAATTTGCTACAGACTCAGAAAGGAAGAGTTTAAAATAAAAAAAGGAAAACTAGAGGCATTATGCTCTTATTTCAATATATTTAGAGAGAAGTATGAAACAAGGTGTATATGTAACTTCTACTGGGGTGGTAGTTTTATACTAGGCTTGTTGGGTGAGGAGAAAGAAGAGTCAAAACATTTTTAAAAATTTAAAAACAGAGGGATACTATAGAATTGGGTTTTAAAATGTACACTTGATATTTGGTTCCTAGCTTAACATTATAACTTCACTATCTTTTCTTCCATTTCAAAATTATAGTGAAACTAAAATATTGGCTCCATGGCATCTAGCAATTGTGTGTGTGTGTGTATGTGTATTGTTGTTGTTGTTGTTGCTATTATGTGCTGTAGCATTGTCTGTGAATCATACTCACCTTATGTATGGCAGCTCTAAAGTCTGCCCTGTACTGAGCCAGTTTCACTGATTCCAACACACCTATCCCCATTGGCCCAATTACTGTATCAATCCATCTCATCCAGGGTCTTCTTCTCCTACCCTGTACCTCCACTCTTCTGAGCATATTTGGTTTGAATCTAACAGCTATTCTATTGGAGAAGATGGGTAATCTCTTCCCATGTCATTTATAGCCTCTGAAAACCTGCTAGAGGGTCAAGCTATGAGTCAAATTCTGATGTGACAGCACATAAAAGCATTATCTATCTATCATCTATCTATTTATCTATCCATCCCGTCTATTTATTTATCTATCATCTATCTATTTATGTTATTGTTGTTGTGTATCACAGAGTCATAACCAACCTACAGATAACCCTCAAGTGGGTTTTCAGAGGTAGTTAATTGCTTGGGAGGGGATTGATCATTTTTCTTCCCCGAAGCAGCTGCTGCCTTGAACTAGGAGTCTGAACTGACTCTTTTAAAAGGAAATAAATTGCACATGAGGAGAATTATATACAGATGGATAGATAGATGATAGATAGATAGAGATAGAGATGATAGAGATATATCTATATAGATATCTCTCTACATCTTTATATATCTACATTGTGACATTTGAAAGTCTTCTAAATGCTACATTATTCATAATTTTAATATTTCCGTTTTTAATACTTTGGTTATTTTTTCTTTCTTTTTACTTTCCTCTCCAATTTTTATTCCAAGATCCTTTATACAATGGTATAAATAAAAGCCAAATGACATTATCCTTTGCAGTATTGTACAACTTACATCACCTAGTTTTCTAAGGTTCCTCTAAAATTTCAAATTCCACTGGGTTATTCTCATGAGCATTCTCACTGAGTTACCACAATTTATCCATTAGGTCTTGAGAAAAATGCCTCCTGCCTTTGGGAGCGATGCCGTTTACTTTTTGGCAAAGGGAAACTGGTTGATCTTTGGAATACTTTCAAATTTGTATTTAAAGAACCTTTTCAAAGACTGGGATAGAATCTCTGGTATTTCTACGCTTGTCTAGCCTCCTCCCAACAGTGCATAGCTGCCACCAGTACTTGTCCTTTTTTTTCCTGAATATTCCCTGGAATATTCTCCAGTACATACTTAAGATTCCTTGATTTATTTCTTCATTAGCTTCATCTTTAGGCAGCCCAATGAATGTCTTTTTTTCCCTTTAATTTTTTCTCAGACATTTGTTTTCTTTAGCGTGAGAGCTGCCAATTGCCACTTTTCCTACACTGAAAACTCCTTTATCTTCAGCACTTTCTATAGTCACTCCCTTTGAAATTTTCCTTTCAATGCAGGGATTAACCTTTTTCAGTTTGATCTTTCATCTGTTCTCTCCTCTCTGTACTCAAGCACTGGTCCTTAATCGCTGTCTTTATTCACTTTAGAAGCTCTATTTACTGGCTTCAGCTGTGGCTAGAGCCATCAGATCTGACACAGAGCCTAAATGTAATCCAGTCCATTTGCCACCCATCCATAATAATACCAGACAGGGGCAGAGGGGTGCTTTTCTGGCATTTTCCCAGAAAATGCTTTCTGGCTTTACTAGATGCCAGCCATTTTTCTCAACTTGCTTAGCAATACCAGTGCTTTCCCATGGTTACTGTCAGATTTCTAGCGCATAAGTACAAACCAATGAAAGTCAGGATATTCTTAAGGGGAGAAAAAAACCCACAAAACCCCAAAACAAACCAAACATAAAAACCAAAACTCCCCTCAAACACCCTTAAGGCTGATATATTATCCTCTCTTCCTGCCCCTGAATTTCTTCCAGATGATAAGATACAGCAAGTAATTAATCAAGTGGATATTCTGAGACACCTACGGATCCTTCATACGCAGAGCTTATCCAGCACCAAACCCTGTCAACGTTTTCCAACTCAAACTCATTGTCGAGTCAGAACCAACTCATAGCCAGCCTTCCAGTAGGTTTTCAAGATGCTGTAAAGTGCCTGAGAGAAGATGGTCCATCTTTCTCCCATGGAGCTGATGACAGATTTGACCTTACAGAGTAGAGTGGTGCTCTTTCATAAGCAGGACACCTCCCTATGCCAGCAGAACAACTAGTCCTTAGGTTAGCTAACTCCCTCCTCTATATTTCTCTAGATCCAGCTTCTATTATCTCTTAAACTACTGACAATGTCTGACAGGTCCATTGGCTCTCATTTTTGACCCTTCCAATTCATTCACCACAACACAGTAGTTTAGTGCCAACTTACCCAATAAATAAATTAAACATGGGCTTGTGTTGAAATACTAATCGCGAGTGCCCAAATTATTATTTTTCCCTACATCAGATTTTCTGATTCTAAGTATGGCTGTGTGAGTTTTAGTCTTGGGAACCCAATGGAGAGTCAGCTGGAGTCAGTTCCAGCTTGACAGCAATAAGTTGAGCTGAGAGCATGGAATCCTGTTGTTAGGTGTTGCTGGGTTGACCGTGACTCATGGCCATCCTATGAACAACATACCTTCTCTGTCGTGCTTCCTTCTCATGATGTTTGGTATGCTCAAGTCCATCCTTAAAACCACTGTGACAATACTAGAAATGAAAAATTCTCTCAATGTATCCCAGATATTTGGAATATGAATCTCTACAATGGGACTCAATAATCTGTTTTAACAAACTCTAAGGTAATTGCAGTGTACACCAAAGTGAGTTATCTTTTCAACCACAGATCATCACTCTTCTGTTTAAATTCTTTCAATGATATTCTATTATTTTAGGATGAAATAAAACCAATTCCATGTGTCTTAAACAGTCTTAGATGATGAGAACGCTGCCTCTGTCCAGTTTCAATGAATATCAAACTCTGCTTTGCAATCCCTGAATCACCATGTCTATTCCTTTTGCTTGAGTCACTGCACCAGCTCTTCCCGTGTCTTGGGTTGGGCTTTTCAGAGAAGCTTAACCAGACAAAAAATTAAGGGAGAGACACAGAAAAAGAAACTAAGGTTTATCTCAAGGAAATAACTTGGTTGATTATAAAGCTGGCAAGTTCCAAGTCTGTGGGTCATACCTTAATCTGAAGGCTTTTCTTAATAGAGGTGCAGTGGCTGATGAAATGGCAAAGGATAGGTGGTAGGTTGATATTGTGTAGCTTAGAGAATCCCAAGATCCAAAGGCAATGCTAGCTCATGTCCCAAGAACCAAAGGTCCAGTGGTTATGTGCTACATGCAGATACTTATGGAACATATTCACATATATCCAAGGCAGAACAACCCTTTAGGAAGCTCCCTTCCAATGATTTAATGCTTAGAGAAAAATCTCATCTTGGAAGGGATTGCATTATCTGAGACTGCACATCAAAATTGCTAAGCCATATATTCTTGGGCAACCAGAATGACAAGCAACATTAACCATCAGATTCCCTCTTCTCTTTGTTGACTTATTCCTTATTTGTCACTGCATGGGTTCACTGGCAATTGCTTAAGCAGATTTGAAAACTGCAGAAATCCTTTTTAGAGCACTACCACAGTAGCGTATTTCTCTACACTTGTGTGAGTGTTTGATGAAAACCATTTTCCATAACTAGGCTCATTGATACTGGTTGTCAGTTTGTAAGCATTAAATCCTACTTGAAATATACTTACTTTCAGTAACATTGTTTTTCAAAACCATTTCTGAGTGACCACATAGTTAACAGTTATTAAGAATTTATTTATAATGTTTCAGATGAAGTGTTTATAATGTTTCTAACATCAGTCTAAAGCTTTTATACATATTAAACCATTTAGTCATGAGAAAACCCATGTTCATATATTTCCAGGTGGAAATGGTCAAGAGATTTAAACACAACTGGCCTGGTTTAAAAGACAGTGATTTAAAAATATTGGTTAAAATCCCAGCTACTAAATGCAAAACCAGAAAAAAACAAAAAACCAAACCCACGTATTTTCTTTATATGAATATTTATTTTATGGCTTCTCTGTTACATTGGAGTCATAGTTAAATGCTTGCTTTAGAAGATTAAACACTACAGACTTCAAAATGTGTTACATCTCAACATAAAGAAGGAAAAAAACTTCTTACTATTGGGTTAACAAACAACATCTTGATAGACAGATAAGACTGAATTAAATATTTTCATCTCACTTGGACCCAAAATCAACACCTCTTGGGACTAGTAGTTAAAGAAATCAAAAGATGTGTTACATTGGCAAAAATCTATTCTCAAGGATCTCTCCAAGGAGTTAAAGAGTAGCAATAACAATTTAAAAGACTAAGGTGCACATAATCCATGGTCTTTTCAAATACTTGTCATACTTGTAAAAATTGGACAATAACTAATGATGACAGAAGAAGGACCAATCAATGCCTTTGAGTTGTATTAGAGCACTGAATATCCCATGGATTGCCAAAAGAACAAGCAAATCTGTCCCATAGAAAGTGTAATCAAAGTCCTCCATAGAGGCAAGGATGGTGAAACTGTAGCATATATATTTTGGGCATATTGTGAGGAGGGGCTATTCCATGGAAAAATGGTATTATTTTATGTTAGGTCTTGTCAAGTCACTTAGGGCTCATAGCAATCCTATGAACAACAGATATGAATTGTGCCCTATCCTTTGCCATCCTCACAATTTCTAACATATTTGAGCCTACTTCTGCAGAACAGCTTGTCCCAACAAAAGGCCCAAAGTGTGTGAGACAAAGCTTTGACATCTTTGCTTCCAAAAAGCACCTTGGCTGCACCTTCTTCAAGACATATATGTTTGTATGTTGGAAACCCATGGGAGATTCAGTGCTTTTCCCAAAACCACAGCTCAAAGACATCCATTTCCAAATACTATCCTTATTCATTTTCCAGCTTTGAGGTGCATAGCAAATGATTGTAAAGACCACAGCCTGAATCATGTTCCCCTTCTCTTCAAACTGACATCAGTGCTCCTCAGTAATTTTGAGATGTCCCTGACTGCAAACTTTCCCAATGAAATACATCTCCTAATCTCCTGACTGTTGGTATCAAGGGTGTTAACTGTGGATCTTAGTAAAACAAAAATCGTTGGCAATTTTGATCATTTCTCTACCAATCATAATTTTGCTTATGGGCCCAGTGGTGAGAATTTTTAGGTTAGGTTTTTGGGTTTTTGTTTTGTTTGTTTGTTTGTTTAGGGTGTGTGTGTGTGTGTGTGTGTTTATATGTAATCCATATTGAAGGCTGCTGTAGTCTTTGATCTTCCATAGTGAGTGTTTCAAGTCTCCCTCACTTTCATGAAGCAAGGTTGTTCATCTTCATAACACAGTGTGTTGATGAGTCTTACTCAGCTTTTGATGCCATATTCATAGAGTCCAGCTTCTCAAATATTTTCTCAACCTACAGATTGAATAGGTATGGAGGAAGGATACACTCTAATTCACACCTTAATTTTAAACTATGCACTATTTCCTTGCTCTTTTCCAACAAGAGCTTTTTTATCTAGTTCTGATTGTAGAACAGACCATCAATTACTCATATGCAAATTCAAACTCATGGTGAAGAAAATTAAAGCAAAACCACAAGAACCAAAATATCTTGTGTCTACCCCACCTAAATTTAAAAAGCTTAAGAATAGGTTTGAAACATTGAACATGAATGATCAAAGATCAGATAATTTTTGTGATAATATCAAGGTTATCATCCATGAAGATACCAAAAAATCATTATGAAGAAAGTAAAAAAACCTAAAATTGATGATAGAAGAACTCTGAAAATTGCACTAGGGTATCGAGAAATCAAAACATAGGGAAAAGATAGGAAGTAAAAGAGATGAACAGAAGATTTCAAAGGGTATTATGAGAAGGCAAAACAAAGCAGAGAGCTGGAGTCAGAGAATTAAAAGGAAAGAACTTGCTCAGCATTTCTAAAGCTTAAAGAACTGCAAAACAAATATAAGCCTTGAGCTGCCTTGAGGAAGTTCTGGGCAAAATACTGAATGATCAAGGAGTATCAGAAGAACATGGAGGGAATACATAGAGTCATTATACAAAAAACCGAAAAATTATCTACATAGAAAAAGTTAAGAAGTACCGTGTAATCAAGAGACAATGGTAATGAATGAAGACGTTCAAGCTGCACTGAAGACAACAGAAAAAAAAAAAAAAAGACCCCAGGAATCAATGGGATGCAAATTGGCATGCTTCAGCTAACCAGTCTAGGCCCTGAAATTTGGAGAGCACTTTCTGACTGAATAAAAGAGATCCGTATTTGTTTCCATTCCCAAGAAAGGTGATCCAGTAGAAGATGGAAATTATCAAACAGTATCATTAATATCACATACAAGCAAAATATTGTTAAATATAATACCAAACCTGCTAGAATAGGACATTGACAGAGAACTGCCTGAAGTTCAGTTTGGGTTGAGAAGCAGCCATGGCACCAAGGATATCATTTCTGGTTTCAGATTGATACTGAAAGTGGAAGATATCAGAAGACTGTGCATATAATAACAAAATTTGCTTAACATTGAAAAGCATTGGTGTCCCAGAACACTTATTTGTGCTTACACAAAACCTATACTTGTGTTGTTGTTGTTGTTGTTATGTGCCATCGAGTCGTTTCCGACTCAT
>NW_006399763.1:21567493-21579567 GCF_000299155.1 Elephantulus edwardii
AGTTGGTAGAAATCATCTATTTCTTCTTCTTTGGCTCTGGTTGTTGGTGCATGTATCTGAACGATAACCTAGACCAAGTAAATATTGTTAGAAAGGTGTATGGTCAGCAAAAGAGAAGAAGACTCTCACCAAGAAGGATAGACATAGAGATCACAAAAATGGTTTAAGTATATAGACAGTGAGAATGTCACAAGACAGGGAAAAGTTCAGTTTCATCATTCGTAGATTTGCTATGAGTCATCGCTTAATGACACCTAACCATCCCAAAGCAAAATCATTAAGAATCTACATTCCCCCTCACTTGTCTAACTGTCCCATTCCCAGTGAGCTGGAGGTCTGGCTTCAAAAATTAATGGTTTGGGGTAATTCCTGACTCCAAGCTAGTGCAGTAGGGTAAATCAGAATAGTTGAAGAGACCTGCTTCAGCTTTATCATCCCATTGAGTATTCTATGGACTGCTAAAAGAACAAATTGATATTTGGTGTGCCTGGAATGCTCCTTAGAAGAGAGGATGGTGAAGTGTCGTCTCACATACTCTGGGCATGTTGTTGTTGTTAGGTGCCTTCGAGTCAAGTATAACTCACAGTAACTCTGTGGAGAATAGTTCTGAACCCTATTCCACCCTGTGCTGTCTTTATGATTCCTGACACACGTGAGAGCCTATTGCAGCAGTCACTGTCAATCCATCTCATTGTGGTTGGTCTTCCTCTCTTTTGCCAACCTTCTATCTTTCCAAGCATGTTTCTCTCCAAGGAATAGCTTTTCCTGGGAATATGCTCAAAGTATGTTAGGTGCAGCTTTGCCATCTTTTGCTTCCAAGGAGCACTCTGACTGTACTTTTTAAAGACATATCTGGTTGCTTTTTTTTCCTTTGGGTGGTGGTTGTTGTTGTGCACTATTGAGTCAGAATGGACCAATAACTAACCTTCTAGTGGGTTTTCAGAGGTAGTAATCACACAGGAGGAGATTTATCATTCTTCTTCCATGGAGCAGCTGTCATATTTGAACTGTGTGCTTTTGGGATTGCAGCACAGATTCTTACCACTAGGCCATCAGAGCTCTCCATTCTCCTGGTAGTTCACAGAATAATCAGTACTCTTTTTCAACACCACAGCTCACAGACATCTATTCTTCTGTCATCCTTATTCATTGTCCAGTTCTCAGATACATAACAAATGATTGTAAAGACCTTTGCCTGAGTCAGGAGTATCTTAGAGTTAAATGAAGAAGACCCTCAACGAGATGCAGTGATACAGGGATTGTAGCAATGGGCTCAAGTATGCTACAGATGATGCGCCTGGCACAGAATAGGGCAGAGTTCAGATCTGTTTATTGTTCATAGGGCCACCATGAGTTCTACCTGACTCAATGTGATATAATAAGAACCCCAAGGGAGCTATGGTGGCATAATGGGCAAAGAGTTTGGGTAAAATTCAAATCCACAAGCTGCTCCACAGTTATGAGTCTGTTCTAACTAAATAACAAAGAGTGTGAAGGTTTTTTTTGATAATCTGAAGTCCAGATGTTTCTAATCATCTAACCCTCTGTTGTTGGGAATCACTGAGTCAGTTATGATTTATAGAGAATGCATGTATAACAGAAAAAAACCCTCTTATAATCTCAACCCACTGTTGAGATTCCACTTTACCAATTCATCTTTTTGAAAGTCTTCCTTTCCTTCCCTGGCCCTTTATCTGACCAGGTGTGATGTCCATTTTGAGGGACTGGATCTTACCGATAACATATTCAAAAAGTATGTGAGCTGAAGTCACCGCCCTTTCCAAGTGCCCAACTCTCAATTGAAATATTGATGGTTTCAATACAAAAGCTGTACTTTGGGCAAAATATGGGAAGTCTTCTGTGAAGTTGTATAGCTTTGGAAACCCAGTGGAGGGTTACTATGAGTCAAACCTGAATAGATGGCCTAGATTTTGGTTTGAGTTTTCCAAGATGGAGCTCTGGTGCCTTAGTTTTCAGATCTGTGTTACTAATCCAAAGGTCCAAAGTTCCATGCCTCCCTGATGGTCGATTCCATCAGCAACTCCATAGGAGAAAGATGGGTTGTCTCCTATGCAGTTTAAAGCCTTAGAAACCCAGTGGAGGCTCATCTATGAAACATTTCTGACTCAGTGTCAATGCCATTTGGTTAAGGGTCTTCCTCTCTTTTGCTAACCCTCCACCTTTCAAAACATCATGTCCCTCCTAGAGAAATAGACACCTCTGTTCTTCTTGTTATGTGTTATCAAGTTGACCACCACTCATAGAGACACTAAGCACAACTGCTGTGAAGCCTGCTCTAGCTTGAGCCAATCTCACTGTCTCTGAAACACCTACCCTCATTATCTCAGTTACTGTAACAATTCATCCAGGGTTTTCCTCTCCTGCAAGGTCCCTCCACCCTTCCAAGTATGATGTCCTTCTCCAAGGACTGGTCTCTTCTTTGAATGCCCCAATCCCTTGCCTGCAAGGAACAGTAAGCCTTCACCCTTCCAGGACAGACCTGTTAGTTCTATTTACCTGGAATGTTAATATTTTTCTCCAACACCATAACTCAACACCCTCTTTGGTGGTTGTCCAGCTCTCTGATGCATGCATAACGCATAATTGTTAAGACCATGTCATGGATCAAGTGCATCTTAATCTTTAGACTGGCATCATTGCTCTTTAGAATCTCCCTTAGCAACATTCAAAAAGTATGTGAGATGAAACTTTGTCATCTTTGCCTCCCAAGAGCACTCTTGCTGCACCTTCTCCAAGACATATCTGTTTGTTCTGTTGACCATCCATGGGGTGTTCAGCAGATCTATCAACACCAGAGCTCAAAGACATAAATTTTCCTTTTTTACTTCTATTGATTGTCCAGATTTCAGATGCAGAGCACCATGATATGAATAAGATGCACTTTTGTCCTCAAACTGACATCATTCCTCCTCAATAATTTGGAGAAGACCCTAACGGCAGACTTTCCCAGTGCAATGCTTTTTCTCATCTGACTGCTGGTTTCAATGTACTGATTGTGGATCCAAGCAAGATGAAGTCATTGGCAGTCTCAATCTTTCTTCATCTATCATATTATTACATATCATGATGAACATCATTATTAATTTTATATTACCTATTCTGCCCTTGTGGAAGGAGGAGTGTCATCCATTTCCATAATAGTTTGCCTCCGGGTACCCTATGAAACTGGAGAGAGGATGAAAGGCACCCAAGCGTCGAGGACTCTCCTTCATAGGGTTGCTATGAGTCGCCTGCAACTCAACAGCACTTAACAACAACAACAACAACATTCTGACCTTGCTCTGTTCATACAACAGCCTCTTAGTCCAGGTACAGGTTTTGCATGAGGACAATTAGGTGTTCCAGGATTCTAATTCTTCCCAATGTTAGACATAATTTATTGTAATCCACACAGTCAAATGTCTTTACAGACTCAATAAAGCACAAATTAGCATTTGTCTGGTATTCCTTGCTTTCAGCCAGGATCTGACATCAGCAGTGATATTTATAGTGCCATGATCTCTTCTAAATCCAGCCTGAAGGTTTGGCAGTTCTCTATGTACTGTAGTAGGCATTTTTGAATGATCTATAGCAGTATATTGCTTGTTGTTGTTCTTCTTGTTATGTGCCATCGAGTTGCCTGCGACTCATAGTGACCCTATACAACAGCCCTAAACCCTGCTCTGTTCTTTGCCAATCTTATTGTCACCGACATACCCATTCATCGAGGGTCTTCCTCTCCTGCGCTGTCCCTCAACCCTCCCAAACATGAGGTCCTTCTCCAAGGACTAGTCCCTCCTTGTAACATGTCCAAAGTACGTCAGATGAAGCTTCAGGATCCATGCCTCCAAGGAGCAGCCTGGCTCCATCTGCTCCAAGATGAACTTGTATGTTCTCCTAGCAGTACATGGTATATTCAGTACTCTTCTCCAGCACCACAACTCAAAGGCATCAACTCTCCTTCTATCATCCCTAGTAATTGTCCATATCTCTGATGCATAGCAAGTAGTTGCAAAGACCATGGCCTGTATCAGGCACCTGGTCTCCAGAGTGACATCATTGCTCTTCAGTACTTTGAAGAGGTCTCTGACAGCAGACATTCCAATGCAATTTGTCTTTCATTTTTCTGGCTGTTGGTACCAAGAGTGTAGAGCCAAACAAACTGAAGCTGTTAACAGTTTCAATCTCATCACCATCTATCATGAAGCTGCCAATTGGCCCAGTAGTGAGATTCTTTGTTTTCTTGATGTTGAGCTTCAATCTATATTGAAGGCTGCAGTCCTGTCCTTGACCTTCTGCAGCAAGCACTTCAGGTCCTCCTCAGTTTCAGCAAGCAGGGTGTGTCATCTGCATTACACAGATTGTTGATGACTCTACCTCCAATCCTGAAGCCACTCTTCTCCTCATAGAGCCCAGTCTCCCAGATAATCTGATTCACATATACACTTAAATGATATGGAGATAGGACACATTCTTGATGCACACCCTTTCCAATTTTGAACCATGCAGTGTTTCCTTGCTCTGTTCTGGCAGCTACCTCTTGGTTCAAGTATAGGCCTCGCATAAGCACAATCAAGTGTTCTGGGATTCCCATTCCTCTAAGAGTCAGCTACACTTTGCTGTGATCCCCACACTCAAATGACTTTGCATACTCAGTGAAACACAGATAGACATTCTTCTGGTACTCTCTGCCTTCAGCTAAGATCCATCTGATATTAGCTATAATATCCTGAGTATCATGGCCTCTTCTAAATCCAACCTGCATTTTATGTGATATTGATGATATTGTCCAATAATTCCCATATTCTATTGGATCACCTTTCTTTAGAATAGAAACCAATATGGATCTTCCAGTAGGTTAGCCAGGTAGCTGTCCTCCAAATTCCCTGACGTAAACTGATAAACAAATCAATAACTGAACCTATCATTTTAAATGTCAGTTGGCATCCCATCTATTCCTGGAACTTTATAGTTTGCCAATACCTTCAGTACAGCTTGAACGTCTTCCTTTTTCACCATTTTCTTTGTGAACATGGTACTTCCTGAGGTATTACCAATTAGCAAATTCTTTTTGGAACAGTGGTTCTGTGGATTCCCTCCATCTTCTTAGGATGATTCATGGATCATTCATTTGCCCATAGCATCTCAGTTTGTGGCTTGAGGTTTGGATTTGTTTTTCAGTTCTTTCAGCTTGAGAAATGCTGAGCGAGTTCTCCAATTCCAGCTCTCTACACATTCTGTTATAATACTCTACTTTGCCTTCTCAAACTGCCCTTTGAAATCTATTATTCAGCTATTTTACTTCAACATTTCTTTACTCTGTTTTCATCCCTTGCTTAACATCTGTGGTTGAAGCAAGTTAGGCCCGGAAGCCTTTTAGTTCAGCTTTTTCAACAACAGTGCCCTTCTGAGCCCTTTAGTTTGTGAATAATAGGGGCTTAAATCCAGCTTAGATAGCAGAGAAGTGACTCTATGGGAAATAGACCGCCTTACTATACTTGTTTCTTTTCTACACATTTTTTCACCACATAAAATCCATGTTTTTACAGTTATCACAGGGGATTCTTGTGGAGTAGTCTTTTGAAAACAGCATTGCTAATCCATAGGTGGTATGCTTATTGCTATTCAAATCCACCAATGATTTCACAGGAGAAATGTGGGCAACCTTCTTGGTTCAATTTATGGCTACTGATATCTCTCTGGAAGGTCCAACTCAAAATCTATGATTGATTTTAGTTTCTAGTTACAAATCAAATATCATCATACATGTTTAAGAATATTAACAGAGATTAGGGAGAAAGATGCTTGAAAACAAGAAATATCTCTATACAGAGGTTATCACTGCATTTGATGAGGCATTGCCATGACAACAGTTTCTGGATCAGACCAAATTTTCCAGGTTGATCCTCTTTTGAATTCATCTGGAACTAATTGGCACCAACTTTGCTGAGATTAAATAAAAACACATCACTATAGTTAATGAGACACTCCTAGAATTTCAAGTTACATAGAAAAGAAGAGACTTTAAGAACTAAAATTTTGAAAAGAATAACAATGAGTCAACTTTCTAAGCTCATTCATTGCCAATGAGTTGAAGCTGACTCACAGAGCTGAACCTCTTGTTAGCAGAGGTGGTAAATTTCAGGAGAGGTGATTGTCCATTTTTCTCCCATGAAGCTTCCGGTGAACTCAAATCTGCCACCTTTATGTTAATAGTGAAATGCCCTTCAGACTACTCAACAAGGGTTACCTTACAGCATAAGTTATTGCTCATTGCCATCAAGATAACTATTACCCATAATGACCATGTGAACAACAAATCTAAACTTTGTTCTATCCTGTGCCAGCCATCCTCATGATGTCTGTGCTGCTCAACACTGTGGTATTATGTCAATCCACTCTGTTGAGTGTCTTCTCTTTTCTTACCCTTTATCTCCCAGCTTGATGTCTCTCTCCAAGAACTGGTTCTTCCTCTCCTCTCCTCTCCCCTCACCAAAAAAATAAAAAACAAACAAAACAAACAAACAAAACACACACACACACACACACACACACACACACACACACAAAACCCAAACAAAAAACCAGATGCTATTGATTAGCTCAGGTAACCCATGTTTCAGAGAACTGTAAATACATATCTTCTCCCCAAAGTAAGCAAAGTAAAGTTTTACCATCTTTGTCTCTAAAGAGTACTCTTGTTGCCCTTCCTTCAAGACAGTTTTGTTTTTCCTTTTGGTAGTCCATGATATAGGCAATATTTTCACCACATTTCTAAGACTGGAACAGACTTGATGGCAATGAGTTTGATTTTAATCTGGGAACCAAGGAGTACTGATTGAAAAATGGTTAAGTGATAGTTATGGGTTTAAATCCAATAGTTCCTCCAAGAGAGAGAAGACATGGCAAAATCTAAGAGACAAAAATATTAATATGGGACTAGGGAGAAGACAAGTTTAAATCAACCTGCAGCTAAATAATTATAAAATTAACTGACTTAATAACATAATTAAAAATAAAATTTTACTAAGAGAGGTAATCAGAAGTAAAAATATGAGAATTAGAAGCTTTCAGTCCTACAGATATGTGGAAGAATAATTTTCTTGCATGATGTCAATTCATCTGGGTCTTTAATTTCTTCTGTCTTAGCCTAAGTGAATCTTTCTTAAAAGTCATATAACCTCAGTGCTTTGATTTCATTCACAATGAACATCTTTGAATATCCAGTTTACCAAGGAGTTGCACGTTGTTGTTGTTGTTATATGCCGTTGAGTCACTTGTGACTCATAGTGACCCTATGTACAAGTGCCCTAAACTCTGCTGTCATAAGAAATTACATTTGATGAATATAAAAGGAAAATGAGAGGTCATCTAAAGAGAATGCTGTTGTGTCTTTCCTTCCTACCACTGTGGAAAACACAACTGTCCTGGCATCTGTCTTAGTGGCCCAGCATAGTGGTAAAAATAATAAAAATAGGTGACTTTAAAAAACAGAGGGTTTTTTTTTTTCATCGAAGAAGGTTAGAAGCCTGAATTCAGAATACACAATCTGGAGAGGAAGGCTTTCTGTATAAGCTTTTGTAGAAAGATCCTTGTCTCTTTCAGTTTATAAAAGCTCTGGCAGCAGCCCACGATAATCTTCATGTAGGATCTATCTTTCCCCATTAACATTTGTTTCTTTTTCTAATTTGCTTCTCTCATAATACTCAAGTGATTAGGTTTCGGACACACGCTTCATAGACGAGACCTCATTAACAAAACAAAGACATCTCTATTTCCAAATGAAATTATGTCCAGTAAATTTATAGAAGTTAAGATTCCAATATATATCCAACTCAACATATGCCTGATTTGCTGTTAGAGGTACAATACTTATCTGTCATGTTGCTAATTACTTTATAGCTTAGATGTATATATATTTGCTTATTTATCCTTTACTTTTATTACTACAGCATTGGTCTGTCAGTTTGTTGTACTGGGTTAACTTGTGGGTTGCTGTTGTTCTGGTAGCTAAGTCAGCAGTATGTCAGATGCTAGAAGGGTCATTCATGGTGGAAAAGTTTCAGCAGAGCTCCCAGATTAAGATAGAATAGAAAGTAGAATTGATCATTCACTTTTGAAATATTAGGCCTCTGAAAACCCTATGAACCATAGAGGAACTCAGGAAGCTATAGCATTAGAAGTAGAGCCCAGATTGGAGGTCAATCAAAATGAGAGACAGACCAACAAACAAACAAACAGCTGCAAACATCTTTCAATAATTATAATGTGCAAAGTATGAAATGCAAATATAGTAAAATTGGACATTGTCAAACATGAACTGGAACACATGAACATTGACCTTCTAGGCTTATTCAACTAATTGACATTAGTGAGAAGAGATAGACTTGAACTGGCCCCTTTGAATCAGACAATCATGTAATCTATTATGCTGACAATGAAAACAGAGAAAGAATGGTTGCATTCATGATTAAAAGTATAATATCAAGTTTTATCTTGAACTACAATGTTATGAGGGATAGGATATTATCAATATACATACAAGGAATACCTCTTACTACTACAACTATTCAAATATATCCACCAACAGTTAAACCAAAGAGGAAAATAATTGAGGATTTTTACCAAATTTTTAGTCTGAAATTGACCACACATGCAATCAGGAAGTGTTAATGATAACTTGTGACTAGAATGCAAAAGTTAGAAAAATTTTTAGCTTCCAAAGAGTTGGTAGAAGAGATGGGAATAAGAAAGAACAATCATGTAATCAGAAATGAGAATGGAAATAAAATTATAGAGTTTTATAAGATCAATGATTGACTCATCATCACAAGTACTTTTTCTAAAAAACATAAACAGAAACAGACTTTACACATGGACCTCACCTAAGATACTGCAAAGGAATCAGATTGACTACATCTGTGAAAGGAATAACTGAGGCTCATTATCAAGACCAAAACCAGGCTAGGTGGTCACTATGGAGGAGGCTATCAATTATTCATGTGCAAGTTCAAACTGAGGCTGAAGAAAATGAAAACAAGTCCACAAGAACCAAAAGAGATCTTTGAGTATATCCTACCTGAATTTAAAAATCATCTTAACAATAGGTTTGAAGCATTGGACACCAATGATTAAAGACCAAATGAGTTGTGGGATGTTGTCAAGAATATATCATCTACGAAGAGAGTAAAAAGTTATTACAAAGAAAGAGGAGAAAGTAAAAACTAAAATAGATGCCAGAGGAGACACTGAAAGTTGCACTATGGTGTGGAAAAGCCAAAGTAAAGGGAAAAGATGCTGAAGTAAAAGAGCTGAACAGAAGAATTTCAAAGGGCAGTTTGAGAGGATAAAACAAAGTATTATAATGGAATGTACAGAGAGCTGGAGCCAGAGAACAAAAAGAGAAGAACTTGCTCAGCATTTCTCAAGCTGCAAGAACTGAAAAACCAATTCAAGCCTCGTGCTGCAATACTGAGATGCTATGGGCAAAATTGTGAATGATCCAGGAAGCATCAAAAGAAGATGGAAGGAATACACAGAGTGTTAGTACCAAACAAAAAAATATTTCAAGAAGTACCACATGATCAAGAGACAATTGGAATGAAGGAAGTTCAACCTGCACTTAAAGCAAGAGCAAAATGTAAGGTCCCAGGAATTGATGAGATACCAAATGACATGTTTTAACTAACAGATGCAGTCCTGAGTGTGCTCACCAGTCCATACCAGAGAATTTGGAGGACTGCTGCCTGGCTAACTGACTGGAAGAGATACATATTTGTTTCTATTCCCAAGAAAGGTGATACAACAAAATGTGGAAATTATCAAACAATACAATTGATAACTCATAGAAGTAATATATTGCTCAAGATGATCCAAAAATGGCTAGAACATTATATTGAAGGAGAATGGACAGAAATAAAAAATAATTAGAAGAGGCCTTAATACAGGGATATCATTGTTAAAGTCAGATCCTTGGCTGAAAGCAAAAAATACCAAAAGAACACTTTTTGTGCTTTATTGACTGTATACAGGCATTTGATGGTGTGTATCATAAATAATTATCACTAAGATTGAGAAGAATGGGATTCCTATAATATTTAATTATGTTTATATGTTTCCATTACTGAACCAAAAAGCTCTGTATGAACAGAGCATGGTTTAGAATTAAGAAAAATGTACATCAATCAGAAATGTATACATTTTCTATACCTACTCAATCTTTATGCTGAGGAAATCTCTTAAGAATTTGGAGTCCATAAAGAAGAATGTGGCTTCAGAGTCAGAGGAAGACTTATTAATAATCTATAGTACAAAGATGACACAGCTTCGCTTGCTGAAAGTGAGGAGGCCTTGGAGAGCTTTCTCCAGAAGATCAAAGACTACAGCTTTCAATATAGATTACATGTCAACATTTAAAAAAAAAATCAACCCACAAATTCCCACCACTTGACCAAAAGACAATATCATGATGTTGTAGTGTGCCATCAAGCCAAACCTGACTTATAAATGACCCTTCAGCATGATTTCAGAGGCAATGTATCACATAGGAGGAGATTGTCCGTTCTTCTGAGGAGCAGCTGGTGGATTTGAACCATGTGCATTTGGAATTGTATCTAAGCTCCTTACCACTAGGACACCAGAGCTCTCTAATATCATGATAGAAGGAGAAAATATTGATATTGTCAATTATTTAATCCACAACCAACCACCTTAGTATCAGCAATCAGGAGATCAGGTGGTGTGTTGCACTGGGCAAGTCCATTGTCAGAGACTTCTCCAACTGACAGAGGAGCAGTGACATCAGTTTGAAGACTAAGATTTACCCGATTCAGGCCATGGTCTTTTTCATCACTTGATATGCATCTGAGAGCTGGTCAGTGAATAAAGATGGCAGAAGAAGGATAGATTTGAATTGAGGTCTTGGAGAAGAGTAATGACTATATCATGGACTGCTAAAAGAATAGGAATGTCTTGGAGAAGATGCAGCCAGAGTGCTTTTTAGAGGCAAGGTTGATGAAGCTTCATCTATATATATACTTATTCCTTGGGAGACAACATGCTTGGTAGAATAGAGGTTTGGTGAAAGAGAGGAAGAACCTCAGCCAGATAGATTGACCCAGTAACTGCAACAACAGGTGTGTCAGAAATGGTAAGGATGACACAGATTAGGACATGGCCATTATAAGTCACATTAAACTTGAAGACACCTTCAACAACAACCCAAGCTATAAAGATCAACATCCAAGTTGTTAGTGAGTTGAGATGTAGTGGAATTGGCCACTTTCAATCAGACAATCATGTAATATACTATACTGGGAATGAAAAATTGAGGAAGGATCATATTGAATTCATAGTAGAAAAGAGAATTTCTAGACCTATTCTGAGGTACAATGCAGTGACTGATTTGGCTACTATCCACATGCATACAAGGAATATGCTAATATAACTATTATTTAAATATACAAATCAATAAATAAAAAATAAGGAAATTGAGCAATTCTTCCATCTTTTGCAGTGCAGTCATGATACATTAAAATTGTTGATGACTGGAATGCAAAAGTTGGAAACAAAGTAAAAGGAATAGTAGCTGGAAAATAAAGTTTGAGATCTAGTGATTGAATTATGCACATCTAATGACTCAGAAATGCCTTTCTAAGGAACACAGTTAATGATTTTACACAGACTTCACCTGATAGGTTCAACAGGGCTCAGACTGACTATATTTGTGGAAAGAATTATTGGAGAAGCCTAATACCAGCAGTCAAAACCAGGCCAGGTGCTGACTGTGGAACAGACTATCAATTACTCATGTATAACTAAAAATGAAGAAAATGACAAGTCCACAAGAATTAAAGTACACCCATGGTTCTCCTCATCTGATTTATAAATCATCTCAATAGTCTTCACTGACTGAATATTAGTTATCAAAATCAGATGAGTTGTGGTATGACATCACAGCTATCATCCATGAATGGTGAAAAAGCTCATTATCTATGTAATACTGGAGGAGGAGATAAAAACGGATATCATAAGAAACTGAAAATGGAATTAGATTTTCAAGAAGCTGAAGACTA
>NW_006399763.1:21580922-21582760 GCF_000299155.1 Elephantulus edwardii
AGAAATATTCACAAGGTAATAAACAAAAAGGTTAGGTGCCTGCTTTGTATATATGTTAGTGTTATGTTATGGAAGCGTTTAAAATGATAAAACTGTTTTGACTAATAAAGCACATGTGTAGATTTTCCCATAAAAAAAAAGCTGAAGACTGTAAAAAGCAATTTGAGAAAACAAAAAAGCAAAATATCATAATATTGTGCAAAGAGTGGGAGTGCAGAATATAAAAGCAAGGATTCATTTGGCATTTCTAAAGTTGAAAGAACTGAGAGACAAACTCAAGCCTCAAATTGCAATACTGAAATGCTCTGAAAGAAATCTTGAATGATCCAGGAAGCATCAAAAGAAGATGAAGGGAATATACAGAGTCACTGTACTCAAAAGAATTGCTCTACACTAAAATATTTTAAAAAGTTGTATTTGATAAAGAGCCAATGTTATGAGGCAAGTTGTTCAAGTTTCATTGAATACACAGGCCATAACATTGGCTCCAGGAATTGCCTGGATACCAACTGATATGTTTCAACAACAACAACAACAACAACAACAAAAATATAGCCCTGGATGTGCTCACCAGTCTGTTCTGGGAAATTTGGAAGATGTGGTAAACTGACTAGGAGAGATTCAAATTGGTTTCCATTCCTAAGAAAGGTGATCCAACACATTGTGACAAGTTATGAACAATACCATTAACATTGCATGGACATAAAATATTGCTGAAGATATAAAAAAATTATCAGAACAGTTAATTAACAGAGAATTGCCAGAAATTCATGCTGGCTTTTGAAGAGACCATGACACCAGGGATATCACTGCTGATGTCAGATAGATCTTGGCTGAAAACTAAGAATACAAGAATATCTATTTGTGCATTATTGGCTATGTAAATGTAAATACTAGAAGAATTTTACTTATGTTTTTGCAGTTAGGCAATGACATTTGTGTGGATCCTAACAAATTACAGCTAATATTGAGAAGAAAGGGAATTCCAGAACACTTGATTATGCTTTTATGAAACTTGGAACTAGATTAAAAATTGTCCAAATAGAGCAGGAGAACACTGCATGGTTTAATATCAGGAAAGGTATCCAACAGGGCCATATTAGCAGTCAGGAGGTCAGGAGATGTACTGCATTGGGAAAATCCACTCTCAGGACCTCTCCAAAGTCCCGAAGAGCAATCATGCCAGTTTTATGGCTAAGGTGCACCTGATTCAAACCATGTTGTGTTGTGTTGTTCTGAATCAGCCCATGGCTGACATTCCGGGGGGTTTTCAGAGGCAGTTAATCTCTCTGTAGGAGATTAACATCTACCTTCCAGCAGAACAGTTGGTGGTCTCACACTGTGTGTCTTTAGAATTGCTGTGCAGCTTCTTGCTCTAGGCCACCAGATTCAAGCCATAGTCTACAATTAACTACTCTACATCTGAGAGCTGGGCAAAGAATAAAGTTGATATAAAAACGATTGATGCCTTTGAGTTATGTTGTTGGAGAAGGGTGCTGAATATCCCTTGGAATGCCAGAGGAATAGATATATATGTCTTTGAGAATGTATAGCCAGAGTGCTCCATAAAGTCAAGAATGGTAAAAATTCATCTTACATTCTTTGGGAATGTTGTTAGGAGAGGTTATGTCTTGGAAAGATAGATACATTATGCTTGGAAAGGAGGAAGGTCAGCAAAAGAGAAGATGCTCAATGAGATGGTTTGATACAGTGTCTGCTGTCTGCAGCAGCGGGCTTCAGTGTGCTGGGGATGATGAAGGAGAGGGCAGGTTTCAGATCTATTGTTCATAGGGTAGAAATAGTCATTCTCGGCTCAATGGTACTCAACAACAACAATG
>NW_006399763.1:21583655-21590642 GCF_000299155.1 Elephantulus edwardii
GGCGGCACATAACAACAACAACAACAACACCACAACATATTGGATATAATTCTACATAGAAGGCTAGGTGAACTAATACAGGCAATACATCATTCCTAGAAAAGGATAAAAATGAAAATAAACATAGCTATTGTCATTAACATTCATTTTATGCATCGTTCTGTTATTATTGTTAGATGATGTTGAGTAGAGTACAACTCATACTAACCTTAAGGACAACAGATCTGAACCTTATTCTAACCTGCGTTAGCCTCACCATCTCTGACACATGAATGCCTATTATTAGTCACTGTGTCAGTTCATCTCATTGAGGATCTTTGTCTCTTTTGCTGACCTTCCACCTTTCCAAGGATGATGTCCATCTCCAAGGACTAGACCCTCTTTGCAACATTCTCAAAGTATGTCAGACAGAGCTTCAAAATAATTTCCCAAGATTACTGCATGGTCAAAAAACATCCTTCATATATATTAAGAAGTCTAATTGCTTCGTGATAAGAAATCAGTCTGCTTAACCAAAGGTAAGTGGTTTGAATCTATCACCTACTCTGTGGGGGAAAAGTGGACAATCTCTTTGAATGTGATTTATTTCTGCTAAAACCCACTGGAGGATAAGCTATGCATTGGTTCTGACTTGATGGTACACAACAACAAATAATAATAGTATCTTTAATAGCAATATTGGAGCACATGGTTCGAGGCCATCAGCTGCTCCATGGAAGACGGATGGGCATTCTCCTACCATGTGATTGACTACCTCTGAAAACCCACTAGAGGGTCAGCTATGCATCTGTTCCAACTCTATGGTACACAACAACAACAAATATACAATGAATATAACAATGAAAATAAAAAAATCTACAATTTTGTTCTTATTCCTCTGTCCCTTAGTCTGATTTTGTTTATATTTCTTAAAGAAATTAGTTGCAGCATCTCTTCCTTTTGGTGTTTTCCAGAACTCCACATTCTATTACTGGGCATATCTGCTGTTGTCTTTAAAACACTGCAGTGCTTAATAAATATCTGTATTTGAATGTGCAAAAAGAGCAGATGCAATGTGTAGGTGATCAAATCTGACTTCTCCCTGCTTCTTAAAGGGGAATTGTCCCCATTAATAATATCCATAGCAGCAAACAGATAGCTGGTCAGATATGTCTCTCTCTTTCCTCCTGCATCTCTTTCTATAAGTCATTCAGGTCCACCATTCATTGTTGATTCTTAGATTTGACTCACAATTGTGGGGATTATTAGGGAAATAAGTTGGGGACTTGGAGAGGCAAAGGATATCATTATACAAGTCCAGGTTTAATTTAACAGTCAGAGCTAGATTAACAACAAGACAGAATTCCTCAACTAGTAAAAGTCTAGGTTTAAGCTCAGGAGCATAAATGCAAGAAGACTCTGGCTTCCTCAATCATCCAGTAAATTTTATCTCAGAGCAATTACAAGCCAGCTTTTCCAAATTTCAGTTCTGTATAAAAACCTTTACCTGTGGCCTTTATCTCACAGTAGTTACAAATCAGCTTTTCCTCTCGTTATACCTTGCCACAGTCTCTGCAGCAGAGCCAGTGTCTCTTTGTATTCTCTCCACCATTGTCATCACCAAGGTCTCACTCTTGTGTGGAAAGCTTTCCCTCTTAAATTAGTTCCACAGGTGTTGATGATTTTCAAGGTAATGTGTCTGCAGATAAGGTAGCTGGCAACCAGAAGTGACTAACATAATGGCTAGAAAAGCCAACTTTTAAACTAACACCCCAAAATGAAATAGTCATAATTACCTTTTAAAAATGTCTTACCTGTGTGTGCATGTTAATATGAGCTTATTTTTAAGACCTGACTGCCAACTATACTCATAGAATATATTTTCCAAGTTTGGAAAGCAGACAAATTAATCCTAAATATCTTCTCTTTGATGCCTTAGCCACCAGTAGGTGTTCCCAAAAGATATCTGTATCTTATGAATTTTAAACGTAGTTTAAATGTACCAATTTTAAAACAACCTAACAACTTGTTTGTTCACTAGCCAGAGATGTTTATCTACATAAAAAAAAGAAAATAAATTGCCTTTACTTTTATGCTGTGTAAAGCAAGTCCTAGATGTTATCATGTTCTTGTGGTTGACCCTCTAGCAGGTTTTCAGAGGCAGCTAACTGAACAGGATGCAACTGACCAACTTTCTCCCATCTGCTCCCAGGGAGCAACTGGTAGATTTAAACCACACACCACTGAGTTGCCAGTCCAACTCCTTACCATTAAGACACTAGAGCTCCTTACTTGTTGTTGAGCGCCATCGAGTCATGTACAACTCATAGTGACCCTGTGAACAAGAAAACTGAACCATGACCTTTCCTGTGACATCATCACAATTTCTGACACATTTGAGCCCATTGTTGCAGGCACTGTGTCAATCCCTCTGATTGAGGGTCTTCCTCTTTTTTGCTATCCTTGCACCTTCCCAAACATGATGACATCCTTTACTAACGAATAGAATCTCCTAGCCATGAGCCAAAGTATATGAGGTGAAGTTCAATCATCTTTGCCTTCTCTCTACACCTTCTGCAAGACATATCTGTTAGCTCTTTTTGATGTCCATAGGATATTCAGTACTCCTTCAACAACACAGTTCAAAGGCCTCTTTTGTCATCCTCATTCCTGTGCAGCTCTTAGATGCATAGCAAGTGATTGAAAAGACCATGGCCTGAATGAGGCATACCTTAATCCTCAAACTAATGTCATGCATCATCAACGATTTGTCAAGATTCTTGACTGCAGACTTCCCCAGTGCAGTACCTCTCCTGATCTCTTGACCACTAGTACCAAGATTGTGTATCCAAGTAAGATAAAGTCAATGACAGTTTCAATCTCTTCTTCATATATTATGTTGTTGCATATATGGGTAGTGGTGAGAATCTCTGTTCTCTTGACTTTAGAATACAATCTACATTAATAGCTGTAGTCTTATCCTGGGAAATGTAAAAAGGAAGATGATCCACTGGGCTATGTGGGACATGACACACTGTAGATTAGCTGAGAATACCGTCTCTCAGTACAGTATGTCTAGTTTCAAACTCTAAATCTACATCTAACTCTCAGTGAAATTTTGACATCATCCTAAATCCTCCATATCCCAATCACTTGTCTAAGAAATTGAATGGATACCTACCTTGTTGATTTGTGTGTGTGAATATATTAATACATGTAAATTACCTGGTGCAGTCCCTGGTACACAGTATCAGTAAATAGAAATTGCAATGATTATTAATCTTTATTAAATAAGGAGGACCTGAAGTGCCTGCTGCAGAGTGTCAAGGACTGCAGCTTACAATATGGATTGAGGCTCAATGTCAAGAAGACAAAGATTCTCACCACTGGACCTATTGGCAGCATCAGGATGGATGGTGAAGAGATTGAGATTGTACACAGCTTTAGTTTGCTTGGCTCCATAGTCAACAGTCTTGGCACCAGCAGCCAGGAAATTAAAAGGCGCATTGCCATGGGAAAGTCTGCTGTTAGGGACCTCTCCAAAGTACTGAAGAGCAATGGTATCTCTTTGGAGACTAAGGTGCGTCTGATACAGGCCATGGTCTTCGCAATCACCTGTTATGCATCAGAGAGTTGGACAATGACCAAGGAGGATAGAAGGAGAATTGATGCCTTTGAGCTGTGGTGCTGAAGAAGAGTATTGAGAATACCATGGACTGCTAGGAAAACAAACAGATTTGTCCTAGAAAGGGTTAAACCGGGTGGCTCCTTGGAGGCAAGGATTCTGAGGCTCCGTCTAACATACTTTGGACATGTTGTGAGGAGAGACTGGTCCTTGGAGAGGGACATCATGCTTGGGAGGGTGGAGGGACAGCGCAGGAGAGGAAGGCCCTCTATGAGGTGGATTGATTCAGTGACTGGGATAATTGGGATGGGAGTGTCGGAGACAGTGCGATTGGCACAGGACAGAGTGGAGTTTAGGGCTGTACATAGGGTCGCTATGAGTCGCAGGCGACTCGACGGCACATAACAACAACAACAAGGATGGTTCAAAGTGTACACATTTTTCCCCTCATACACTATGAGACTGTCACATATAGCAGTAGCTACAATAATATTCCACTTTGTCTGAAAGATAGATTTGAGAAGATTTCAGGTGAGGTTATTTAGTCACTTAACTGCCACATAATTGGTCACCTCTCACAAAAAGAAAATGGTATTCTGCAGCAGGACTGTGATACTACTTGCTATTGGCCACAATACAAAAAGCAATTTCCTCCATTTTAATTTTATTTTGTTCCATCTTTTAGAGTAATTACAGGACAATTATTTTGTCATAAACTGTATCCTCAATTGGCAAATATGGCTCCTTGAGATTAAGAAACTAATTTTCTCTGATGTGCTTGCTCCTATCTGACCTTCAGTTCTTGAAAACATTTTTCAGGTGCTCTCCTTTGGAGTAAGTGACTTTTCACTTATTTTCACTTTCTTCATTTTTATTGTTTTTGTGTACTGAGAATTCCAGGGTTTTTTTGGGTTTTTTTTTCCTTTTTCATTAGAAAACTAACCAATCAACTGCTTTGCAGAGAAACTCCCTGAAATAACTCATAAACAAAAGAAAAGAGGGATACAAATACTGTTGAAAAACTGATATTCTTGGAGGATCTAATCTTAACAAGATTTTCCTCCTCTGTCTTCCTATAGCTATTCTGTGCATCTCTTTGATAAAGCACTTGCATTATGATGAGATTATAGGTGATTTTCCTGAACTCCTCCAATTATAACTTAAGCTTTGTGGAGGTGTGAGACAAGTTTATTTTGGCTTTTTATTCTTAGCACTTAGCATAATTTCTTGTACAAGGCAGGTACACATATCTATTCAAGGACGGGATGACTAAATCAATGAGCAAAAGTTCAAATAACATCAGACCATCTGGTTTTCTGTGCTTGAATTTGAGAGTGGCAATTTCACCCTGCTTATGTCCTATACTGGAATGAAGATAGCTATGCTCCTAACTATCTGGATATTTTTCAATCATCACATTCTAACATGTTCAGAGATAAGGTGACTAACTTTTGTATGGTAAAATAATCCACAGAATCCTAGAGTCCTGGAAGATCTGGAGCAGTAGTAGTGGAGCAGAATGGCATTGTAGGCAAGCCAATATTTTTTTCTTAATTCAGATACTCTATAAATGGGGTTTTCTTGCATAGTGAACAGAAGGCTACCTATCAAGAATTGCTTCACTTGTGGGGAAATGCCTATAGAAATTATTGGTGGGTTGAGTCTAATAAAATGTGTTTTTGTGTACTTACGGGTCAAGATGGACTCGTAGCTGACCCAGCAGTGGGTTTTCAGAGGTTAATAATATGGGATGAGAATTCTCATCTCCCCCCCGGCCCCCCACGGAGCAGCTCACAGATTAGAACCACACATCCTTGAATTGACAGCATAATTCCTTACCATAAGCCATTCCTTACTATGAGGCTACTAGAGGTTCTAGTGGTAAGGAATTGTACTGCCAATTCAAAGGCATGTGATTTGAACTCACCAGTTTCTCCATGATAGAAAGATGGTCAGTTTCTTTCTATGGGATTTCCTGACACTGGAAACCTGCTGGAATGTCAGCGATGAGCCCATTCTGGTACATTCTGGTACACAACAAGACAGGTCACTAGAGCTCCCTACTGATAAAACAGTAATAATTAAAACTAATAAACTAATGTTTAGCATTTACTCTGTGGCAGACTCTGCGCTAAGTCCTCTATATACATTGTCAAATTATAATTTGTGAATTATTTTAGTAAGTTTCGGGGTTGTTACAAAATTATTACACTTAGAAACAGAATTAAGGCACAGAATTTGAGTTGAATTAAAAAAATAGCTGCTATTATGGTTCTTTTATTTTATTGCAAATGACTATGAGTTTACTCATCTGGTCAAGTGGTCAGAATCTATATTTTGAGTCTTTGGAACTGAAGTCCAGATCATACTCTTGTGGCATAAAGACAAGCACCTGCACTGCTATTCCAAAGGCATGCGGTTCAAATCTACCAGCTGCTCCATGTGAAAAGGATTAGCAATATACTCTCTTGGGATTTACTACCTCTGGAAAGCTACTGAAGGATCAGCTAGCTACAGGCCAACTTAAACTCAACAGCCCATGACAACAACAACAACAACAACAGCAACAACTCTTAACCATGAATCTGTTCTCTGCATCATTCCGGGGCTACAAGTGAAAGAGAAGTAGAAGAGTCAGAAACTGGTGTGTGTTTCTTGCTCTTTTATTTAGTATTTGGAAAAAGCATGCCATCAAAACTGTTATTTCAGCTCTAAATAAGAGTAATAATAACTAGAAGGGTTGTTGTGGCAGAAATTGAAAGTAATTTGTGGCAGAGTCAGTCCAAAATCTTCTTAAATGCTTTCCTTTCTCAATAGATAACCTGTCTCCTGATTTGTCTGTCTGATCTATCTTAGGAGTGGGAAAGTGTAGGTAAAGTAAGATTTATTAGGGAAGAAAGAAAAGAGAATAACATATAGTCGAAAAAACATGATCAGACTTAAATTTTGAAGCACTTGGCTTGTGGAAGGCTGAGGACGATAGTAGAACCTTGACTCCATTTTAGGTCTTAACATAAATTCAGAGGCCATCTGAAGTCCTTCTGACTATTTCACCCAGCATACTAGGAAGAGACAATTCTTCCTGAAGTAGGGGTGGGAAGTAGAGTTGAAAACAACGTAAAAATTCCAGGAAGGCAAAAGGAGATACAGTTTGCCTTTTGGGCTTGTAAGAACGAACCAGAGAACGTACTTGATGTGTCCTTAATGATTTACTGAAAATGGCTGTGTACTCTTTTAATTTTTGTTTTTTCTTCTAAAGGAGTTCTGATAATAATGAGTGACTGGAATGCAAAAGTTGGGAACAGAGAAGAAGATTCAATAGTTGGAAAACATGGACTCGGTGACAGAAATGGAGCTGGAGAGAGAATGATCGAATTTTGCAC
>NW_006399763.1:21598192-21599763 GCF_000299155.1 Elephantulus edwardii
GGATGGGAGTGTCAGAGACAGTGCGATTGGCACAGAATAGAGCACGGTTTAGGGCTGTTGTACACAGGGTCGCTATGAGTCGCAAACGACTCGACGGCACATAACAACAACAACATATCTGTGCAAATATCTATCACTGCCAATTACAGAATATGTGCAATACTCGATGACTAAATTTATATATTTAGCATCCAGACTACTAATTTCCCCCTAATTTTTTCCCCACAGGATCATATATTTTAAGCATTTTATTGCAGACAATACAGATTTAAGGTTATATTTACTGGGGACAAAAGGAAGGACATGAAAACATAATTTCTTTCAGTTTCTCAGTGACTGCAGAGTTCTCTATGCTGGCTGGGAAGTAGAAGCATCATTGGCTTCAGAGAAGCACTGAATCTTTCTCTTTAATGAGCTCTCAGATTTATCTCTTAAACTGAAGTGTCAGGAAAGTGGCAGCAAAAAGGCCATTCCTTTCATTTTAAAAGTTGTTGAAAGACTCTTGTTGTTTTGTAGACAACATACTCTCAATTCAGCTCCAGGAAGGAAGTCCTATAATCCAGTTAATTTGTAATTGTTAAGGCAAAGTTGTCATTGACACAGCAACACTATTATCCTATGACAGTGTTTAATACAAGAATTTAAAATGTTTCGAGGCTGATCACCTTAACCACAAAGAATGGGAACTTTTGACTCTTACTTTAGAATACAGCAACAAAAATGTACATGTAAGATAAAATTTGTATTCCATTTCAAGAGCTTTTGTTTGATATGTTTTCTAAATCATCTATTCAGGCCATCAGTTTGGATATGTATAGAAAAATGCCTTAAATTCCTATTATTCTAGGCTCATTTTAAAACTTTCTTCTTATTACTTTCCATCACTTATATCCCTCTTCCTTAGCCTCTCTAATATGGTCATACCTCCACTGTTCATTTTGTCACTATTTTTCTTACTGATTTTAGAAATTAACAATAAAAGGTATTTGTGTGGGAGAGTAGAATCATAACTAGTATATCTTGTTATTGTGGTAGGGGTTATCTTCTTGTATCAGGTCCTCATTGTGTCTATTTCTAACAAGAATAAAACCCTGGTAGTTGCTCTCATCTTCATCTTCTGCCTCCAAGTAGAGCTATACTTAACAAGTGTAATGACTATTCTATTATTGTGGTTTTATTTTAGTGGTGAAAAATTTTTAGTTATACTATACATATTCCTTTTAAATTCATAATCATTTAATCTTCTTTGCCATGCAGATGGAAAATGTCTGGTCAATCTTTTTTTGTTGTAGTTTTATTTCATTTGAATGAAAGCTTACAAATCATACTAGAGTTTTACTCAATTGTTCATATATATTTTGTTTTATATCATTAATTATAAAAGGCATTTGGCCGTGTGGATCATGACAAGTTGTTGTTGACATTGAGAAGAATGAGAATCCCAGAGCACTTGACTGTGATCTATACCTACATCAGGAGGCTGTAGTGTGAGTGGAGCAGAGAGCACTGCATGGTTTGGAATTGGGAATGGAGTGTGTCAAGACTGTATTCTCTCTCCATACCTACTCAAT
>NW_006399763.1:21600628-21641826 GCF_000299155.1 Elephantulus edwardii
TGTTAGGGACCTCTCCAAAGAACTGAAGAGCAATGGTGTCTCTCTGGAGACTAAGGTGTGTCTGATACAGGCCATGGTCTTTACAATCACTTGTTATGCATCAGAGAGCGACTAAGGAGGACAGAAGCAAAATTGATGCCTTTGAGCTGTGATGCTGGAGAAAAGTATTGAGAGTACCATGGACTGCTAGGAAAACAAACAGATTCATCCTGGAAAGGGTCAAACTGGATGGCTCCTTGGAGGCAAAGATTCTGAGGCTCTGTCTAACATACTTTGGACATGTTGTAAGGAGGGACCGGTCACTGGAGAGGGAAATCATGCTTGGTTGAGTGGAGGGACAGCGCAGGAAGTGAAGGCCCTCTATGAATTGGATTGATTCAGTGACTGGGGCAATTGGGATGGGTGTATCAGTGATGGTGCAATTGGCACAGGACAGAGTGGGATTTAGGGCTGTTGTACATAGGGTCGCTATGAGTCGCAAGCGACTCGACGGCACATAACAACAACAGCAACATCATGCACATGACCCAACTTTGCTTGCTGAAAGTGAGGAGGGCTTGAAGCAGTTGTTGCAGAAGATCAAGGGATAGAGCCTTCAGTATGGATTGCATCTCAATGTGAAGAAAATGAAGATTGTTACCACTGCACTGATAGTGCCATGATAGATAAAGGAGGATATTGAAACTGTTAATGGCTTCATCTTACTTGGATCCACAATTAACACCCTTGATACAAGCAGTCAGGAAATAAGGAGAAACACTGTACTGGGAAAGTCTGAACTTAGGTACCTTTCCTAAGCATTAAGGAGTAGTGATGTCAGTTTGAGAACTAAGGTGCATTTGATTCAGGCTATAGTCTTTTTAATTACTAGCTATGCCTCTGAGAGCTGGACAATGAATAAGGACAGAAAAAGAATTGACACCTTTGAGTGTGGTGTTGGAGAAGAGCACTGAACATCCCATGAACAGTCGAGAGGATAAACAGATATATCTTGGAGACGATATAGCCCGAGTGCTCTTTTAGGGCAAGAATGATGAGGCTTTACCTCATATGCTTTGGACATAAAGCTAGGAGGTGCTATTCCTTGGAGAGGGATATGATATTGGGAAGGGTGGAGGGTCAGCAAATGAGAGGAAGATCCTCAACCAGGTGAATTGACCTAGTGACTGCTGCAATGGGCTTTTGTGTGTCAGGAAGTGTGAGGATGGTGCAGGATAGAACTGGGCTCAGATCTTTTGTTCATAGGGTTCCTATGAATAGTACTCGACTTGATGGCACCTAACAACAACAATTACCTCTTCTAAATCCAGCTGAATTTCTGGCAGTTCTCAGTGTACAGTTCCAGCCATTTTCTGGATAATTATCAACAAGATTTCTATTGCATGTGATATTCATGATATTGTTCAATAATTTCTACATTCTTTTGGATCACTTTTTAAAGGAATGGGAACAGATACGATTCTCTTTTAGTTGGTTGGTCATGTAGATATCTTCCAGATTTCTTGGCTTAAACCAGTGAGCACGTCCAGAGCTCCATCTGTTTATTGAAACACTTAGTATTCCATCAATTCTGGAGGCCATATTTTTGCCTGTGACTTGAGGGCAACTTGAATGCCCTTCAGCACTATTGGTTACTGATCAGGGTACTTCCTGAAATTTTAGTCAATTCTTTTTGTTATAGTAACTCTGTATATGCTTCATCCTAGCAGTACTTAAAGGAAAACGTTATATTCTGCTTAATCTTGATTCCACAGAACAAAACTATATTAAAAATGTTCACCACAAGATTTTTAACTACACTCTTATGCAAAAAGGTATTTTACACATTTTTATAATATGGCAATCACATTAATTCAAAAGATAGAATTAGTTTTTAAAAATGCTGTAAGTAGAATAAAAGTTTCATGAAGTAGTACTTAAGAATGCAAAAGACATTCTGTAGGAATTTTCTTTTGTATGTACATAAAATATGCTAAATGATCATATTACAAATATTATACCAGGCATTCTATGTTGAAAAATTCATACTTTTTAAAAGGCACATGCAAGAATTTTTTTATCTTACAAAATATTCACTGATTTGGTTTTTTCTCATTTTTGTTGAATAGAATCTAAGTGAATTAAGAATATTAATCAAGAAACTTTTAGCAAAGACAATGTCTTTGAGAGTTGAGCGTACTCTAGTCCAACCTCCCACCAGTCAAGTAGTAGAGTCATGTGATAATGTGTGGTAGATTCATCAATTCATTCAATAAATGGGACTAGTTACCAGCTATATGTTGCACACTGTTTAAGCTGCTCTAGATACTATTTTAAAAGTTAATTAAGCTTTAGTCACATAGCTAACATGTTAACGGTAGATAACAGACAATGCAATAAAGACAAATGAGTATATAATGCATTATCAGTTAAGGCAAATTCTTCAAAGAAAATACACTGTGGAGTCCTAGTCCATCGTGCTTTGCACTGCTATTCAAAAGGCTGCGTGTCTCAGGTGGTTAGAATGCAACAGCAGTTCCTGGGGAAAAAGAAGGGTGGTCTCCCACTAAGATTCAGAGCTTCTGAAACAAAAGTTGCTATGAGATAGAGTTGACTCATAGATTGCCATCCACTCAAGAATTCTCACTTTTTATTTTCTTGAAATTGAGATGCAATCCATATTGTATCACAATTTGCAAATTGATGCCTTTGACCTGTGGTGTTGGCAGAGAGTGCTGAAAACCCAATGCAAACAAATATGTCTTGGAGAAAGTGTAGCTGGAGTGCTCCCTAGAGACAAAGAAGATAATACTTAAGCTCACATACTTGGGTCACATGGCTAAGAGAGGCTATTCCTTGGAAAGGGACACCCTGCTTGGGAAGGTGGAGGATCAACGAAGGAGAGGAAGACCCTTAGCCAAATGGATTGACATAGTGACTACTGCAATGGGCCCAAGTGTGTCAGTAAGTGTGAAGATGGCACAGTGTAGGGCAGGGGTCAGACCTATTATTCAGAGTATTGCTACGGGTCATTCTCAACTCAAAGGCACCTAACAACAACAACATAAAAAAAAATTAAGGGAGATTACCCACCTTTCTTCTGGCCTGCCTTTAAGTTTGTGCCACAGTTCCCTACAACTACTGGATGTCAAAGTTGGAAGAGCGAGAATAAAAATGACAACTTTAAGAATTTGGAGGAGAATGTATTATAGAAAATAGGAAATTTGAGTTTGGTCTGATAGAGAAAAATACAAACTGAACTCTTTGTGAAGTGTGGTATGTGAGGAGTTTTAAAAGAAACACATTCTTTTTTGTTGGTATTTTTCTATTTCTTCCACTTCTTCTCTGCAGCATTGGGCCCAGATATGTGTGTGGCTTGCACACTCTTCTTAATGATTCCATATTTTCCTACCATCTTATCCATAAAGGCATCAGCCACTCTAAAGTACTATATCAAAACACGAAACTCAAATGTACTGTCGTTGAGTCAATTCTATATCAGAATAAGAGAGGAAGACCCTCAGTGAGATAGACTGACACAGTGGCAGCAGCAATGGACTCACAAGTGTCATATCTAATGAGGGTGGCACAGAACAGGACAGAGCTCAGATCTCTTGTTCTAAGGGCCACTATGAGTTGTACTCAACTTGATAGCACCTAACAATAACAACAACAAAGTTAAACCGGTAGAAGTTTGGGAGAATAAAGGAGGAGTAACCCATTTTATTTCCTAGAGAAGTTCTTTGAGTAATTTAAAGGGATAGCACTAAAGAAAGAGTTCTTTAGAGAACTAGACTTTTTTGAGTCCTTTCTTGACTGAGGCATAATTCTTGAAATGCCCTGTATACTCCTGAAATATTTCCTGCTCTGGGGTTTAAAACATGTGATGTGAATGGAGAGCTAGAAAATATGCCTTTCCTTTCAATACCAGGACAATGCCTCTTTTGTCATTATTATAGAGTTTATGGAGTTTTACTAACTTCCAATAGAGAAGCATAGAAAAACCATTTTCTTCAATGCTAAAACAATGATTCTAAAAGACAGTACTATTACACTCCTACTTTACTCCTATTTGTCAGAGTACACACACACACACACACACACACACAAGTTTTTGTTCCACTTTATTTTTAACTAGTTCTTTGGTAAGGAAGAGCAGTTTGATTTTATTATAAGATTGTTCATAGGCTTAACATTCATAGTGACATGACTTATTTTCAGTTTATGACTAGCATAAATTCTCACTTTATCATTAAATGTAAGTTATATCCTAGTTTAAATGTTTGCCAAGGGTGATATTTTAAGCCTGCATTTATCACACAAAGCATTTCATTCTCATGGAGCACAATATAGCTTTGACCTACTGTGCACAGTTTAAACTATTTACATTCAATCCTGTAAAATTTAGTATCTTTCTGAGATTTGGGTAGAAATTCATTTTCCTGCTTGACTTCTCATCCTTGACTTAGTACTGAGAGAAATTTCAAATGATAAAGTGAGTTTGAGCTTCTCGAGTTGCTTTCTATGCACAAACGTCTCCTCCTGTGATCAAAGCATTTACCTTTGTTCTCTGAAACAGCGTTTATAATTTCATCAGACAGTTCAAAACCACCAGAAAACATTTGTTTTTCAGTATCTTATTTAGTTGGAATCACAAATGAGTACTATTTGTTTTCAAAATTGGCTTATTTCCTTAAGTCTGAATTAGTTGTTTTATAATTAAATGTGAAAATAAATAGCATTTTTATAATATCACTGTCTAAATTTATTTATTTGGCAAAAGAAAAGTGATCTCTCACTCATCTTTACTACCACACAAATATTCTCCTTTTTAAAGTCAATGAAAGAAGTTGTTGGAGCTTTCTCAAATCAGTAAAAATCATAAACCATTTTGAAGAGCAAAGAATTTAAACTTAGTAAAAATATTATATTAAAAATTATGTACTATCACAATTTCATTCTCCTTAGATCCACAATCAACACTCATGGTAACAGAATCAAGGAGACAAAAGACATGTTGCACTGGGACTATCTAATGTCAAAACCTCTCCAAATAGTTAAAGAGCAATAATGCCGATTTCAAGACTAAAGGGCATCTAATCCAAGTCATGTTATTTTCATTTACTTCCTATGCATCTGAAAGTTGGACAATGTAATGTACCTTTTATTCTGGACTGTTGTCTTACATATAATGCCTAATCATATATTCCTTTTAAATAGGTCTCTCCCTTATCTGTTCCATTACAGTGTTCATATCTATCCACCCTTTTCCTATTCTCCTCCCAACCCCTCATGTCAGTTCTGCTTTGTAACAGTGGTGTTATGCAGTATTTTTCCTTTCAGAATTTCATGATATATTTAGTAATCTTCTCCAATACCACAATTTTAAAAAATAATTTTAATGAGCAATTACAGAGATTTTGGATTTCCATTCATTCATTGCTGCACTTCTCTCCCGCCCAGCCATCACCCCCTCCCTAGTTCACTCCTCTCTTTCAAAAGTAAAAGAAACACTCCTTCCCTGGTACACAATCCCTCCGCACCCCTCCCACCGCCCCAAGTACATTCCACTACGCAACCTTAATTGTGAACTCTTGTGATAACCATAATACCCTATCATACGTCGCTTTTAAATTATTCACTCCCTCATCTGTTTCATTGCAGTATACAAAATTTATCCAGTTTTTCTCAGTCTTGCCCCAACCCAGATATTTTTCCTTTTAAGAAGTATGTTGCAAAAAAATTAGGGGAAGCAGAGGGGAAGAGAGGAAACTGTACAATAATGAATGTTATTTTTTTAAAAACAAGTGAACTAGGGGAGAGTAAGGGAGGGAGAGGGAGGAAAGTGCAACAATGAGTGAATGAAAATCCAAGTTTTCTGTAAACTTTCACTAAAATAACAATTTAAAAGAGAATATAAACAACAAAAAGATAAAAAGATTAATTGTAATGAGAAAAAGAAAAGGTAGTTGGACAATGAATAAGGATGACAGAAGAACTGGTAACTTTGAATTGTGATGTTGGAGAAGAGTATGGGAATATCCAATGAAGTGCCAAAATAATAGTTAAGTCTGTTTTGGAGGAAGCACTGCCAAGGTGCTCCTTAGAGGCAAGGATGGTGAAACTGCTTCAGATACTTTGACTATGTTGTCAGGAGAGGTTGGTCCTTGGAAAAATACATTGTGTTGGAAAAGGTGGAGGGTAAGCGAAAAGAAGATCCTGAAGAAAATGGACTGACACGGTGGCTATAGCAATGAGCTCAAGCATATCAGGGACCGTGGAGATGGTGTAAGTCAGGACAAGGTTCAGATCACATGGTCACTATAAGTGGTTGGTAGTTGATCCAACAGCACCTAACAACAGCATAACTTTTGTAACTACTTTTCTTATACTATTTCACGAAAAATTGTCAATTGTTTAGGCCTGCGTCTTGAACAAATTTAAGTTTGTATCCTGAGGCTATACTATTTTTTGCTTCTTTGTATACCTATATTAAATCTATATTAAATTGAGAGCATATATGCATATGTTAGCCAGGAAGCCACACATCCTCATTGTGACAATGATGTTATTTTACTTAATATAAATCTGAACACATTTTAAAAAATTGAGACTACATTGGCAAAAGATTGCAAGAAATTTAAGGCAGATTCAGAAGAGGACAAGGGATATCACTGCTGATGTAGGATGGATCTTGGCTTAAAGTAGAGAATACCAAAGAACTAAGTTACTTTAGGCATTTGATTTAAGAGCTGTCAAGATCTTTCAATATTATCCCTAATTTTTAAAAACAAAAGAAATCAAGGAGCATATCCAACAATTTCTCATCCCAGGAAGAGTGTTTAAGTTCTTATTCGTATTGCCTCCATCAGTTTTAAATTAAGCATTTCATATTGTCAGTCATATTAATGGAAAAAATTAATCAGGAAGTAAAAATATCACATATAAGGTTCTATCAAGTTGAGTACAACTCATAGTGACCATATGAACAACAGATCTGAAGCCTGGCCTATACTGTGCCAACTTCATTACCTCTGACATTTAAGCCCACTGCTGCTGTCACTATATCAATCCACCTTGTTAAAGGTCTTCCCACCTCTCTTTCACTGATGTTTCCAACATGGCCAAAGTATGTAAGATGAAGTTTCGTTATCCTTATCGCAAAGGAGTACTTTGCACTTTTCCAAGACATATTTGTTCTTTTGGCATTCCACTGACTATCCTGTATTCATCTCTAAAACTACAAGTCAAAGGCATCAATTCTTCTGTCATTGTTAGTCACTGACCAGGGCTCAGATGCATCTCAAGTGACTGAAAAGACCATAGTCTGAATCAGGTGCACCTTAGTCTTCAAACTGACATCATTACTCCTCAGTAAATTGGAGAGGACCCTGAAAACAGACTTAACCAATGCAACACATCTGACTGCTGGTACCAAGGATGCTGATTATGGATCCAAGTAAGATTAAATCATTGACAATTTATAAATCTTTTCTCCATCAACCATGATGTTACTTATTGGTCCAGTGGTAAGGATTTTTATCTTCTTGATGTTCAGATGCAGTCAGTGTTTAAGGAAGATCTTTGATCTTCTGCAGAAAATATTTCAAATATTTTTTTATTTTCAGCAAGCAAAGTTGTGTTATTTGCATAGGGAAGGTTGTTGATAAGTCTTCCTTCTATCATGATACAACATTCTTCTTCATGGAGCTCACCTTCTTAAATGATTTTAAGATTGAACACAGTACAGTACAGATTGAATAGAGTTGGGGAAAGGATGCAGCCCTGATGCACATTATTCCTGCTTTTAAAACCATGCAGTATTCCCTTGCTCTGTTTGGACAACTGATTCTTGATTTAGGTACAGGTGTTTTATAAGCATAATTAAATGTTTAGGATTTTCATTATTCTCAGTGTTAGCCACAGTGTGTTATTATTCACAGTCAAACACCTTTGTATAGTCAATAAAATACATATATTCTTCTGGTATTCTCTGCTTTCAGAAAGGTTCCATCTGACATCAGCAATGATATCCTCAGTGCCACAACCTCTTCTAAACCCAGTTTGAACTTTTGCCTGTTCTCTGTCAATGTACTGTTCTAGATGATTTTAGATAATCTTCAGCAGTATTTTGCTTGCTTGTGTGTTTATTAAATACCCATTACCAGCTTAAACAGCACATAACGACAAAAAAGTAATTGTTGTTGTTGTTTGTTATGTGCCGTATTAGTACAGGAAATTTAATCTCAAAGTTTCTATCTTTTACTTAGTGTTAAAAGAAGAACAAAAATTTTTTAAAAAGGCAAAATGCAAAATCTTACATAAAAAACCCAGAAGTAAGCAGGTTGCTAAACATTAATGCTATAAAGAGAAGGAGCTCAGAGTGTTATGTTAGAAATTTTAAAACAATCAAATATGACATTACCCAGAAAATAATGTGAACAGATATTTTAAACTACTATTAAGCTATTAAGATCATTTTTTCACAACTGACAATGTTCAGAATATGGCACTGCCACTATGCTTCCACAGGTTAATATTATGTTATCAGATTTAACTATCCTTGGTAGTATAATTACTTCAAAGGTTTGATCCATTAAACCTGTCACTTTTATGACATTCTTTAAATGGGAAGTATTCCATTTATTTTCCCCCTCTCTACAGTATTTCAGAGCCAAGCAGATTGCTTAGTTTTTTGTTCTGTTTTGTCTTTGTTTTCACAGTATACACTTTGTAAAATAATTTTTAAATGGTTCATGGGAAAAAATCATCACATGCCCTTATTGCTTTTTGTACATACTCATAATTAAAAGCCAAATCTAAAACTTAGTAGTTAATGAAAAGTTCTGAGGAGTGAAATGTACAAAATTACGTGAAGATAGTTTTAAATCCACATGTGTTACCTACTTGCAGATAAATAAAGTTTGGCCTTTGTTATATTGTAGATACTTTTTAAATTTTATTTTATTAATTTTAACAAACATTTATAGAGATTTTGGATTTCCATTCGTTCATTGTTGCATTTTTCTCCCGGCCCACCCCTCCCCCCTAGTTCACACTTTTCTTTGAAATGTAAAAGAAAAATTCCTTCATTGGCATACAATCCTCCCCCCCTCCTCAAGTACACTCCACTATGCAATTTATCGTAGATATTGATCTCAAGCTTAGGACAGGTGTCCTTTTGTGTTATGTATGTCTGTATTTCAATTCAGATTTTTGATGTTAGTTTCAATCCAGAATTAAGTACAGATTATTTCTTCTCTTGGTTCCTAAGGAGCCCTTGAAGGAGTGATGCTGGCTTGGTGTGTAACATACCAGGATGTTAATGACAAGGTCAGTTGTATAAAATCCACCTGAGGCTCTGCAGGAGAAAGATGGGCAATCTCCTTCCATAAAGAAGCAAGATGGACTGTCATCATGGAATTGAAATTGACTCCATAGCAGTGGTTAACAGGTAAGGCATCTACTTCCTAAACCACATGCCTCAGGGAACTCTGTGACATAAAGGATGATAGTTATAGAACAGTGTTCAGGTCTTATTCATAGGGTTGTTATGAGTTGTAGTCAACCTGACGGCACTTAACAATAACAACATGATATTTGTAGTTATGCCAACACTTTCAAATGCAAGCTGGGCCAAATATGGCGACTATGGTGACCAGATCAAGAGTCTTCGAAGAAAGTTCTGGCAATTGATTTCTGAAAATTAATCAATTAACATCCCATGAATTGAAACAGAATGTTGACTTCTTATAGTACTGTAAAGTTAGCCCCTTAGGTTGGATGGTGTTCAAAATATAGCAGTTAAAACAGCATAATCAAGTGTAGCAATAATTGTGACAACAGTACAAGAAATGTTTTATTCTGTTATATGTTGGGTTGCCAAGAGTCAGGGGTCAGTTATATCCTATTGTAATTTGTTTTCTAATTATATAGCAAATATTCAATGTGAATCTGAGATTAAGAGTTACAGCTCCATTTATTTCATCATTTTAGTGGCTACATGAGATTTCCTTAGAGGAGTCTCTAGACTAGTTTCATCTATTGGAACTTTCTGGTAAGATAAAATGAAATGTTCTAACTCTGTGTTGCCCAATATAGAGGTTAAAAGCAACACATGAATTCTGAATACTTAAACGGTCTTTAGTATAATTGAGAAATAGAATTTTAGCATTTCATTCAGTTCCCATTTAAATTTAAGTAGCCTGATATAGTTACTGATATGTAACTTCTAGTTACAACTATGGCCTCTTAAGTGCTTACCGGTGATCACTTTTATTCTTACAATAAGGTCAAAAATGAGGAAAACAAAGACTTTTTCTCAGATCCACAAAAGAAATGAAGTTACCAGTCAAATTGCCACCCAGAAACAAGAGAGAATAGATACTTCAAAAGAGTTATAGCTGTGCTCTTACCCAGAGACGAAGATGCTGAAGCCATCAACTAATGAAAACAATAAATGCTAATTTTGATGAATTGTGTGTAACTGAGTGCATGAGAGTGAGAAACATGTGAGGAATACAGACTTACTATTTTACCACTGGAAACCCTCAAAATTCTCACAATGAAGAGCAATGATCTCCTGGTTCAGGAAGAGAGAGCGGGAAACTAATCATGTGGAATACAACTGGAACATTCTTCTTAGCAAATGCTTATCCTCCAGCAAAAGACTTTTCCATTTACTATAAAACTGCTTTTAAGTAAATTTAAATTCATGATGACCCTCCCTTGTGTTACTGAGGCTGTAAACATTTATAGGAGAAAACTTCTCATCTTAATTTGACAGAGTGGACAAACAGCTGACCTTTCGGGTAGAAGCCCAGTAAGTTACGTATTACCTATCTAAACTGAAGGGGGGCGGGAGGGGAATCCCATTTCTAATCCCGTCTAACCTTCCAGTGTCACCTAAGAGGGAGAAAGACAAAGAAGCCCTAGCAATCATCACAATTTAGGGGCATACATCAATTTAAAGAATATTTAGTTAGATGATTATATAAAGCTTTGCTTTCCCTTCATCTATCTTTATGGCTACTCTAAAAGGGTTCTAGTCTAACTAGAGTTATAAGAAACTGTTGTTACCTGCCATGAAGTCGCTTACAATGTATAGCAACTCTGTAAACAATAGGAGCCCTGCCCTCTCCTGAGTCAATCTCACTGTCTATGACACACCTATCCCAGTTGCTGTGTCAATCCATCTCATCCAGGGTCTTCCTCTCTTCTGTTGTCCCTCCAACTTTCCAAGCATGATGTCCTTTTTCAAGGACTGGTCCCTCCAGGCAACACATCAAATATGTGAGATAGAGTTTCAAAATCCTTGCCTCCCACGAGCAAATTAGTTTCAACCTGTTCAGAACAGTTCTGTTTGTTCTCTTGGAAGTCCATATATTGAAGATTCTTCTTAAGCACCACAACTCAAAGACTCCAATTCTTCTGTCATCTTTAGTCATTGCCCACCTCTCTAATGCATAGCAAAAGACTGCATTTGGAAATAGAAACACTATTTGACCCAGAAAATTCCACTATTAGAAATATACCCTAAAGATACAGAGCTGTAACTTAAACAGATGTATACACACCCATGTTTATTGGTGTGTTATTCGCAATAGCAAAGAGATGGAAGCAGCTCAACTGCCCATCCACAAACAACGGAATAGAAAAACTTAGACATTCACACAATGGCATATTATGCAGCACTGAAAGACAATGAACTTTTAAAACACTATACCATACATGGTTGAACCTAGAAGACACTGTGCTGAGTGAAATATCACAGTCACAAAAGGACAGATACTGTATAACACTGTTGTTATAAAATGGGCCTGGCATGGAAGTTTGGGGAAAAACATGAAAAAAATGAATAAATAATGAACACTACATTGTAACAGATGAAGGAAAGGACTGTCTGAAAGGAGTATATGAGTAGGCATTATATGTGTGACAACAATCTAGAACAAGGAATGCATTGCAAAGTGGACTGAGGAAGGGGGTCAGACTGGGAGGGGGCCCAAATGAATGAGTTAAAATCTATCCTTTCTGTAAACTTTTGTTAAAATCACAATACAATTGTATTAAAAAGAATCAATAAAACTGACAAATGTCTATCAGAATTGGAAAGTAAAGATTAAACAGAAGTAGAGGCAAAAGAAGAGTTAGAGAATCCAATGCACAGCCATTTTGGACCGGAGACTCCTGCACCAGTCAGACCAGGACCTCGTAAGAGCAGAAATAACAGTGGAAAATGGGAAGCCAACATGAAACAGAGCTGGCCTGTGACTGTGATCACAGGAAGCCAGAGAAAGCTTTCACCCAGTCTTGACCGAGGACTAGGGAAAGATGCTATAATTGGCAGGAATAAGACAACTTTGTAACACTAACTTGAAGCCTCAGAACAGAAGGTCAAAGATCTTGTAAGTACATCTGAGAAGTTGTACTGATTAAAGAGGTCTACTCTATTTTCAACCTGAATTCTATAACCTATTAACTTCTCTAATAAATGTCATAATTTTAAGTATGGTTATGTGAGTTCTTTGTGGCCTATTTGGTTCTATGTGGTTCTATTTGGCCTAGCAGTAGACGGTGAGAATCCTAGGAGGAATGATTGCTGTTAGAATTAAGAGACGTAGATGCAGGAAGCTTGAGAGCATGTCTAACCTTTGGAAATAGGTTTTGTGTTGTAGATGTTGTAGATGAGGATTGTTCTCTACTATGGGACTAGTGAACACCTCAGTGGTCAATGCCCCATGCCACTTGTTCTCCTATATAGACAGTGTTATGAAACTCTCCCAGACCTGCTAATATGGAATTTTCTTCTTGTCCACACTTCCCAAATTCTCCAGCAAGCTTGGGAAGAAGTCCCTGGTTCTGACTCTGACTTCATGGAGGAAAACTTGTAATAACTATCAAGAGTAAAATAGCTTTTTAATACTAGCTTTTTAAAGCAGGCACAGTTCAGCCCTGTCTCACAGTGGCCTCTGGTTCTGTGCTGCTGCTACTCTCATCTGTGTCCCAGACTGACTCATGAAGGAATATCTGGTCCAAATGGATATGCAATGGCCTCTCTGCTTCTTTCTGGATATGCAATGGCCTCTCTGCTTCTTTCTTGCTGATTATGAGATTCCCATTTTCCACCTTTAAACCTGTCTGGCTTCATCCTGGTGCATAGCAAAACCGATCATTCCCTTAGTTAGTAGTCTACATGCCTTATTGTCATGTTTCTACTAAAAAGGTACTATTCACCCACCTCATTAACATCACTCATCTAGCACATGATGGAAGTGAAAACCAATGGCTAACAAGCCATTTTTAACAATCACTGTTCTATACTTCTATATAAGCTGAGCAGAGGTAAATGGTATCCACAAATATATTTACACAGATTGACAGATTTGACAGAGGATATGTCTAAACAAAAATATGAATGGAATTCCACAGCTTTTACTAGCCTGAAATAAAATGTACTTGGCTAAAACTAACTGCTTTGATTTGGAACACAACAGAAGGTCTTGGATAGAGTAGGAGAAAAATGTAGAGAAAAAATGAAAAATAACCGTATCAGGCTTGCTTGTCTGATAGTCTGGAGAAACCTACAACTTAGATACTTTTCAGTCCTGGAACTAAACCCACACCTGGAGACCACCTTTTAGCAAAACAATAGACAGGCCTATAACATGAGTGTACTTATGAGGAATATACTCCTCAGAATCAAGAATATGAGATAAAGAGGGCAGCATTTGCCCCAAAACTAAGTTAATAAATTAGCAGGAAGGATGGATAGAAATGGGAAGCAAGGAAAGAAGTGGACAAATGTAGTTACATTATTGTGGCAACTAATAACATGAAGCAATATGTTTTAAATTGTTTGATGTATAACCAGAGTGCTCTTTAGAGGCAAGGTGGATGAAACTTCATCTCAAATATATTGGACAAATTATCAGGAGGATAAAGATAATTATTTGCTATACATGTACTTGGGAAAAGACATATTGTGGGGAAAGGAAAGAGGTCAGAAATAGAAGAAGATCCTGAACAAGACAAACTGATACAATGACTGCAACATCGGGCTTGAATGTATCAGAGATTCAGCATGCAGGATAGACAAAGGTCCAGGTGTGTTATTCATATAGATGTAATTGACTCAAGTGCACATAATAATAACAATAATGTGATTGGTAAACTTTCACCAAAGCCAATAAAATGTCAAAAAGTGTACAAAAACAAAAGTTAAGAAAAAATGTAGTCTCAGAAGACAGAGAAAGAGAAAGCATCAATAGCAGATTGAAATGACAAATATTTTTAAGTGATCTAAAAGAGAATATAAAATAACTCTGATTATTATGTTAATGATCTAATAAAAATGGACAATATGCAAGAACAGATGGGAAATTCAAGCAGAGAAATGGAAACTCTCAGAAGCAATCAAAAGGAAATGCTAGAAATAAAACTTTAATAGAAATGAAAAATGCATTTGATGGACTCATCAGCGAACTGGTAGTGATGAAAAAAGAATCAATGAGCTTGATGATATGTGAAGAGAAAGTTTTCAAACTGAAATGTAAAGAGAAAGAAAATGATAAAAAAGCAGATCAAAACATCTGAGAAGTCTAAAACAATTATAAAAGTTATAATAAATATATAATGAGAATATCAGAAGAGAGACTTGAGATTAGTTGAAATAATAATGAATAATTTTTCCCACAAATTCATGACAGACACCAAAGAACACATCCATGAAACTCAAGAGAATACCAATAAATTAAATGCCAAAAGCTTCACTCCTTAAGCAAACCATATTCAAAATACAGAAAACCAGAGGAAAAAATCTTGAAAGACACCAGGGAGTGGAAAAAAATATATCTTATGTATGGACACAAGCATAAGAATAAAACCAGACTGCTCATCCAAAGGTATGCAAGTGTTAAGAAAGAAGAATAATACATTTGAAGTGCGAAAAGGACAAAGACCAATTACAAAACAAAAGTCAATAGTCACTGATGTGTGGATTCATTGGATTATACAAGCTTCACAGTCAACATATTTAGTACTAGCATCTAGGAAATCAGAATATGAATTTCATTGGGAAAATCTGCTCTCAGGAACCTCTCCAGAATACTGAAGAGCAATGATATCTAGAGACTAAGGTGCACCTGATCCAGGCCATAGTCTTCACAATTACATGTTCTGCATCAGAGAGCTGGACAATGACTAAGGATGACAGAAAAAGAATTGATGACTTTGAGTTGTGGTACTGGAGAAGAGTGTTGCATATACTGTGGATGGCTAAGAGAACAAACAATTCTGTCTGGAGAGGGCAAAACTTGGCTGCTCATTGGAGGCAAGAATTTTGAGGCTCCATCTGACATACTTTGGGCTTGTTCCCAGAAGGGCCCAGTCTTTGGAGAAAAGCATCATGCTCGGGAGGGTGGAGGTACAGTGCAATAGGGGAAGACCTGGATGATATGGATGGACTCAGTGACTGGCCACCATGAGGGATGGAGAAGAGATTGAGATTGTTAATTATTTCAGCTTGGTCAGCTCCACAACCAACACTTTTGGCAACAGCAATCAGGTACTAAAAAGATGAATTTCACTAGGGAGGTCTACTGTCAGACATCTCTTTGAAGTGCTCAAGATTGAAGATGTCAGTCTCGGGACTAAGGGTCTGATCCAGGCCATGGTCTTAGCAATTACATGCTATGCACCTGAAACCTGGACAATGACTAAGGATTATAGAAAAAGAATTGAGACCTTTGTGTTGTAGTGTTGGAGAGGAGTATTGAACATTCCATGGACAGCCAAGAGAACAAACAGGTCTGTTTTGGAGAGGGTGAATTTCTCCTTGGAGACAAGGATTGGAAGTTTTATCTCACATACCTTGGGCATGTAGCCAGGAGGGACCAAAATGTGGAGAAGGACATCATGCTGAGAAGAATGTAGGGACAGTGTGGGAGAGGAAGACCCTAAGTGAGATGGATTGACATGGGGCCCGTCACAATAATCTGCAAGAGGATTGGCTAGTCTTGCCAGTAAATCAAACAGCTATAGCTACAGAGATCAGATCTTCCTCCAGCAGTGAAGAGGAAAGAGACTTCACCACCACCAGAAAAAAGCAGCTATGGACAAAATGGAGACATAAGGTGAGATGAGATTAGACCTTAGCAGTGTTGAGGGGAGTGGCACAGGGAGAGCCAATACTAACAGGACTGAGAAATTTGTTGGACAATTGGGTAGAAAGTCAATATTGGCAAGACTGAGAACTTTATTGAACGGTTGAGGAGGGGGTCAAGGAAGCCAGTATTGAAAGGACTAAGACTTTGGCAATACTTAGAGCTGCAAGGCCTTCAGCTGATCCACACAGTCAAATGTCTTTACATAGTCTATAAAGCACAAGTAGACATTCTTCTGATATTCTTTACTTTCAGCTAGGATCCATCTGACATCAACAATGATATCCCTGGTGCCATGGCCTCTTCTAAATCCTGCATGAAATTCTGGCCGTTCTCTGCATTTTTGACTGTTTTAGCAGGTTTTGAATGATCTTCAGTAACATTTTCCTTGCATGTGGTATTAATGATATATTTAGATAGTTTCAGTTGGATCACCTTCCTTGGAAATGGGAACAAATAAGGACCTCTTCCAATCTATTGGCCAGACAGCTATCTCCAAATTTCCTGGCATAGACAAAGTAGACCTACCAAATAAAAGTGTTTCTCTTTAGAATAATGCTCAGGTGAATTATATGCACATTAAATTGTGAGAAGCATAGAACTAGGTCATTAGCAAACACTATGGGGATAACTTCACATATGCAGAGTGGTAGCACAGTCAGAGAGGAAACTCAGGGATTGGGAGTAGGAATTGATAAAAAGTCATCAATTTGCAGACACTTAAAAATTTAAGTACATGCTGCTTATTGAAAAGTTAATGCTTCAAGTCTGTATCCATAAATATTAGATCCTTGGTTATACTGTAGAGTTGTTCTACCTTATCTGTACAGTTGTTATGAATCAGAATTGACTAGATGGCAATAGGTTTGCCTTTCTGTTTTCTTCATGTAATTCAGAATTGCAGGACAATAGATATCCCAAACAATATTCGTAATGTGATATTAATGAATATTTTCTTAAACAAAACAGAAAGTAATGGTTTTAATAACCTTTTTGTTGTTTTGTATCTTTGAGTTGGAACCCATCCATACCTCACCCTCCTATAGCTTTTCAGAGGCTGTAAATTGCACTGGAAGAGACTGCCCAATCTTTCTCCTATGGAGCAGTTAGTAGATTTGAGCCTTCCATCTTTGGGTTGTAAGCAAAACCTCTTATCCACTAAGCTACCAAAGCTCCCTTTTAGTGAATAGTAATGAGTAAAATGCCAAGCCTTTTAATAAGATAAATGAAGGGAAAAGTAGATCATAAGAAATAACAAATATAGGAAAAAAAGCACAGCTATGAACCAATTTAGCCCAGTTAAATCATGGCCAATGAAGCACTGATGATATAGATGAGAATTTTTGAAATATTATTGAATTGCAGTGTTAACTTGGATGAGAACAATTAAAAGTTAAAACATGCTAGTGAACAAATGTGGTATCTTGTCCATACTAAGAGGTATAACTACAGAGAAGAAGAAGAAGGAAACTCTGGTCATTTAGTAGTAAGGAGTTGTGCTGCCAATCCAAAAGCTGTCAGTTAGAATCTACCAGCTAGTCAACAAGAGAAAGATGGGCAATCCAAAAATCTCCCATGCAATTAACACTTTCTAAAACGCACTGGAAAGTCAGCTATGAGTTAGTTATGACTTGATGGTACATCAGAGCAGCGGAGAAGAACAGACAGGGCACATTTGGGGGAAAAAGAAGAAAGCATATGCTAAAGTGGAGCAGTTGAGAAATTCTGCAGCAGAGGCATCTGCTCAGAAGACCTCAGTCCTGCCAGAGTTATAACACAAGTATAGATTTATTTAATAAAAAGGCAAACTACATCTTTCTACTGTATGTGCCTCACAAAGGGGAAAAATGAAAGCTGTTTTTGTTACTGACACCAGGCTGGGTATGCCATAGTAGTGCAGCCGCCGTGAGGCTGTGATTTATCAAGTACACCATCTGTTCCTATAGCAGCACCTGCGTATATGCCGAATCCACCTACTTGCCAGTGATACCTATTTTCCTACCAGTGAATATATCAAAAGGTACTCTAATCTCTAGCATAATGTTGCAATCTTTGCAATGTATCTTAATAACTAAACACTGTTGACTAAATAATGAATCTATTCTGCTGAGTTTCAAAGTCTTTTCTGTTTTTTTTTTCTTTTCTGTTTTACACTGAACTTCCTTTTAATTGTTAGGTAAACTTGCTAAGAAACCATTAGCAAATCATGATACTATAGAATTATATTGAATTTTTTAAGCAAAATACTATTTCTAAATAACTATATTTAGTTCCTGGGATAGTTTCAGACTGTCTAAGTACCTGGTGTGCAATAAAAAAAATGCTCTAAACGTTTTACCCTAGGAAATATTTTTTAATCAATTGCTGTAAGCAAAAAAGCAGAATAGATTGACCTCTTGAAAATACTAATATGCCTGTGTGCCTTCAAAGAAGCCACTTATTGATTAGAAACATTCTATCATCTTGAATTTGGAGCACATTTTATTGAGGTATACTGGATACTAGCAAATGCTTTAAAAGGTAAAGATTTTTAAAAAGAAAAAGTAGTACAGCCAATTGCATGTGCCCCAAATAAAAAATCCCGTCAGCATAATGGTCTTATTCCCATTCAGCAAGGACACTCTTTTGCTGCACCAACTGAAGCGCTTGCCCGAGGAGGGAGTGCTAGGACTCTGTGATAGCTTATTATCTGGCTACATTATCTCATTTCTCAGTCTTTGGCTCTGAATGTTACTGACAATAAAAAAAAGTTACTGCAAAAAATATTTAACAAGAAATTGAACTCATTATGTGGGCAACATACAATAATTTGAACCAATCTTCAAAAATTGCATGAGCCTGAATTCTCTTTAAAGACACATATTGGGAAAATCTACTATATGGTACAATAAACTAAAAAGAGATGTACAACCAATCAATCCCATTGCTACGGAGTCAGTTCCCACTCACAGTGAGATTTCATCAGTTTCAGAGGCTGTAGGTCTTTATGGGAGGAAATGAAATGGTCCATATTTCTTCTGTCGAGCAGTTGGTGAATTTCAACCCTTGACTTCTTGATGAGTAGCATAATGTTCCTGGCTGCTGGAAATTAAAAGGCCCATCGCCATGGGAAAGTCTTCTGTTAGGGACCTCTCCAAAGTACTAAAGAGAAATGGTGTCTCTCTGGAGACTAAGGTGTGTCTGATACAGGCCATGGTCTTCGCAATCACTTGTTATGCATCAGAGAGTTGGACAATGACCAAGGAGGATAGAAGGAGAATTGATGCCTTTGAGCTGTGGTGCTGAAGAAGAGTATTGAGAATACCATGGACTGTTAGGAAAACAAACAGATTCATCCTGGAGAGGGTTAAACTGGGTGGCTCCTAGGAGACAAGGATTCTGAGGCTCCATCTAACATACTTTGGACATGTTGTGAGAAGAGACAGGTCCTTGGAGAAGGATATCATGCTTGGGAGGGTGGAGGGACAGCGCAGGAGAGGAAGGCCCTCTATGAGGTGGATTGATTCAGTGACTGGGATAATTGGGATGGGAGTGTCGGAGACAGTGCGATTGGCACAGGACAGAGCGGGTTTAGGGCTGTTGTACATAGGGTCGCTATGAGTCACAAGCGACTCGACGGCACATAACAACAACAAAACATAATATGTTATACAATACATCACTGTTGTTGTTGTTGTTGTTAGGTGCCATCAAATTGAATACAACCCATAGAAACCCTCCAAACAAAAAAAGATCTGAACCTTGTGTTATTCTGTGCCATCCTACACTTCCTGATGCATTAGAGCTCATTGCAGCAGTCACTTTGTCAATCCACCTGGCTGAGGGTCTTCCTCTCCTTCTGACCCTCTGTCTTTCCCAGCATCATGTCCCTCTCCAAGGAATAGTCCCTCCTAGCAACCTCCTCGATATACGTGAGGTGCAGCTTTATCATCTTTGCCTACAAATAGAAGCCTGGATGCACTTTATCCAAAACATATTTCTTTGTTCTTTTGGCAGTCTATGAGATGTTCAGTACTTTTCTCCAATACCACAGCTTAAAGGCACCAATTCTTCTATCATCCTTATTAATTGACTGACTCTCAGATACATAGCAAGTAATCAAAAAGATCATGACCTGAATCAGATTCACCTTAGTCCTCAAACTGACTGACTTAATTACTCCTCAATAATTTGGGCAGATTCCTAACTGCAGACTTTCCCAGTACAATATGTCTCCTGATTTCCTGACTTCTGGTACCAAGGGTGTTAATTGTGAATACAAATAAGATGAAGTTGTTGACAGTTTCAATCCTTTCTCTGTTTGTAATAATGTTCCCCATTTGTCCAGTGGTTAAGAATCTTTGCTCTTGAGGTTTTCTTCGTTTATTTGTTTTTGTACACTGGATTTATTTGGGGACAAAAGATTATGTGACTTGCATAAGGAGAGTCAGAATTATAAAAGACTTTGCATTAGTCACTAAGCGAAAACATATAAATTCAATCTGTGGAGTGAAAATGTAGGGATTATTCAAGCCAGTGAGAACTGAAGGACATTTATGGAAGAGAATCAAGAAACACTGAGAAAAGTTGACAAGCACTGTGGCAATTGGACACAGACATTCGGATGGCGGGGGAAGAAGAACAAACTGGGGAGGAGCGTAGAGAGAATGGTGCAGCAATGAAGGAATGAAAACCCCAAATCCCTGTAAATGTTCATTAAAACTAATAAAATTTAATAATAAAAAAAAAGAAACACTGAGAAAAGTTATGCTATCAAGAAATGATATCATACACAACTATTTGATGCTCTTTAAAAAGATATAGGTAGACTGATTTATAACTTATTTGGAATAAGCTGTAATTATGATGGAAAAAATTAAAATTATGTGCTGCATTAGTCTAAATAGTAAACACTGGTATATAAGATGTAAATTGGGGAGAAGAGAGTAGTAAGAGCTATTTGTATAAACAGAGCTATTTGGGAAGGATAGAACAAAATCTCCAGTACTTAGGGAGGTGGAAAGCATTTCTAATCTAATAAAATTTGGATCACCTTTAAGTTTTTCATGTCATCAAACTATCCACTTACGTCACTGTGGAATTCAGCATAGCTAATGCTCCTTTGTCTCTGTGTTCTTCTCATTTGAATTCTCCTGGCTATAGGAAAGCAGTTTAAATTTTCTTGCTCCAGCTATACATATTTTTTTACCTGTGTTCTCAGCTCTTTAATCTTTGTTTTCTTGATGTTGAGATGCAATCCATATCGAAGGCTATATTCTTTAATCTTCTGCAACAAGTGATTCAAGTCCTTCTCACTTTCAGCAAGCAAGCATAGGTTACTGATGAGTCTTCCTCTGATTTTGAAGCCACATCCTTCTTCATAGAATCTAGCGTCTCAAATAATTTGCTCAGCAAACAGATTGAATAGGTATGGAGAGAGAATACATCCCTGATGCAGTTCTTCCTTAATTTTAAACCATGTATTGTACTTTTGTTTGCACAAGTCTTCTGGTTCGACAGACCCCTGGTCTAGGTATAGATTTTACATTGAACACAATTAAGTGTACTGATATTCTCATTTTTCTCAATATTAGTAATAACTTGTTATAATCCTCACAGTCTAATGTATTTGCATAGTCAACAAAACATAAGTAAAGTTTATTCTGGTATTCTTTGCTTTGAGACAGGATTCATCTGACATCAGCAAAGATATCCCTGGTGTTACAGCCTCTTTTAATGTTTAAAATTAAAGCAAAACAAAAATTTTAAAAGAAATGCCCAAAGTAAATAACTAAATGAATAACAAATAGTAATAAAAGTAAAACAGACACATTACGATAGATTTTCTGGTTTACACATCTGATCTTCAGATTATTTGCAGGGTGGAAGGAAATTTATGAGATCTGGATTAGCATACCAAAAAACACCCCCAAAAATACACACCAAAACCCCAAAATCAACAAAACAAATCCATCCAAAGCTTTCTAGTTGTTGTTGTTGTTGTTGTTACGTGCCGTTGAGTCGTTTGCGACTCATAGCGACCCTATGTACAACAGCCCTAAACAGTGCTCTATCCTGTGCCAATCTCATTGCCTCTGACACACACCCGTTCCGAGTACCCCAGTCACTGAATCAATCCACCTCATAGAGGGTGTAACTATACAATAAATATACTAGTGAAGTGAAATACATTACTATTACCAAATGTGGACCCTTAAACATTCAGAAAGTAATTATTTTTTTTGTCTTCATAGACAAATCAGATCTCCTTTATGCAATCACAAAAATTATAATTAAAAGTTTGAAAGAGATGCCTTAAATATGGTTTCCCATTATTGTAGAGTGAGTATGAGGATTCATGGGAGGGAGGGTGGAAACAGAGGGGTGAGGATAGGTGGGAAGTGGGGGTTGTACAATTTGATGGCAGGGAGTGTAGGAAATAGGAAATACCTGGTGTGAAAAACAATGTAGTTGAACTTTGTAAATAAACTGGTATATTTTTTTTTAAAGTTAAAAATATGCTAAAAAAGGAATAACATACAGTTGTGGAAATAGAACAAAAAATGTTTCTAAAAGATAGAGTTATATAAGAAAATGTTACTTGTTTCAAAAGAAAGTTTTGGACATAATAAACTTAAAATACATCAAACCAAAGCATGTTAATATCACCATAGTTTGTTTTTTTTTTTAAGTAATACAGTCATATCAGGCTGGGAAGATGAGTGGAATGGCTGGATTCTGCAAAGCTGTGCTTTCTGGTTTGGGGTTGACACTAGGGTGTAACTCTTGCTTGCAATAGGGTGTGAGCTTATCAGATTTGGTTTCTTTAAGAAGGCTTTTGAGCCTTTGGGCCTATGGCCATTGGCCTGGTTTTTATGAATCTCCTCCACTTCCAAAAAGCTTGCCTCCAGAAACTCTATGAATTTGAAGAAAAGATGAAAGTTTATAGGTTTGCTATGGGTTATTTATGACTCTATGGCACTTAACAACAACAACTCATATAAAAAATTGGATATACTTATTATAGCAAAAAATGCTAAGACTGTGTTAAAAAATTCTGGCATAGTATACCCAATACACAGAACATACATGTTACGCAACATTTGCAGAGAATTTCCCCCCATTAACTCTCATTCACAAGTTTCAAAATATTACTTTTTTATTATATTTATATGATAAATCTGTCAGCTATAAATCATGATTAACAAGTTATGGGTAGAGATTGGTAGTGTTTCAGATGTCAAAAAGTGTACAAGTAGAACTGTGTATTTGCTGTTGTGCATGTGAGGCAAGATTTAAGAGCAGTGGAACTGCAGTCAATCTGAATCCAGTTACCTTGTGATCACAAGTCAGAACTGCCCTTTCCAGGTGAAGGTCTCAGAATCCTGCATCTGCAACTCACCTCTGCCTCTTGCTATTTAAGAGAGCTAGAGGTTTAAACAGCCCAGGTATGGCAGCTGGCCAGCTAGATAGCAGGGTAGAATACATACAGCTGCCATGAGTTGGCCTCACCCTCCTGAGGAGCTTCTCGAGCCTGGCTGCACTTCGAAGGGAAGAAATAACCATTTCTGTCTGGACTGAAGAAAACAGTTTTGAGAGAAGGGATGCAATCTTGCCAGGAGAGGGATTGGTCTAGAAACACTGTGGTAGGTCAGTGAGGATTTGCTAGCAACAAGATCTATCTGTCAATACACCTAGATAAAGTTGTTATTAAATTCATTGGGGGGAGGGAAGTAAATCCACATGAGCATTTGGAAAAAAATACCACAACGTATAGTGGACTGTGAAACTGAGTAGGGTTGTATAACACACAGAAATGTTTAACACATGTGTTATTTATAATAAAAACTACAGTAATAATAAATGAACGAAATATACTGTAAATGAAGGACAGTATGAAACACAATGTATATGCATGATAAAAATATTAATTACAAAAGGAAAAAAATAACAAAATACTATCACTGCTATGACAAGGAAATACTTAATTGTACACAAAGGAAACAACTCTTTTTCTAAAAAAAATCTTTTACAATAAGAATAAAAAAGATCCCTTACATTTGACATATTTTTCTTTTTTTTATTCTTACTCCTAAAATATAACTTTATAGATTTCAAAGTAGTCTAGAAATTAAGTTCTAAAATCCTTACTGGCTTTCTAAGAATATTTAAAAAAGTAAAGTCAGGTGCTACAATTCAGAAGTATGAATTAGAACTGAGATGCTCTTTGTTCTGTTTATTGTGGACCATTTTCTTATATAGAAGAGAGAAAGCATTTGCTGTTTAAAATAAAGCCAATATTCTCTATATTAAATATTGAATTTCTTTTTCTTTGCTGGAAGATGGATACAGGGGGAAAAATAAAACCTTGCTAAAGTTTGCTCAAAAATGTTTTGAAAATTGTGACTCAAAATTTAACTTCCTTTATAAAATATAATTGTGAAATTTGAGCGAAGTATTGGAATCGTCAGTGTAGTCTCAACAGATATGATTTACTACCTTGGAAAATCCAAGAGGGGGTCAACTATGAGATGGCTCTTACTGAATGGTACATGACAAAAACACCATTATTACATGGAAGCAATTATTATGCTAAATGAAATTAAATATCAGATTTAAATCAGCTGCACTATGTTCTTCCATTATGTTCTTGTTATTATTAGGTGATGACGAGTTGAGTGCAACTTATAGTGACCTTATGAACAACAGATTTGAACCCTGTCATATCCTGTGCCATCCTCATCCTCTCAAGTGTTGGCATACTTGAGTAAATTGCTGTAGAATTGTGTCAGTCCATCTCTTTAGTGTCTTCCTCTCTTTCACCAACCTTCCACCTTTCCAAGCATGATGTCTCTTTCTAAAGAGTAGTCTTTCCTAACAACATGCCCAAAGTATTTTCCCAGTAATAAGATTGAAAACTGGTTCTGAAATAAAGTTAATGTGGAAGAAACATATCTGATAATCAAATAAAAAATAAAGGATAAATGTTGTAGCTTTCATTCAGGATAATTAAGAATTCAATTTAAAAGGGATATATAATTAGGTATTATTGTCATAACAGGAGTCCAGAATAAAAGCTGCATAGTGGAGTGGACGTGGGGGGAGGTACTGTATAACAATGAAAGAATTTTTCTTTTGCTTTTCAAAGAGAAGAACGAACTGGGGAGGGGGTGTGAGGGGTAGGCAGGGAGAAAAGTGCAGCAATGAATGAATGGAAATCCAAAGTCTCTGTAAATTTTCATTAAAATTAATAATAATTAAAAGTGAAATACAAAAAAAAGAATTCAGTCATTCCTACTTTTAGATAGAGATAGTAATGGCTGCCCACCATTACTAGAAAAAGAAAGGTTTCTGCAAAGGGCAAGAAATTAGAATGCAATCAAATTTGAAATTAAAATGTTACCTAGAAATAGGTAATATATTTTCCCCGTTTGATAACACCAGTGATTTCAGCATCCATAATTGAAAGATAATGAGTAAACTCTGAGGAAGTGAGATTTAGCCAAGATGACAAATGACAGATCTTGGGAGCTAGACAGTATGTCCCATATTCTCATTTAACAAGTTATTTTTTCATTTTTTTTAAATGTGTGAGACTTGAGCAATATAAAAAGAAAACAGGAAAAAAATATGATGGATTTGAATTTTAGAGTTGGCAAAGAAAACTGAATATGCTGCCCGAAGAATGAAAAATCAATTTTAGAAGAAATAAAACCAGAATTATCCTTAGAAATAATAGCAATCACATGCATGTGAAATCTGGACAACGAATAAGGAAGGAAAAAGATTATATTATGCCTTTCAATTGAAGTGTTAGGGAAGAATGTTGACTGCTAGAAGAATGAATAAATTTCTCTTAGAGGAAACAACCAGAATGCCCCTTAGAAGCAAGGATGGTAACAACTCATTTTGCATACTTTGAACATGTTATCAGGGTAGACTAGACCCTGGGAGAGGAAGATCGTGCATGGTGATGTGGAAGGTTGGAAAAGAGGGTGAGTACACTCAATGAGATGACTTGATTCACTGGCTGGCACTGTGGGCTCAGGAAAGCATGCTGTTCTTTTCTAGCCATTGGACTTTCTTAAGGAAATGTCCAAAATAAGAATGATAGAGGCACATATTAGGCCTGATTTAATGTGTTCTGAACAAAAGAATTGGTGTCAGATGGATTTTGACTGAAAGCAGAAAGTACCAGAAGGATGTCTATTTGTGGCTTATCACCCATGCAAAGGCATTTTTGACTGTGTGAATCTCAACAAAGTGTGGCTAACATTGAGAAGAATGGGAATCTCAGAACACTTGAACATAGTATGCAAAACTTCTATTTAAATCAAGAAGCTGTTTTCTAAATAGAGCAAGGGAACACTGTGTGGTTCATAATTAAGAAAGGAGTGGGTCTGGAATATATTCTTTCTCAACATTTTCTCAAGCTATATAACTAACAGATTGTTCAAGAGGCTGGAATTTATGAAAAAGAATGTGACATCAAGATTGGAAGAAGACTCATCAACAACTTGAATTACGCAGATCACACAATCTTGTTCATCAAAACAGAGGAGTATTTGAGGTATCTGTTGCAGAAGCTCAAGGACTGTAAACTTCAATATGAATTGCATATCAACATCAAGAAAACAAAAATCCTTACCATTGGGCCAACAGGTAGCATCATGCTGGATGATTAAAAAATTGATACTATTAATGATTTCATCTTGCTCAGATCTATAATCAATATCCTTGACATCAGCAATCAGGAAATCAAAAGACAAGTTGCATTGGGAAAATGTACTGTCAAAGAGTTCTCCAGAGTGCTAAGTGATGTCAGCCTACAGACTAAGGTGCACCTGACCCAAGCCACTGTCTAATCAATTGCTAGCTATGTATCTAAGAGATGGACAATAACTTAGGATGACAGAAGAAGAATTTGTGGTTTTGAGTTGTGGTGCTGGAGAAGAGTATTAAACATACACTGGATTTTCATGTCTGTCCTGGAGAGAGTGAATCTAGGATGCTCCTTAAAGCAAGGATTTTGAAGCATTGTCTCTTAGACTTTGGGCTTGTAATCAAGAAGAGGTAATCCTTGGAGAAGGACATTATACTTGGAGGGTGGAGTGTCAGTGCAAGAGGAAAAAAAAATCCTAGATGAGATGCATTAACACAGTGGGTCAGGTGTGTCAGAGATGGTGTGACTGGCTTGGGCAAAGTTCAGAGCCATTGTTCTTAGGGTCGCTATGAGTTGTAGTTGACTCAGTGGCACAAAACAACAAACAATATTATATATATATATATATATATATATATATACACACACACATACATATGATCTTTGACATTTTTATTCCAAAAGATTTCAAACAGCTGCCTTGCCTGAACATTAAGGACAGTTATTGTACCTTGCTTTGTTTTCTCTGACTTAATGGTAGCCATGAAAAACTGGAATATTAATGCTACTTCTCTCTAGAAGATAAAATAAACAAACAAGAAAAAGAAAACAAACAACCAACAAAACAAATCCAAAACAACAAATAGAATCAATTCACATTTGTGTCCAGTTGGGTTTTAGGGAAGCAGACACTGAAGTTTGGAGTTTAGAATGAAAGACGATTATTAATGATTACATATCTAAAGGAACAGTGAGAAGTGTGAAGTCAGAGTACAAATGCAAGCCCAGAAAACGCTCACATAATTTAATCAGAAGCTCTGGAACCTATATTTCCTATAAGATATCCAAAATCAAGCCATGGCAGATGAATCTTTTTACTTGGACTGAGCAAACTATAACTAGTCCTCTACCTATTGATAGATTCTTTTCCTTTTTATGAAAAATTTCCTTATTGCTTTGAAATGGTTGGAAAAACCCTGAATAATTCTTGTTCTTTTAAAAAGAAATTAAAGATGGAGAGACTTCAGTGTAATTGTTTGGGGCATAGCATCAGAAGGACTACAATTAAAAAAAACAACAACATACTATTTGGTAGTTTCTTTTCTTTTCTTTTCAGTTCACCCAGGCTCACATTTATTGAATAACTGCTATATGCCAAAGCACAGGACAGAGAATACTGAAAAAGAAACAGTGATAAATGAGGTATGGTACTTATCTTCCAGAAGTTTACCAAGCAGAAATGACAGCATTACAGGGGCACATAAATATAAAAAACAAAACAAAAAGAAGATTCTGCTGAAATAAACAGACGCTGATAGATATTTAGGCAGTGTGCTCTGGTTTCATTGAGCTTGAAGTATAGTTAATTCAGGATAAATAGAGATTCTCATGGATTTTGAAGAATGATTAGAAAAGAAAAAAGGACATAGTTGTCTAAAAGAAATAAACAGTAACTTTATAAATCCATGTTCTCATTATTGTTTTGGTCTATACTAGTAGTGAAATATACACTAGTGATAACAGAATAGGGTAAGATTGTTCTTAGGGTTTTATGATTTCTAGCAGACTCCACTTCACCTAACAATGATGATGATGATAATCTATGCAAAATATGTTGTTGTTGTTGTTATTGGCCATTATGTCACCAGCGACTCACAGTGACCCTATGTAAACTAGTTCTGAACTGTCCTATCCTGAGCCAATCTCACTGTCTCCAACACACCTAACCCCATTATCTCAGTTACTGTGTAAATCCATCTCATCCAGGTTCTTCTTCTCTTGTTATCCCTCTACTCTTGCAAAGCATGATGATGTCCTTCTCCAAGGACTGATCCCTCCTGATCAAATGCCCAAGATATGTGACAAAGAGCTTAAAAATCTCTGCCTCCCAGAGCAACTTGATCTCACGTTCTTCAGAAGAAACCTGTCTATTCTTTTGGCAGTCCATTAAATGCTCAATGCTCTTCTCTAGCACTACAACTCAAAGGTACCAATTCTTATTTTGTCATCCTTAGTCATTGTTTAGCTCTCTGATGGATACTAAGTGATTTCAAAGACCATGGCCTCTATCAGGTGTACCTTAGTTTCTTAACTCATATTCTTGCACTCTGGAGAGGTCCTCAAGAGCGGATTTTCTCAATGGCATTTATGTTTTACTTCCTGACTGCTGGTGCCAAAAGTATTGATTATGGACCTAAGCAAGCTGAAGTTGTTAACAATTTCAGTCTCTATCTATCATGGGTCTGCCAATTGTCCCAATGGTGAGGACTTTTGTCTTCTTGATATTGAGCTTCAGTACATATTGAAGGCTATAGTTGTTGGTCTTCTGCAGTAAGCCCTACAGGCTCTTCTTAGTGTCTGTAAGCAAGACTGTGTCATCTAATAATGCAGGATGTTGTTATCTGAACAAAATTTTCATATGGACCTGTGGTGTAATGGTGTCGAGTTTAACTTCCCATATGGCTTTTCTAGTGTATATGATTTAACTATGTGGAAGGGTGAGGGTGTGCGAGCGAGGCATTGGCTTATCCACAAAGGAATTGCCTATGTAACATTCCACAAGAAGATTGGCTAGTCTCACCAATAAATTGTACATTTCTACCTGCTGAAAGAAGTTCTTTCCCCATCAGAAAAAAGTTATTCCCACACAAGAAGGTATTCTTCACCGAGCCAAAGAAGAGAGATATTCCCCAACTTGTTTAGGATGACATCAGCAGTGACAGCTGACCTGAAGAATTGGATGTGAGATTCAACTTTGGGATAGGGAAGCCAATGTTGGTGGGACTGAGAATTTTGTTGAATAATTAGAGCTATAAAACTTGAGGCTGAGGTGACTGTGTGTACATTTTGGGAACTGTATTTTTGTGATTAATCTTAATCAGAATATTTTAACTTCCCCAATACTGACCAATAATGGCTTTGTGTTATTCATGCTGTGGGAAGGGATAATTTCCTCCTGAAAAGTTGATCAAGGTCAGATTTGGCACACCTCACGTGGTCCTTGCTCTTTTCCCAAACGGTCATTATCAAAATACAGATGTTTCCAAAGGAAACTAGGTGACTGAATTTTCTTAGATTAATTTATTTAAAGACTCCATTTTTTTTGTTTCAAATGTTCTTCAATTTAATGCATTAGAAGAATGTCTGTTTGTATTTTATTGACTATGCAAAGGCATTTGATTGTGTGGCTCATAACAAACTATGACTAATATTGAGAAAAATTTGAATCCCAGAACACTTAATTATGCTTATATGAAACCTATATCTAGACCAAGACGCTGTTGTCTGAAAAGGGCAAGGTTTAAAATTAGTAAAGGTGTGCATCATGGTTGTATTCTTTTACCTTTTTCAATATTTAGGCTGAGTTAATCATTTGAGAAAATGGATTCTATGAAGAAGAACGTAACACCATGATTGGGGAAGACTCATCAACAACTGGCCTTATACAAATGATACCAGATTATTTACTGAATGTGAGGAGAACTTCAAATGGTTTCTTCAGAAGATCAAAGCCTTCAGTATGGATTACATCTCAACATCCAGCAGACAAAAATTCTCACCACTGGACCAATAAACAACACCATGACAAAGAGAGAAAAAATTGAATTTGTATACAATTTCATCTTACTTGGATCAACAATTGACACCTTTATTTGGTAGCAACAGTCAGGAGATCCAAAGATATATTGCATTGGGTAACTTCTGTGTAGGATCTCTCCAAATTAGTGAGGAGCAATGATATCAGTTTGGAATGTAAGATGCATCTGATTCAGACAATTGTCTTTTAAATCCCTTGTTATACATTTGAGAGGTGGATAATAACTAAAGATGACAGAAGGAAAACTGATGTCTTTGAGCTGGTGGTGTTGGAGAAGGGTACTACCCTTGGACTGCCAAAAGAACAAACAGTTATGCCTTGGAGAAAATACAGCCAGTGTTTCTTGGAGGCAAGGATAGTAAAGCTTCATCTCACGTATTTCGGGCATTTTTCTAGGAGAGGATATTTCTTGCAAAGGGACATCATGCTTGGAAAGATGGAGGCTCAGGGAAAGAAAGGAAGACTCTCAAAGAGATATATCAAAACAGTAATTACCACAATGAGCAAAAGCATGTCAGAAATTATGAGGATGGTAGAGGATAGGACAAAGTTCAGATCTCTTGTTAACAGAGTTGCTATGAATCCTATTTGACTCAAAAGTTGCTTAAAAATAACAATATTCATAACTTTCTCATATTGCCTAATATTATAGATTCTAGTACAAATAAAAGAAAATTATAAGACATTTATCTTCCTAGTAGATTAAAATGAAGCAACACTCTACATTTATCATCTTGTATGTGCTTCTAAAAGAGGGAAGGGAAAACTGAATTAGCGACAGGACATCAACTACCTCATGGGTGAAAACAGTCAAGACTCCGATGGTTTGGTTTGATGTTCTTCAAACTTGTTTACAGATATTTCTCTACATAATTTTCATTTTTTAAAATTTATCCTGCAATTATCTACGACAGCCAAGTAAACTTTTTAATGTTTTTAGTTTTTTTATTTTTTATCTTAGCCAAGTACTTTTTAGGCATCCTGACTTGGGATGTGGCTGTTGTTATGTGCTACTGAGTCAGAACCAACTCATATCTAATCCATTAGTGGGTTTTCAGAATTACTAATCACATGGTAGGTAGGAGATTGTCCATTTTTCTCCTACCAAGTAGCTGCCAGATTGGAACTAAATGTCATGTTGATAGCACAACTTCTTATCCCTAAGTCACAAAAGCCATTTTTAAAAAAAGGTTTTAAAATTATTTTATTAATTTTAGTGAACATTTACAGAGATTTTGGACTTCCACTGATTCATTGCTACACTTTTCTTCTTGCCCACTCCTCTCGCCCCAGTTCGCACTTCTCTTTGAAAAGTAAAAGAAAAATTCCTTCATTGGTATACAATCCCCACCTCCATCCCGAGTACACTCCACTATGTAACCTTCATTCTGGACTCTTGTCATTACCATAATACACTATCATATATCACTTTTAAACTGTTCTCTCCCTCATTTGTTTCAATGCAGTATACATAATTTATCCAGTTTTTCTCAGTTTTACACCAAAGTAAACATGATAGACTTCTTTTAAGGCTCTCAGTTGCTTTTTATGATTAAAAAATATCAGTGGTCTCTATCATACTTAAAAATTATCAATTCATTTATCTATTTAGTCCTGTACCTTATTAGACTTCTACAAATGGTCTTAAAGGTGTCCAGGTGCAATTTGCTTGCTCTCTGTGAGAGAGAGCTGGGTTTTCACTGAACTGTGAATGTAGGAATGCAAGTAATTTTCCTATTAGGTACTTAAGGTACTACTCTGAATACACAGACATTTTTCAGCAGCTTTCATCTGAAAGGCAATAATTCTACATTTTAAGTTCAAGCAAATGTACGGTCCATAATATTAGATTATTTGTAGTTGGCAGAATATTCATAGACAAAGTCAAACAGAAAATCTGTCTAAAGGATGGGATAAAGTGAGTCAGTGTGCTGTGGCCCCTATGTAAACAGGCATTTAGGTGAATCCTAATGCAGTCTTTCCATCTTAAATGGCAAAAGCTAGAGACATATTCACTTAAGAATCTTATTTTATTTAAGTTTTATCCAAAATAATTCTAGCTCCAGTCCATTGATTTAATTTATTAAATAAATACTTAATGATTAGATGCTAATTGTCAGAAACTAGGCCTCCAAAGGCGAACAAAGTAAACACAGCCCAGCCTCTCAAGACTTCTAGTCCAGTGAGATATATGGCATTGAAATAAGCAATTAGAACTCTCCACAAGGAATGCTATGAATGGTGATATAGGAGATAGAGAAGGCAGATGATACCTGAGGTAGAGTCATCTATGTGTATGTCTAAAAAAAACCATTCACACTGAACCTCAAGGACTAGGTTTAAGCTGAATCTATACTCTGCATGATACTAATATGTACTGTGTAAAATTACTAAAGCAAGGAAGAAGACTCCTTTCCTGAGATTTATCACAACAGCACCAGCAGACAGGAAATTAGAAGACATATTGCCATGGGAAAGTCTGCTGTTAGGGACCTCTCCAAAGTACTGAAGAGCAATGGTGTCTCTTTGGAGACCAAGCTGCATCTGATACAGGCCATGGTCTTTGCAATCACTTGTTATGCATCAGAGAGTTGGACAATGACTAAGGAGGATAGAGGAGAATTGATGCCTTTGAGCTTTGGTGCTGGAGAAGAGTATTGAGGGTACCATGGACTGCTAGGAAATCAAACAGATTCATCCTGGAAAGGGTCAAATCGGGCTGCTCCTTGGAGGCAAGGATTCTGAAGCTTTGTCTAACATACTTTGGACATGTTGCATGGAGGGACAGGTCCTTGGAGAGGGACATCATGCTTGGTAGGGTGGAGGAACAGCGCAGAAGGGGAAGGCCCCCTATGAGGTGGATTGATTCAATGACTGGGGTAATCGGGATGGGTGTGTCAGAGATGGTGCAATTGGCACAAGACAGAGCAGAGTTTAGGGCTGTTGTACATAGGGTCGCTATGAGTCACAAGCAACTCGATGGCACATAACAACAATAACAACAATCCTTGTCTTACATGAAAGAAACACAGTATATAGGAATGATTAAAAAAAATTTAAAAAATGCATTCCTGATCTCTTATGTAAAGACTGGAACAGTTTAAAAGACATTAAATATATCTCTAAAGTTTTTTCTACAGAGTCTGCCACCAAGTGTACCTGTGAATAGAAATGTCCTCTGATTCTTTTTGAATTATTTTCCAGTTTTCTCTCTCTACTTTATTGTGTTTGGTGTTTTGTTGTTGTGGTTTGGGGTGGATTTTTTTTCTTTCTTCAAGGTGGCTGTTTACTACTCTAAGTTCTGTAGGTGTAGAGATCATTCTATGATAAAAAGTCTGTTGTGGAGATTAAAAATAGTCCCTCTCCCCCAAGTTCACAGCTATATCTCTATTATATAACTTCTTTTAAATTAGATGGTTGCTTCCTAGAGAGAGAAAAATGATAAAATATCTCATAAGTCCAAAATATCCTCATTAGATCTCATGAGAGATGAGAATAATCAATCTGTATCCAACAGAGTCATTTTCAGAGATTTGTATTATCAGTGATCTGACACTTTAGAAGATTTTGCTCTCAGTAACATTGCTAGATGATTCTTCTCAAGGAAACAACCATACTAATCAGGTTTGAGATATCGGCAGTGCTCTCAAGCAAATAAGAAGGTAGGAAATATATTTGTACTCAGTAAATTCTTTGAGAAAGGTGGTCTCCTTAAGTATGCCCTTCGAAGGCTTAATTTCAATGCAAACTGCTGACTAAAAAAGATGGAGGTTTTAAGGTACCCAGAAATGCCTCTGAAGAAAACTTTGCAATCTACTTTCAAAAGGTCATAGGTCTAAAATCTCCATGGTATACAGGTCTACTCTGAAGCACAGGGAGTCACCATGAGTTAGAATCAACATGACAGTAGCTAGCTTTGGTCTCTTTAAAGTATATGTGCAATTGGCAAACAATTTCATTCTACCTTAGGAAACAAGGTACTAAAAGTAAGTAGAATTTCTTCCATTTTCTCTTGACAGATTTTCTTCTTTCTCTCAAAAATTAGATTATCTTTTTTTCAGACATTGTAAAGTATTTTGAAGGTAAAAGAGTATCTATTAAAGATAATATACAATGGCATAGGCTGATCGAATGAGGCTGATCTTGAAGTAAAAAAAGTCATCAAGGATGACTTTTGAAATCAAGTTAATCAAACATTTAAGCCTCAAGGAAGAAAGGCTATCCTGCTGTTTCTTTAGAGGCTAGGTTAAAATCTATTTTAGCCTCAAAAATACCTTAAGATTAAACACTTTCTTGCTGTTACTAAAGACATGTTTTTTAAATATCAATTAACATTATACTTGCTGTCTGCAAAGCAAAAGGATAGAATCATTCTTTTCCTTTAAGTTGCAACACTGGTAGAGAAAAGCATTAAAAAGTTGGTACCACTGGCACATTTCAAGATGAATTGAGTACTTTACTATTGTAAAACTTTAAAACCTAAGAAATGAACAAAGTGGGAGTGCTTGTATCTTGCACTAACCCACCCCTACCCAATATCAGGAAATTATATGTGCAGTGTGTGTGTGTATCTGTGCTGCAATCCCTAAGACATGTGATTTGAGGCCAGGAGAAGGATGGTCAATCTCCTCTTATGCAATTAACTGTCTCTGAAAACCCACCAGAGGGTCAGCTATGGTTCGGTTCTGAATCTATGGTACACAACAACAAACAATATCATATATATAATATCATATATTGCATTATATTAAGCCAGATTGCTCCTTGGAGACAAAGATAATAAAGCTTTACTTCACAAACTTTGCAGATATTGCTAGGAGAGGCTATTTTTGATAGGGGACACCATGCTTAAAAGGATAAAGAGTCAGTAAAGGAGAAGAAAACCTTCAACTGGATGGATTGAGACATGACTGCAGTAATAGGCTCAAGTGTGTCAAAGATTGTGAGGATGGCATATGATAGGACAAAGCTCAGATTTTTTGTGCATAGGGTGGCTATGTGTGGTATTCAATTTGATGGCATGTACAAATAACAACTATCATATATATATTTAATAAGACCCATACTATACAAATATAATAAAATGAAGTAGGCCTGATGGCATAGTTCATAACATTTCAGGCTGCTAACTAAAAGGGTCAGAATTTTAAATACATTAGCCACTCCAAGGGAAAGAGAGATAGTGAAAGAGAGTTAGTCTCTCCCATAAAGGTTGATAGCCTTGGAAACTTGATCGATGGTTGCTGTAGGTCAGCTTTATTGACAGCATTACATAGTCTTTATAGAAGCAGATGGCCAGGTTTATTCTTCCAAAGAGGCTTTGAACAACTGACCATTGGGACAGCTGACCCAGTTTGCCAGCAGCCAGGTGTGATTGACTGTTGTGACACCAGGCTTCTCTAGAAAGAACTGAGCAGTCTTGTACGCTGGAGATGGAAGGCAGCCTAGTTTTCAGTAGCACATGCATTAGTTGCTACTGCCGTGCCTTCTCTTCTTTTTAGAGTTATTGAGCTGGTATTACCTTCTCAGTCCATCCCACACACATACTCTACACGAATAAATCTCCTGAAGTACAGCTCTTAGTCTGTAATTCCCCTCTCAAGATCCCTTATGCCTTTTCCATCGCTGCTGACCAAAGTCCTCACCAGTTATTCAAGGCTCTTCACTATGCAGCCTCTGAGTTAGTGGCCTCTTTTCTCTTTTACACACTTAAAACTCAGCTGAAATGATGTACTCTTGTCTATGCTTCACACTTTTCTCACTCCCTGCTCTGTGCTCTTTTTACTGGAAATCCTAGCTCCATCATTCCCTATGATTTTAACACTTTTAGAGACATCTCTCTCTATTTCATTGCCATAGAATTGGAACCAACTTAGTTGACTCTCCAGAAGGTTTCTGGAGGCTGAATCCTACAAAGTTGCTGGGGGATTTCAATCACCTATGATGCAGCCAACTCCCTACATTCTTGGTCACCAAAATGCCATAATTTTCTTTACAATGAGACACCTAATATTCCATCTGGATATACTGGCTCTTTCTCCAGAAATTCTGTAACATTATTTTAATTCTTGGTTTATAAATTGTTTTTCCCTACTTTCTTCTGGTGAAATTTGGAATTGTTTTAATCCTTTTAGGAGAGCCAAGGCCCAGTTGGCAAAGATTATATTTTGCTATAGAAGGATACTCAAACTCAAATAAAAATAATGTTTTCCTGGAACTTGTAGATATATCATTTTCTCTCTAGAACTGTACATCTTTCCATATGGTTTTTCTCTATTACTGTCCATATTTCAATACAGTTTATTTTCCCCAGAAAATTGTGGACAACTGAATTTTGAATGTTGATAATACAGCTGTGATCTGATGCAATACAATATTTGTGACTTTAGTAGTAAGCACACTTGTATTTTACCCAGGAAGTTATATTGAGAAGATACACTTCTAGAAATGAACATATATTTACATTCTGGGTTGACAGATACAGCAGAAATAAAGGTTATATTTTTTTTTTATATTTTCTCCCCAAAAGGTTCCATTGTGAATTCTAAAATAAATGGTTTTAAAGTCTGTCCTAAACTTACTCTATTTTCTTTTAGGCCTAAATTTGGTTAAATGTCATTTAAATTAACATTCACACCCTATATTAAAAGAAATGCATTTGATAATTAAAGAATTAAAATACATTTGACAAAAATGTAAAGAGTACTAATCTTGTATGACACTGTTAGAGAATTTGATAATGAAAGTGGTTTAATGGCATAAGTAGCTCAAAACCCAATGTCCCAAGTTTTAAGACACTGTCATGTAACAGAAGCATTTTGTTTTAGGTTATCTTCATAGATAGAGTTAGGATAATGTAATCTATTTGTTTCATTTTTATTTGACTATGTAATTCTCAGGGAACTTATTTAAAATTTCCTATTTTAATTTTTTTATCCTTGTTAGAAATTGGTATCTTTGGAAATTAAAAAAAAAAGATAAAACAAACCCCAAAATAAAAAGCTTTACATTATTGCCTTGACTCAGATGACCTCATGTTTTTGAAGATTTAATTTGTTTATAGACATTTATCACAGGGGAAAAAGGCATTGCACTTGGTCAGTGTGAACGAGTAGAATCCTCCACTAAAGGGATTGGCATAGTATCTGTATCAATGGACTCCAACACACCAATCAGAAAATGGTACAGGACCACGTAATGTTATACATAAATTGCCATTAATTGGGGTCAACCAAACAACAACTGAAGGCAGCTCTAGTGGCCCAGTGGCAAGGAGTTGCACTATCAAATTGAGAGCATGTGTTTCAAATCCAACAGCTGCTTTGTGAGAGAAAGACAGACAATCTCTTGTGTGATCATACTGTTTCTGAAACCCTGCTGGAGGGTCAGTTATAGGTCAGTTCTGACTCAATGATACATAACAACAAAAACAAGAACAAACAGCAACTAATGGGCCCTGGTGATATCGTGGGTAATGGGTAAGGGTTGCTAACTGAAAAGTCAGCCATTTGAATCTAGCAGCTGTTGCTGAAAAGAAAAAAAAAATACAAAAACAAAAGCCAGTCCCTCCCCCAAAGAAGTATAGCTTCAGGAATGCAATGGAGATGTCACTGTGACTCAGAACCTATACAATGGCAGTAGGTTTGGATTTTGGTGTATGTGGTACCTAAGAGGCAATGGAGGCATAGTGCATTGTCTGACCAAAAATGAGAAAGGTGGACAATCTCTTCCTACAAAGAAGAATCTGGTAAACAATGGTGGGTTTGGGATTTTGTTTGCTTGTTTATTTTTAGTATATAGTAACTAACAACAACCTGTTGCGGTTGAGTTGATTCCAACTCAAAGCCACTCTAAAGGAGGGAATAGAACTGCCCCATGCGTTTTCAAGGCTGTACTCTTTGCTCACAAATTACTTCTTTCTCCCACAGAGTGACTGGTAGGTCTGAACCGGAAAGGTTGCAAATCACTGTGTCATCAAGGCTCCTTAGCACCATAAGCGATTGCATTCTAGTTTTCATCATTTTTGCAGGCATGCAGCAGGTTAAAAATGGTTTTAAAGAAAATGGCTCCTGTCAATTCGTTACACTTGAGTTGCTCAGCTTCAACATCCTCCTCCCAACATAAATCCTTCTTTCTTTTGAAGACTTCGCTTTGTAGTTTGCCTGTAAAACAAAGTTTCCTTTCAGTATTCATCTTGTGTTGTGTTCATTAATTCTTTTACCTTCGCGGCTCATCTCTGATATGCAACTACACAAATTCTACTTTATTAACTAAACACTGCTGATCCTGAACATCTTTTATCTAGCATGGCTGTGCTATCTTCAAATAACTCCTGCAGATTAGTTACACAAGCCTGAATCCATTATAGCTGGGCACCATCAAGTCAGCATGATTTACTTGAACAACCCCCTGGGGTCATTTCTATTAAAGCAAGAAGAATGGCAAGACAAGAGTCTTCAGTCTGGATGCTATGAGCAGCAAATAGTCATATTGCCATTAGCCACAGAAAGAGTTCTATAAAGAAAGCAAGTACATATAGAACTCACTAAATACAAATCTGCTCATGCTAGTCAACTCTGACATGAGCTGCTCATACAACGTGTCTTCCTTTGACCTTAGTCACCTGGAGGAGACAGAGATCTCACAAGTTAAAAGGTACAGTCTGTTAGATTGCTAACTCTGTTTAAAAGAGATGACAGTTCCCAAAAGTCCACAAGACAAGAACTGATGATTACAAATTAGAGGCTTTTTTCATCACCCCTTGAAGATACCAGGTGTAAGATTAGGATTTCCCTAGGTCTTTCACTACTGCCCTGTGACTACAAAGTCCAAGGTTCTCTTTACACACTCAGGATACCAGTTCCTCCCTACTCCTGACTTGCTGGCTTTCGCTACTCCCATAGTTTCAAAAATTCACTTTAGAGACTCAGAATTCACTTAAAGTGCTAAACTAACTATTGTTGTTTTATTTTAACATAAAGTTTGCAAATTAAGAGACTTGTAAGTCAGCACTTGAAAGGGTTTCTATTGCTGAATTCCTGTCTTCCAAAAATGGATATGTTACTCTCTCAGATTACAGCCTTCAATATGGATTGTATATCAACTCCAAGGAAATAAAAATTCTCATCACTTTGTGGTGAGATGGATAAATGACTGAAACTGTAAATGACTTCTACTTATCTGGATCCACGATCAAGACACGTGGTAGCATCAGTTAAGAGATCAGAAAACAGATTGCATGGGCAATTCTGTAGTCAGGGACTGACTTCTCCAAATTATTGAGGAACAATGATGTCAGTTTGAGGACTAATATGCACCTGATTCAGGCCATACTCTTTTCAATCACTTGCTATGCATCTGAGATCTAGACAATGAAAGTATGACCGAAGAAGAATTAATGCCTTTGATCTGCGGTATTGGAAAAGAGACTTGAATATCCCATGGACTGTCAAAAGAATAAACAGATATGCCTTGGAGAAAGTGTAGCCAGCGTGCTCCTTGTAGGTAAAGACGATAAAGGATTGTTGCACACAGTTTAGGCATGTTGCAAGGAGACACTATTCCTTACAGAAGAACACCATGCTTGGAAAGGTGGAGGTTCGGAGAAAGAAAGGAAGACCCTCAACCAGACGGATTAATATAGTGCACCAAGGGCTTACATATGCCAGAGATTGTGAGGATGACACAGGATATGATAGAGTTCAAGTCTGTTGTTCATAGGTTTGCTATGAGTGGTACTTGACCCCAAACACATAACAACAATTTTCTAATAGCATAGATGTCTTTCATCAACCAGGGATCATCATCTGGTAAATTACAACCCCTCTCTTCTGAGGTTGGCTCTCATCACAAAGTGACTATTAAGTCACGTCAGGTTTTCTAAACCATCTCAGACAGATTAGACTTTATGCCATTGAGTTGGAACCAACTCATAGCTAACTCTCCAGCAGGATTTCTGACTGGAGGAGGGCATTTCCAAACCTCCTCCATTAAAGGTCACTGGAAGACTAAGCACTAGGGAAGCACTGTCTTTGGGTCCTCATGAAGTGTTAATCAAGAAGATCCCTCTGGTGGTGTCAGACTTCACCGCAGAACTGTCTTTTCTGAATAAACCCTGGTTCTGGAGTTATCAAGACACTTATACTATGAGGGAAATACCAAGTCTCCAGCTACCATCTCTTCAGAAGGTCTGGCAGCACAGTGTATTCTGAATTGCATAGCTAACCAAATGATCAGCAGTTCCAATTCATCAGCAACTCCACCAAAGAAATATGGGCAGCCTCCTCTGGTAAAGTTGTACAGTCTTAGGAACTTGAGAGAGGGAGGGTCACAATGAGTCAGAATCAACTGGTGGAGAGTGAGGGACCATCTTCTGGGAATGGAGGATAGAGACCAAATTCTTAGGGCAGGGTTAATGTAAACCTCATACAGACATTCCTTTGTCGAAGATTTAAGATCCATAAACACTAATTTTCTAAAGCCTGGTCTTCCTTATAAAACAAAAACTATACTCAAACAAATATGAAAATCTAGAGGAAATGGACAAATACTTAGAAAAACACAACCTACCTAAACTGACACAAACTGAAACTGAACA
>NW_006399763.1:21644831-21654402 GCF_000299155.1 Elephantulus edwardii
AGAATAGTGCAACAATGAATGAATGGAAACCCAAAATCTCTGTAAATGTTTATGAAAATTAATAAAATATAATTATAGGGAAAAAATAAAACAAAAATGCAACTGGGTTTAGAGTACATTTCTATGCCTCATAGTTGGTCATTGATTTTTATTTTTGAAGTATAGAGATGAGGCTAATATGTGCTTCTTTATATTGAGAATAAGGATTGCACTCGATTCGAAGGGAGAGAGAGAGAAAGCAAGAACAAGTGAGCTAGATAGAGAGGAACAGGACGTGACAAACACAAAAAGATGCTTAATCTTCCTTTTGAAAAGGCAATTGTGTTTGCCCTGATTGTTACTCTTTGGCCTGTGAATTTTTGCTCTCTACTTAATTTCCAGAAGAAAGACATTAGTTTGTAAGATATTTCATATTTCATTACGAAATAAAATGAGAGTTAAAGCAAGGGTAATTAAATTACAACTACACGAAGGTAGAATTTTCCCTTTCAAATTTAGTGTTGTACAATTCAGTTTGACAATTAACAATGATAAGATCATGGCTGGAGAAGACCCATGAGCATATTTAGCTGGATCCTGGACATAGCTTTGAAATAAATTTGAAATTCATTTTACCATCTTAGAGTAATGATAACATAGAAATCCAAGATAGGGTAAAAAAAAATAAAATAAGAAGAGCTAACCCGTTAGCCTTTTCTATGACAAAGTTACCCTCCAAAATAAATTAATTTAAAATATAATCCAAATGCATGGAAAGAAAAAAAAATGTACACATGATTTATCAACAAAGGAGAAACAAAGTCTCCTCACCAAAGTAGCCTATCCTTTGGAACAACAGGCATTTAAACTGAACTTAAAAAGAAGAGTTTTATCATTTTCCCCTTGGCAGTATCCAAGTTCACCATATTCATGTTTATATTAATGCCATATTTTAAATTTAGTGTTTAAAAGATAACCAGGATCATGAAAAATTTATGCAAGGTTTACTGCATATTACATGATAAAGTGGGCCAAAGACCCTCAATCTGTCTAGTAACTAGTAAGAAAGATAAGATTTAAATATAAAAGTGTCTTGGAATTATCTTTGGATTTATCTAAAAGATATTTGTGAACTGCTCCTCAATAGAAGGCACTATGTTACGCCACCAGGAATGGTATGTGGCTAATACAGCTCCTGTCAAGAAAAGCACATAGTTCAATAAAGCAGGGTTTGTTGTTGATGTTGGGCCCCCTTCAGTTGACTCTGACAAACAGGGACCCATGAACAACAGACTGCAATCCTACCTGTCATGGGCCATTCTCCCAATCTTCACTACGTGCAAACTCATTGTTGCAGTCTTTGTGTCAACCCATGCTGTTGGGAGTCTCCCTCTCTTTTGCTGATTCTCTACTTTTCCTAGCATGTTGTTGTTAAGTGCCATCAAGTCGCAGGCGACTCATAGTGACCCTATGAACAAAAGTCCTGGACATCTCCTGTCATACTTTCGTACTCTCTCCAGATTCTCTAAATCTGCCTGCAGATTTTCCAGATGTAGTAAGTCTCCTGATCTTCTGATTGCTGGTACCAACGGTGTTTATTTTGGATCCAAGTAAGGTGAAATAATTTCTAGTTTCAGTATTTTTTCCTTATGGATTAGAACAAACTGTGGCTGTAATGAGAAGACTGGTAATCCCAGAGCACTTGATTGTGCTCATACACAATCTGCACCTGGACCAGAAGACTGTTGTGTGAACAGAGAGAGGAACACTGCTTGGTTTAATATTGAGAAGGGATAGTGTCAGGATTGTATTCTTTCTTCACGCCAATTCAATCTGTATGCTGAGAAAATTATCCGAGAAGCAAGACTCAATGAAGAGGAGTGTAGCATCATGAATAGAGGGAGACTCATCAAAAACCTGCATTATGCAGATGAAACAATCTTTCTTGCTGAAAATAAGAAGGACTTGAAGCACTTGCTGCAGAAGATCAAGGAATGCAGCCTTCAGTATGGATTGCATCTCAATGTGAGGAAAACAAAGATTTTTACCACTGAAGTAATACGCAGTGTCATGAGGGATGGAGAGGGGATTGTAACTGTCATTAGCTTCCTCTTTCTTGAATCCACAATTAACACTGTTGGCACCAGCAGTCAGGAAATAATGAGATACATTACGCTTGGAAAATATGCAGTTAGAGATCTTTCCAAATTATTGAGGAATAGTGACTCCAGTTTGAAGACTAAGTGGTGTCTGATTTAAGCTGTAGTCTTTCTGATCACTTGCTGTGCATCTGACAGCTGGACAATAAATAAGGATAATAGGAAAAGAATTGACACTTTTGAGTTGAGGTGTTGGAGAAAGGCACTGAACATCCCATGGATAGCCAAGAGAATGAACAGATATGTCTTGAAGAGGGTGCAGCTGGAGTGGTCTTTGGAGGCAAGAATGATAAGGCTTTGCTTCACATACTTTGGACATGTTGCTAGTAGGTGCTATTCCTTGGAGGAGGACACAATGCTGGGGAGGTTAGAGGGGCAGTGAAGAAGAGAAAAACTCTCAAAAGGTGGATTGATATGGTGACTGCTGCAATGGGCAGGAATATGTCAGGAAGTATGAGGATGGCACAGGATAGAACAGTGTTCAGATCTTTCATTAATAGGGTCTCTATGAGTCATACTTGACTCAATGGCACCTAACAACAACAATAAACATCATGATGTTGCCTACAGGTCCAGTGATAAGAATATGTGTTTTCTTCTCTTTAAGATGCAATCCATATTGAAGAATTTGATCTTCTTCAACAAGTACTTTAAGTCCTCCTTACTTTCAGACAGCATGGTTTTGACAACTTGCATTTCACAGGATTTTGATGACTCTTCCTTCCTCTGATCATGATGCACGTTCTTCTTCATAGAGTCCAGATTCTTGAATAATTTGCTCAGCATACTTATTGAATAGTATGGACCAAAGATACAACCCTGACACACCCATTTCTTGATTTTAAAATATTAAGTGTTCCCTTGCTCTGTTCACAAAACAGCCTCTTGGTCTAAGCATAGGTTCCACATGAACACAATTCATTGTTCTGAGCTTCCCATTCCTGTCAATGTTAGCTGTAATTTATGATGATCCACACATCCAAATGCCTTTACACAGTCAATAAAGGTTTTGTTTGTGTCCTAATATCTGATTGATTCTGGACAATGTATCATGTGCACTTGAAAAGAAAGTGAATTGAATTTAAGTTGGGTACAGTACTCTGAATACATCCACTAGGTCAAGTTGACTGATTGCATAATTTAGATCTTCTGCACTTTTGATAAGTTTCTTTTAAGTTGACCTATTCTTTGATGATAGTGGTGTGTTGAAGTCTCCTATTACTGTACTGGTGCTGTCTATTTCTTTCTTCAATTCTGTTCTATTGTTTTATGTATTTTACAGTTCTATTATTTGGTGCACAAATGTTGATCAAGGTAATATCTTCTTGATCTATTGTTTATCTTGCCAATTCCTTCAGAGCATCTTGAACTTCCTCTTATATCACTATCACCTCGTATTCATGTTGTTTCACCCAATTCTTGTTGTCCAGTTTTTTTGTACAGTAACTCTGTGTACTCCTTTCAACTTCTTTTGATGCTTCCTGGATCATTCAGTATTCTTCTCATAGCATCTTTAAGTATTGCCACTCAAGGCTTGAATCTGTTCTTCAATTTCTTTAGCTTGAAAAATACTGAGCAAGTTTGTCTTTTTTTATTTTCTGACTGCAGTTCTTTGCACATTTCATTTTACGACTTTGCTTTGTCTTCTCAAGGGTGTAGTTTGGACCTGCTCCACAATCAATACTTTTGCTACCGATAGGAAAACAAAAGATGAATTGTATTGGGAAAGACTGCTATCATGGAACTCTCCCGAGTACTGAGGAGTAATTATGTCAGTCTAGAGACTATGGTATGCCTGATCCAAGCCATGGTCTTCATAATTACTTGCTATGCATCAGAGGGCTGGACAATGAATAAGGATGATCAAAGAAAAATCAATGCCTTTGAGTTGTGGTGCTGGAGAACAATATTGAACATACCCTGGATTGCTAAAAGAACAGATCTGCTCTGGAGAGGGTGAAATCAGGCTGCTCCTTGAAGGCAAGGTTTTAGAAGTTCCATCTCACATAATTTAGGAATAAGGCCAGGAGGGACAAATCCTTGGAGAAAAACATCATGGTAAGGTGGAGGGACAACACAAGCGAGAAAGGCCCCAGATGAGATGGACTGACTTAGTAACTGGGGAACTGGGAGTAGATGTATCAGAGACAGTGAGATTGGCACAGGATAGAGCAAATGCAGAGCTATTGTGTTTAGGGTTGTTATGAGTCACAAGTGACTCGACAACACATAACAACAATAAGCCTGAAAATATATAAGTGAGTAGTGACCTCTGTCTAGCACATTATTAGTTAACTAACAATTGGAAGTCAATTAGTAGTGATTCAAAAGGAATTTAACGTGAATCACAAGAAACTTAGGCAGAGAAGACAAACACATATGGATAGGAGAAAAGGCCTGTAGTTATGACCATAAGAAATGCTTGGTATACGATATTTCTACGTTCATATTAGTACATGCTATAAATACATCTGTGTATATTGTAGAGCCAAGAAAAGGCAATGCTTTGTTAGCATCTTAATTATAACTAAACATCCTGAAGAAATTACACGCTATTCTGGGGCCTTGAGCCACAGTCGTGCACTTTCAATTTTCCTCTTTCTTTCTTTTCCTCTTTCTTTCATTGCCATCTAGATAAGTCTGACTCGGCTGACCATCTAACCAGTTTCTGAGGCTGTAAATCACAGGAGAGGAGACTACTCGTCTTTTTCTCATGGAGCAGATGACAGATTCAAACCACCAAAGAAGTGTGGTCTTTGGTTAGCCATGCAGCTCTCTATGGATTTCACCACTAGAATCAGAAAATTAACAATTCTCTTCGTTAGTCTGGCCTCTGTAGGAAGAATTTCCTTTTTTTCACACTTTGCTCCTGATTGATCTTTCTTTGAGGTTTCTTTATTGTTTAAAGTTTTGTGTTTTGGGGTTTATTTGTATATAGGCGGGGTGAGGGGAAGGGTGGATTATGATAAGGCACTTTGGTTGCACATCAGCCAAACAGTCAGTACAATTCAACCTGAAAAACGGATCCTGTCCCATGAGAAAAAGATGTGTCAGTCTGTTTCTGCAAATGTATAGCCCTGGAGCCCCAGGAGGCAGCTCCACTTCAATAAGTGGTTTTGCTAAGTCACAATCAACTCAGTAGCACCTAGTTTCATAACTTCTTCTGAGAACCAGTAAAGGACATTCATCCTTTAGTCTTTTTCCACACTGATTCAGGTGTTCTGGATGCTTGCTTTCTGGGATTCAATCTGCGTATACAGCAGAAAAGGTTTAGCTGGTCATATACACTGATGGAAGAGCTAAGCTTCAACTTCCCTGTGGCAAAGAGGAGAGTGTTTCTGTATCTTTTCTTCACAAGTGCCCCTTTATAAGGTTTTCCAAAGTGTACTGCTATGGGCAGGGAGCCCTTCTCTGTCATCTGTAAGTATGGGATATATTATAGTCCCTCTCTGTCTTAATACTTCTCCATTTTGGACTTCGGCAAGATTCACACTTCAACTCTCTTTTAATGTCATATTTTCTCATCACCCTTTTCTAAGTCCTGTGGTGTCAGATGAATATTTTGTGCTGCTTTAAAAAAAATCAGATTACACTTTCTCAGACAGGTTCCCTTTCTGACTAGGAGGTTGCTTGGACCTGTCTTAACAAGGTTGTGGTGAATGAATGCTCTTGATTTTAGTTGGTAAGTTCTTACAGCTTCTGTGTCATTTCTGTTTCTCCTCTGCTTCTGAATTTGCCTTGACTCTCCAACACTTCAGCTCCTGTCAGTAGTTCTGGAATCTGTTCATGCTTTGTTTATCCCTTGTTTGGTTGGGCTAGTTTGGGGGGAGACTAGGATCTGCTCATTATACCAGCTATATGTGTTCCAGTATTATTACTTTAGTTACTTTTCCCCCCTGTCATTTTTTAAAAAAAGAGAAGTAAAGGATGTATGTATTCTTTTTGAGAGTAATTATGAAACCAAGTCTCAATTATTATGAATAATTTAACTTTAAAAATATTCAGCATCTGATAATATAGCTCAAATATGAAATGAATTTCTCTTTTCTAATCAGCCTCCTCTTGTTTGGAGTCTTACTAGCTGCAATAACAGAGATCCATTGTGTTTTTAATCAAATTAGCAAGCACATTTCCTCCTTTATTACCCTTCCATAAAAATCCATTTAGCATAAAATAAGGATGTTGTGGCACTTCTAGGCAAAATTTTGTACAGCCTTAAATGCTTCCAATTCTAACCAATTATTGGAGGGTGCATCTAATTATATTTTCACTTCTAATTCAAAAATCTGTTTTTCCAGTTGTTTCAATCTGGCATATCACTCCTTCTATCTGCAGAAAAAAGATAGAATAGCTCTGTATGGCATTGATCAAGCAATTTCCCTAAATGAATAACTGACATTCTTTATGAACAATATTGATAGCTGCAAACAAATACCATCATTCGTCCAACTAATTAGAAAAAAATCACTAAGAATTAAAGAGGATTTAGAAATTATCTTTCCCTAAAATCAAGTTACAGATCATATAACAGTTTCCCATAATTGTGTGTATATATTGCTGAATGTAGCTCCACCCCCTACCCTGATAGCCAAAAGTTCCATATTGTCAAAACATGCATCAGTGAGGGTGTTGAACAGAAGGATAAAATTTGTGGAGGAAGAGCACACTAATTAGGAGGTAAAGTTTGCTGTTAACCAAAAAGACTCAGTACTTCATTTGCTAAGACAGATACACAACCACAGTTTTACAAGAATCAAAACAAAACAAACCACAAAAACAAAACAGAAATTGGAAACTCAGGAAAATTCTTTACGTTTTTTTGTCCTCTCTCTTGTAGCTCCTTTCTAGCTTCTACCAGAACAATAAGGTAACCATTTACCTTATTTTAAGTTAACAGAATATAACTATAGCACCCTACCTAAGATTTCCATCTCCTCACCATTTCACATATTTGCATTTCAAAATGTTGTTGTTGTTGTTGTTAAGTGCTATCGAGTCATAGGTGACTCATAGCATCCCTATAAATGAAAGACCTGATCACTTGTATAACTTTCATCGTTTCTCTAAGTTCATAGAGTTTCTGGAGGCAAGCCAATTCGGAAGTGGATGGCACTCCTGCTTCCAAGCTTTTTTTAATTAGAGAGCTCCACCAAACACTGTCCACCATGGATAACCATTATCACATTTGACACATTAGTGTCATAGTGTTCAGCTTCATAGCAACCAGAGTTATCTCTGTACAGCAAATGGACAGACCAGGGCTATACAAGCTAGAAGAATGTTTGACCGAAAACAATTTAAAAGCGGCCTGAGGGATGTGGAATAAAGTCACCCATCTTTGGCTTGGGAGCATCACTTTCTGTCCACTAGGCCAACTGAGCTCTCTCTATAATGTTGTTGTTGTTTTTTAAGACAAAGTATTATAACTGATACTAATGACTTTGTGCTCAGAACTGAATATGTGTACAGTGTGTATGAGGCTTAGAAACTGAAACAAGAGGAAAGGAAAAAATAAATAAGAATATAGGAAGAAAAGGATGGAGGGCATACATGGAAGGAAAGTAAGGATGAAAGGAAGGAGAAAGAGATGAAAGAGGGAAAATATAAAGAATATGATTTATCTGCTTTTAAGAAATTATCTCTTTTGTCAACCATTAGTTTCTATATTATTGGGATACTCATCATCCTTTCTTTCTAACTATATTGAAAATTCTTCCAGTTTACTAATGACTCATGGTATTTCTTGTTTGTTCCCATTGGACTGTCATCTTTTTAGGAAAGTTTTCCTAAACCACTAGGTATTCTTGACCATACTTTTCTTGATGAAATACCATATCTTTCCATTGTTTCTATCTTAAATCTTATGCTCATAAATACTTTCTATAATTTTAATTTACAAATATGCTTCCTATTCTTGAACTAAAAGCCACTGAAGGCAAGCAGCTATGTCTTTTTGCTTCTGTTTTCCTAGTATCTATCACAGAATTTGGCATAGTGCCTTGTACTCAGTGAATTCTTACTGAATGAACTCCTGTGAAGGAATTATCAACTTTAAGAGTTTTTCAAGGCAATAACACCATAGCTAGAATTTAGAAGGGTTTCTGTTCATGGCACTGTGATAAGAAATTATTGTTAATAACACTAGGTCTGGTAGCCTAGTGGTAAGAATCTGTGCTGCAATCTCAAAGGCATGCGGTTCAAATCTACCAGCAGCTCCTCACACAAGAAGGATTGCAATCTCTTCCTGTGCAATTAACTGTCTCTGAAAACACATTGGAGGGTCAGCTATAGATCGATTCTGAGTTGATGATACTCAACAACAACAGTAACAATAAGAACAAGCAATAGTTTATCAGAGAGCTGGAAAATGAGTAAGGATGACAGAAGAAGATCTGATGACTTTGACATTTGGTGCTGGAGAACAGTACTGAATATCCTATAGACTGCCAAAAGAACAAACAGATATATCCTGGAACAGGTGCAGCCAAAGTACTGCTTAAAGAAAAAGATGGTGAATCTTCATCTTTCATACTTTGGACATGTAGCTAGGCAAGGCTACTCCTTGAAAGCATGGTAACTTTTTTGAAGAATAGGATCCTCTTAGCCATGTACCCAAAATATGTGAGACAGAGCTTCAAAATCTGTGCCTCTCAGGAGAAACTTGGTTTCACCTTCTTCAAGATAGACCTATTTGTTTTCTTGGTGGTCAGTGTTATGTTCAAGACTCTTCTCCAGCATCAAAATACAGAGACATCAATTCTTCTTCGGTCATCTTAAGTCATTGTCCAGATCTTCTGATGCATAGGAAGTTATTGTGAAGACCATGGCCTGGATCAGGTGCACCTTAGTCTGTAGACTGACATTGTTGCTTCTTAGTACTCTGGAGAGGTCCCTGATGGCAGAATCTTCCCAGTGTAATTTATCTTTTTATTTCCTGACTACTGGTGCCGAGAGTGTTGAGAGAGAACTCATAGAAAATTGCCAACCCTCATGTACATTATATGTATTTTAATGGAATATATGAGGAAGCAAAAACCAAAAAACAATATATAATGATTTTCCTGTTATCTATCCTTTTCTGTGAAATTTTCTTAACAAAATACAATAATTACTCCGTACTGCTTTTGTGGCTGGTTGCCTGGGAGTCAATTCTAACACATGACAACTCTACATACCCATGTGTGTAGAGTTTTTACTGTTTTTAGGTGATATTGAGCTAAGTATGATTCATAGTGATCCTATGAACAACAGATCTGAAACCTGTCTTATACTGTTTCATGCTGTTATCAATGACCCACTCAAGCCAAATTTTGTATCCATTGTGCCATTACACAACATCATTATATTATTTATTGATACAGTTGTCATAATTTTTATTTTCTTTATGCTGAGGTGAATTGCATATGAAAGTTGTTGTTGTTGTTGTTGTTGTT
>NW_006399763.1:21654682-21656150 GCF_000299155.1 Elephantulus edwardii
TCCCTGGAAGAGGATCCATGCTTAGAAAAGTTGTTTTTATTGCCGTGGAGAGTTTAATATGACTCATAGCGACACTATGAACAACAGATCTGAACCCTTTTCCATTCTGTGTTCACTACCTCTAATACACTTGAGCTCCTTGCTACAGTCACTGTGTCAGTCCACCTGATTGAGGCTCTTCTTCTCTTTCGCCATCCTTCCACCTTCCCAAGGAGTTGCCTCTCCTAACAACATAGCCAAAGTATATAAGATGAAACTTTATCATCTTTTCCTCCAAAGAATACTCTGGCTGTACCTTTTGTAAACGTGTTTAGGGTTTTTTATCATATATGGGATATTCAGTACTCCTCTCCAAAACCATGTTCAAAGACATCAATTCTTCCTGTTAGTCTCATACATTGTTCAGCTCTCAGATGCAGAATAAGTGACTAAAAATACCATAGCCTGAAAACAGGTGCACCTTAGTCCTCAAATTGACATCAATGTACCTCTGCCTGCTTGTGACAATTTTTCAAATTTTCCTTGAATGTTTCAATTTAAAGTTTAACATTCAATGACATCTAGGCAATTCTGACTCAACAACCATGTAGAACAGAACAATATCCATTAAGGTTTCTAAGACTGTAATTTTTTTTTTAACAGAAAGAGATGGCCTCCTCACCTTTCTCCTATAGAGAAGCTAATGGGTTGGAATTGTAAACCTGTCAGTTATCAGCCAAATGTCTTAAACACTGAGTCACTAGAGACCCTCAGTCAATAGTTTAACATTCCTGAAAGAACGATTTCTACTTTAAAGGGATAATACATGCTGCATAAAGAATAGGCTTTCTTGATTAATAAAATTCATTTGCAGACACTTTAAAATGTTATACTGACAAGTGATATAAGAGGCAGAAAGAAAGGAAGTGAAAAGATGCCTTAGTAATAAAGCTAGCTCAGTCTTAAGTGCTGCCGCTATATTGCTGACAGACTACACACCGATGTAATTTCAGCCTGTTAAATGTGTCTTCACCCTTGTTGCGAACCATCTGTACTAACAGTTTTGCTCTCTTTTTTTGCATCACAAAGTGCCATTTTCAATTTTACTTTCCTTGTAAAAGTGAAGTGTGAAAGAAAGAGAGAATACATAGGTGTTTAGATTTAGTTCTCCAAGAATATTCTTTTCATATCTTTTTCATTAAAGGACATAATTTTTCATTGCTGGCATCAGATTTATTTTTATGATGCAAGAAAGAAAGAAAGAAAAAAGCGTAAAAGAAAAAGCAAAGAATAAAAATAAGGCAAAACTTTCCCTCCATGTTCACTAACAATATTCTGCTTCATTTATCGACAGTTCTTAAACATTTCTTTCCCTACTTTTTAACCAAAAGGGGATATGGATAGTGCAAAACTAATAAGGTTCATGCCTTTTAGTACCTTGTCATTTAAGAAGCAGAAAGAATGTTGTTGCTGTTGTGTTATGTTCCAT
>NW_006399763.1:21656845-21660291 GCF_000299155.1 Elephantulus edwardii
TCCTCAGTTTCAGTGAGCAGGGTTGTGTCACCTGCATGGTTCAGCCCCTATGGCCTAGTGGTAAGAAACTGCACTGCAAATCCACCAGATGCTCCTTGGGAGGATGGACAGTCTCCTCTCTTGTAATTACTGCCTATGAAAACTGCTGTAGGATCAGCTGTGGGTCGATTCTGGCTTGATGGTCAACAAGAGTCACTCAATGGAAGACAGATACAATGGTTTACTCTCATAAAAACTACAACTTTGAAAACTTAAGAGAACATTTCTACTCTGTCCTATAGGATTGCTTTGAGTAGGTTTAACTTTAAAAGAACGAGTTTGGCTTTTTACTTACTGTGATTCATTTGTTACAACTAATAAATCAATGTTAATACATGATTTTTAAATACCATATTTTTTTCAGATTTTGTTAGTTTATACCTAGTATCTTTTTATTTTGTTCTAGACCCCATTCAGTATTTCACATTACTACTTTTGTTTTTTACAGAAGTATGTAAAAAATTTAGGCACAGTAATTTATAAAAATACCTATTGGAAGAGGGAATGGTTGACATATTAATATAGTAGGTGTGTGTTACTTTTGTTTAAAAAAATAAGGTAGTTCTCATATCATCTTAGACTCGTCACTATAACAATTTGTCAAACCTAAGTTTTTATACCCCCTCTAATCAAGTATTTTGAAGTATGTCTCAAAATTTGGGGTTCTTTGATGGTTTTTTTTTGAGATTAGACAGTAGTTATAGATATGTGGGAGAAAGATCAAAAGGTAAAATATAATTTTTATCAAACCATTTCAGTGGTCAACATCTACAATCTATCAACATGAATCATCAATATCGATGTTAGATTTGATTGCCTAAATATTACCTGAAAAGTGGTGTTTAAAATGTTTTTTTCACTCAAAAATTTTGCTTTTGTGTTTTGTTAGGGATTCCCCCCCCGCCCGCCTTTATTTTTTTATTCTATTTTTTTGGAATGAAGTCCTCACCTGCTGACTAAAGTCCAGGAGTGAATATTAAGCTTCATTTTCTTCAAAGAGATGTTGTTGTTGTCGTTGTTGTTGTTATGTGTCATCAAGTCACCTGTGACTCAAAGCTGCCCTATATATACATTAGCTCTGAAACCTGCCCTATCTTTGACAGACCTAATCTCATTTCTCCAGACACTGAGTCAATACATCTTATTCTGGGTCTTCGTCTCCTGCACTGTCCTTCCACTCTTCCAAACATGATGTCCCTCTCCAAGGACTGGTTCCTCCTGGCCACATGTCCAAAGTATGTGAGATGAAGCCTCACAATCCTTGCCTCCAAGGAGCAGCCTGGTTTTAACTTCTCCAGAACAGATCCGTTTGTTCTCCTGGCCGTCACAGTATGTTCAACACCCTTCTCTAGCAACATAACTCAAAGTCATTGATCCTTCTTCTATCACCCTTAGTTACTGTCCACCTCTCATATGCATAGTAAATAATTACTCTTCAGTAAACCTGCTTTCCCCTCTCATTCATTCTTTCATTCATTCACTTATTTATTTATTTGTCTATATAGATTTATGTGCTCAGGCCTTTCGTTCATAGGGTCGCTATAAGTTGTCTACGACTCAATGGCACCTAACAACAACATATAGATTTATAGATATCATTATATTTTTATATAATTTGAAGTTTTAGTATTCATTTTCTTGCTCCAATTGATCCCTCTTTCTTGGATTTCTGTTCCTTTGACACACTTACACTTTTGTTTTTTTGATCACTACTATCTGGCACTATGAGATACTTTCCCCCTCAGCTTATCTATTCCCTGTACTAGCCTTGCTGTTGTTATCTGATGTCAAATTGGAACCTACCCATAGCACAGATGACCCTCCAGTAAAGTATTTAAATGCTATAAATGACACAAAGATTACCCATCTTTCTCCTACAGAGCAGTTTACGGGTTTGTACTAATTGCCTTTGGGTTGGCAATACAACTTCTTACTTACTAGGCTTCAAGAGCTCCCGAGGGTGTCATTCCTCCCAGGAGTTTTAGTTTATCTTACTGGATAATAATCAAAGAATTCTTGGTACATTTTGAATGAAATAAGTGTCTATTGAATGTTGAAGAATTAAAAAAAGTGTAGTGTTAACTCCTGTTGAAGTATGTAGTTGGCCAAAGACATGTACCATGACAAACTATCTGTTGGATAATTACCAAGTAACACTGGAAGATTACCACACCCTTGAAATCAAAGCCTCTGTGACAGGAATGTTTTAGGGCTTGAAAAGAGAAGAAGAGTACAACCAAGTCCTTGAGAAAATAGGTCATGTTTTATGATATGCATGTCTTGTGATCTCTCTCAATATGCCTTGAATTAGTGAATTTACTGATAAATCTCATATGATGATGCTTTTAAATTTTTATTTGATGCATATTCAAAATTAAGAAAAAGTAAATGTCAAATATTTATAAACTCTTTCTTAAAGTTTTCATTAAGCCACATCCTATTCTACTTTTTTCTGCATAGTCTGTACTTTGTAAGATTTTTCTGATTCATAATTGATATAAAAATAAAATAAATTCTCCATTACTTTAAATACATGAAAAGCTAAAATTAATTTGACAACAACAACAAGAAAAAGGAAATATTTCTCTTGTGAGTCTTTTTACAGTGTAAAATGTCTTTCTTCTCTTTGCTCAAGTTAATAATTGCTGCAGAAAGTAGATATTGGCTATTAGAAACCATGTGTTGTGGTTTAAGTTGGGAAAATGTTTAAATATTGCACTTTAAAAAGTCAATGAAATTTATTACTTGTGAAATCTTTGAGAATGTCTCTTTGTTTGAAAGTTCCACATCAATTTTTTCTTTTTGACTGATTTTTTATGTCCCACAATTCCCCCAATCTTCCACCCCAAAACACTGTCCTACTTTAAGAGATTTGCTACATTTCCTTTGAATAATAGTTGCTTACAGGAAACAGCATCATAATAAAAAATCCTTGAAGAAAATATTCCTAAGCATGGAATAAATCTTTCAGTATATGCAGACTATTTAATGAGCTAACAGAGTTTTCAAAAATACTGACAATTTTAAATGCATTAAAGTACTTATTAAATGTAAAGATAGCATGAAATGAAAATGACAAAAAATATTTTATGGCTGGAAGAATGAGAATTATATTTATCTCTGACTCAAGGAAAGACAGGTTCTAAGATGTATATTTTCTTAGTTAACTAGAAATTTAACTTTTAAGAATTACAGCAAGAATCCAGAAATCTGTTAAGTGGTGTTAGATACAGCGATGTTTCTCACTGAATTCAACTTTTGATGAACCATAAGATATTAAATCAACTTATCATACTCAGACAAATTTTAAAAGTCAGGGAGCTCTGGTGGCCTAGTGGCAAGAAGCTGCACTGAAATTCCAGAGGTTCATGGTTCAAATCCACCAGATGCTCTGCTGGAGAAGGAGG
>NW_006399763.1:21663587-21685057 GCF_000299155.1 Elephantulus edwardii
GTCCTTTTGATTGCTAGCTATGCATCTGAGAGCTGGATGATGAATAAGGATGATAGAAAAAGAATGGATACCTTTGAGCTGTGACATTGGAGAAGAGAACTGAACATCCCATGGACAGTCAAGAGTATGAACAGATATGTCTTGGAGAGGGTGCAGCCAGTGTTTTCTTTGGAGTCAAGAATGATGAGGCATCGCCTCACATATTTTGGACATGTTGCTAGGAAGGGTTATTCCTTGGAGAAGGACGAGATGCTGGAAACAGTGGAAGGTCGGTGAAGGAGAAGAAGACCCTAAACCAAGGGGATTGACACAGTGACTTTTGCAACGGGTTCTTGGGTGTCAGGAAGTGTGAGGCTGGCACAGGAAAAATCAGGGTTCAGATATTTTGCTCATAGAGTTGCTATGAGTCGATGGCACCTAACAACAACAATGCTGAAACATAACCAGAACAAACCTGCTGTCCTTTACTCAAATCTTATTCATTGTGATGCCATGTGGTACAGAGTAGAATTGCTCCATAGTGTTTTCTTAGCTATCATGTATGATATGGCTTTAAAAATAGAATACCAGGGTTTTCTACCATGGTGCCACTGGATGAACTCAAAACACCTACCTTTATGTTAATAGACAAGAGCAAATTGCTTGTATTACCAAGGAACATTTTCATCTCTTTAAAGAATCCTATTATCTTCATTTCATAAAGTTACTATTCTGGCATAAAGTAACTGGCTCAGGTTATGGTAGATACTAAATAAATCACTGAGATATGCTGGTTGAAGAAGGCACTTAAAAACACGGAGATGATAGTACAAACACAGCCTGGAGTAGTTTGAGTGTAGTTCTAGAACATCCTAATAAACTAAAGACCATAAGAAAGCAAACACATCGTTATTCTTGTTCTTTTATCTAGTTCATATATAGAAAGCTCTGGTGGTGCAGTGGTAAGGAATTGTGCTGCTAATGCAGAGGTATAAAGTTCAAATCCACCAGCTGCTCCATGAGTAAAGATGAACAATTGTCTCCTGTGTGATTTACTGCTTCTGAAAACCCACTGGAGGGCTCAAATATGTGTCAGTTCTGACTCAACAGCATACAACAACAACAGACTGTATATAGAAAGTTTTGGTGGCCTTGTGGGTAAGAAGTTGTGGGTAAGAAGTTGTATAGTGAACTCAAATGTAAACAGTTCAAATCTACCAGCTGCTTAAGAAGACAAAGGTGGATAATCTCTTCCTTTGTGATTCATGGTCTCTGAAAACCTGTTGGTAGGTCAATTATGAGTTGGCAAATTTTTGAGTATTTTGAGTGCATATAACAAGCTTATATTCTGCTTACTGTGAAAATTATAAAAGTTTAAATTTTTTAAAAAATTACATACGTTTGAGATCTTGGAGCAATTAAAAATGTAGCACAAAGCAAAATGTTAAGCTGTTGGGAAAAATGGCACTCACAGCCATGCTTGACAAAGAGTTTCCTCAAACTTTTAAATTTATAAAAACATAATTGTCTGTGACTTGCAATAAAACCAGGTATGCCCATAATGGGTTTCAGAAGAAATGTTTGTTTCTTCTCTCACTAAAAAATGTTTTTTCTTTCAATACCTAGATTACATAATAAAAAATCCTCCAAAGTCTGCATTTCTTATCCTTTCTCTTTATAAAATCTATTAAAATAACTGATACTTAGTATCCATATCTTACTATTTTACTGAAGCTCACAATTTTTTTTTATGTTAAATTATGGTTGAGATTAATGAGATTGGCTGGCCAACTGGCCTTGTGGTCAAAGCAGTTTGAGTTTTGAAATTGAGGTGTAATGTGTAACTTTCATCATTCACTAAGTTATTCCCTTCCCTAAGGCGTAATAATTTCATCACTAACTCCAACAAAAGGTTCTCCCAAGTTTCAGTATTGCTGAAAAGAATATTAAGCATTAACTAAAAAATAATCTGTTCTTATATAACACGTTTTCAGCAACCGGAACATCCAGAGTGCTCCTTGGAGGCAAAATGGGGAAACGTCATCACACATCTTTTGAACATCTTGGTAGCAGAGGGATATTATGCTTGGAAAAGTCGAGGGTTATCAAAAGAGACAAAACCCCTCAACTAGATGACTGATACAGGGACTGCAGTAACGGGCTCAAGTTTTCCCGAGACAATTAGGATGGTACAGCAAAGGACAAGGTTCGGATCCCATGTTCTTAGGGTTACTGTGAATTACATGTAACAAAATCTGCTTTCAAAGTGACTCATAGTCATGGTGATCCTCTTGTAAGTGTTACAGGTGGAGAATGCTAAGCTTTTAACTTTCATATGACTGGTGAATTCTAAATGCCCAGCTTTTGATTATTGTAGCACACTATGTACTCCATCACCAGAGCGTATACTCAAGCATATGTGTCTGAAATCTGTTTTATATTAAATAAATAAATAAATTTTATTTTGGTATTAAGATGTTGGATTCCTTGAGTGGTATAGGCAGTTACATTCTTAAGAACTTGCTGAAAAGCTAGCAGTTAGAATCCACCTTATATGCACTTTGGAAGACAGGTCTAGAAATATAATTGTGAAAGGTTGAAGTTTTGAAATCATTGCTTTGATAGAGCAATTGCACCCTGACACACTGAGATGGGATAAACTCAGAGGCAATTAAGAATGACAATATTATGTATGCTGCATTGAAACAGATGAGGGAGAGAACTGCTTAAAGGGGAAATGTGATTAGGTATTACTGTCATGACAGGAGTCCAGTACCAAGGCTTCATAATGGAGTGGACTTAGGGGGAAAGATTCTAGAACAATGAAAGAATTTTTCTTTTACTTTTCAAAGAGAAGAGCGAACTGGGCATGGGGAGGTTGGGCAGGGAGAAAAACGCAACAATGAATGAATGGAAATCCAAAGTCTCTGTAAACTTTCATTAAAATTAATTAAAAATAAAGTATAAAAAAGAATGACAACATTAAAACTCCACAGTAAAATACCTAGTAAAATTAAAAAAAAATTTAACCAACATTCACAACAGCCATATTGTTGTTAGGTGTTATTGAATCAGTTCTGACTTAAACTATCTTGTTATTAAGTACCTCAAGACGGAACCAACTCACATTTGGCCACCCAACAGGTTTTCAGAGGCAGTAAATCACACAAGAGGAGATTGCCCACAGAGTAACTGGTGGATTCAAACTGTGAGCTTTTGCTTAGGAAGCACAATTTCTTACCACTAAGCCATCAGACTAATGTTGATGCAAGTAGCTGTGCTGCAATCTGAAAGGCACCCAGTCTGAATCCACTAGTTGTTCCACGGAAGAAGAATGACTGTCTCTGAAACGCCACTGGAGGGTCAGCTATGGGTCAGTTCTGACTCGATGGCAAACAACAACAACAACAATTTACATCAGGACAAAACAGTTTCCCATTTTACATCATCTACAGAATTCCTGATGCATTTGCATCCGTGTTGTAGCCATTATGTCATTCCATTCCATAAAGGTCTTTTCCTTGAACTCATCCTCTGTTTTTCCAAGAGTGATGTCCTGCTTCATAGACAAGCTCATCTTACAAGTGCATCTAAAAATCTAATGCGTATCAATCCATTCCATTGTGGATGGACATTTGGACTATTTCCATGTTTTTGCTATGGTGAAAAAATGCGGCTATGAACATTGGTGTACAATTTTATTTTCTCAGGTATATGGTACATTTACACAATGAAATACTTTGCGGAACGCAGGAGCAATGATTTTATAAATTACTACCTAATATGGGTGGGACTGGAGAAAATTATGCTTACTGACCTAACTCAGTCTCATAAAGACAAATAGTGTATAAGACCATTATTGTAGAGCAAGTATGAGGATAAAAAGAGGGGCCAGAGGGGTGCTTAAACATAGAGTGGCACAATTAGATGGGTGGAGGGACGTATTGGTAAAGGAAAGGGGAAAGGTCCAGTGTGAAAAACAATGTAAAAACCAATATAAACTTTATTAACTTTGTGTGTAAACCAGTATAAAATAAAATTTTTAAATATCTAAAATGTATGAGACAAAGTCTTAACATCCTTGCTTCTAAAGAAAATTTGGACTGTACTTTTGGAAAAATAGATTTGTTGTTCTTTTCACAGTCCATGCTATTCCTTACCATGCCAAAATGCAAAGGCATCAATTTTTATTCAGTGTTCCTTATTCATTGTATAACATTGACATGCATAAAGGCAACTAAAATTACTATCATTTTGTCCAAACACATAATCTTCAAAGTGACTTCTTTGCACATTTTATTTCCTACTTGAGAATACTAATTTTGTGAAATTATTTTAACAGGGTATAAACTATGTAAGCCTACAAAAACAAATAGGAGAAAACAATTTTAGATCAATTTGTATTTAGTAACTTTCATCAGTCCTATAATCACTGTAAGAATTGGCTCAACTATACCAACACTTTAAGACAACACATGGCTGGTTCTGTTATATATATGGTTGTCATGAATCATAACTAATGCAGTGCAAACAACAAACCCTCCTGCCATTCTCAAAGCCAACAGTTAACAGCTATTGAAAATATATTGCACATGGAGCACAAAGTCCAATTTATGAATTGGACTGCTTATTTCTATTGACCACCTGATGAGATAGAGAGTAGCTTTATGCTCATTTCAAAATGGAGAAAATTAAAGCTTAGTGTGGTCAGACAACATTGCTCAGAGTCTAGAGATCAACTTCCAAAACTAAATAACTGCATTTTGTCATAGAGTTATATTATTACGAAAATAGTAGTAACTGACTACTGAAATGTTTGCATTGCTTTTATTAGTCTTTTACTTTTCTGAGTTTTTCTAGTTTTCTCTTTTTCTAGTGCCTTTCAAAATGATATAAAGTGATTAGCTTATGGATATGGGAAAAGTTATTTAATAGGGTCTAACTTTTGTCAGTGTAGTTGTTCTGTCCCCATGAATTGTAACATACTCATAGCTGACCCTCCAGTGGGTTTTCAGAGGATTTGAATTACACAGGAGGAAAGTGTCCATCTTTCTCTCAAAGAACAACTGATAGTTTTTATCTGTACACTTTTGAATTAGCAGTGAAAATTTTTGATGATGACTATTAGTAGAAATATATTTTACATCACTTCTGGGTGCCTATACAAATATACACATTCACACAGATTATCATTTACACGTAAAATGGCCCTGTCTTCCCTAAATATGAACTGATTCCATCATTTAAAAAAGAAATGCTCTTAACAAATCAGAGTAAGTGCTTTTTATATACTTTTCATGTATTTTTAGAATAAGCAACGAAGCTTATACAAGTCTACACAGAGTGACCATGTTTCATAAAAAGTTTAAAAGTAACAAACAGGACCAAGAAATGCTACTTCTCTTTCAGTACACATTTTTAAATATTGTTGTTGTTCTTGCTGTTAAGTGCCATTGAGTCATAGATGACTCATAGCAACCCTATGAACAAAAGTTCTGAACACTTAAAACTTTCATTGTTTCTATAAATTTAGAGTTTCTGGAGGCAAGCTATTTCAAAAGTGGATGCCACTCCTGCTTTCAAGCATGTCTTAACTTGAGAACTCCATCAAATACTGTCCCCATGGGACATTTGTCATCAGTGTCACAGTATTTACCATCGCAGCAGCCTCTATATAGCAAATTGACAAATCAGCGCTACGCTGCTTACTTAGAAGAATGTTTGACTGAAAACAATAAAAAACAGGCATAGAAGGCAAAAGACATGAGGAGCCAATTTCCTTTTTAAATATGAAGCTAAATCCAATCAACTCATACCCAAGTGTGAGCAATAGTCACACCCAAGCCTCAACGAAAACAGAAAACACACCTTTATAGAATCCAGCTACTCTACTCATCTTCCTGAACTTTAAAGCAGCCTCAAACTGGAAACAAAATGCCTTTTAAAATACAAGGGTAAATCCAATCAGCTCACACCCAATTTCGAGCAACAGTCACAGGCAAGCCTCAGCCAAAACCAAAAACACACCTTTGTAGAATACAAAACAACTATTTCTGTATCATAAAAAGGAGAATAACAGGAAGCAATATAATGTTGAATAAACATAAATGATCATAAAAAAATGTCAAAAGTGTTTACAAATCCCTAAAATGCCACCTCTTCCTCCATTATCAGTCCAAAGAAAATTTTTCTTTTTTGAGTTATTAATGTTGAATATCCTGAAGATATGCTCTTAAAGAATGTGTTTTCTACATTTATTTCCTTTCTCTATTTATTGAGTCAAAACGTCTGTTTTGAATTATCCATAGTTAAGAGATTGTACCATGCAGCAGAAACAAGAGTGAGACACATTCTATTTGGGTCAGCAGAACTCCACTTGGCTCATTTTTGGGAGCAGGTTGTAAACCCTTGTCAAAAAATGAAGAGAGGATGTGTATGTTATTGCAACCTTAGGTTTGTCTTAGATTTTGGTTTTTCCTCCTCACTTACCTTGAACAGAGCCAAGGATTAAAAAACCAACAATAACAACTTCATAGAGAGGTAAATAATTTCTATTACATGAAAATTATTAGCATTCATGGAAATGTTTAATAACAACAAAGAACACTTTTTCTAACATCAAGGTGCAAAGTGATTACATATCTGGGGAAAAGTGGGGAAAAAACGTGTTATAGGAGATTCAGGGATTTAATGGTGGGGAATACCATTTATAAAAGGCACAGTTTTCCTGTGTTTCATTTCAGGGAAAGCTTTTTGTGGTACATGCTGTATTAGAAACGGAGACTATAATTCCTTCTTCAAAGGTCTGATGTAATAAAAATAATCTCAGTAATCTACTTAGATGCTTTAGCCAATTCAACAACTCAACTCATTGCCGTCTATTTGGAACTAATTCACAGCTGATGCTCCAAATCAGCCTTGAGAGTTTTCAAGGCTGTAAATCACTTGGGAGGTGATTGCCCATCTTTCCTCACTGTAGATCAAGTTGTTGTTAGGCACTGTCAAGTCCAGTACAACCCATAGTGACTCTGTGAACAAAATGTCTGAACTTTACTCTATCCTGCACCATTCTCACATTTTCTGAAACACAGGATTGCCCATTGCAGCAGTCATCATGTCAGTCCACCTGGTTGAGGATCTTCCTTTCTTAAATAATACTTGTTATTGTTTTCCACATTTCAACTGACTTCCAATCTGGGCTCTGCCATTACCCTATCCTATCGCTATCACTATCACTATCACTATCACTATCACTATCACTATCACTATCACTATCCTCTTTCTTTAGTGTTCATAGCATTTTCAAAGGCAAGTAGATGGTCCATCCTGCTTCTTAGTCTGTTTTACTCAGGGAGCTCCACCAAAACCTGTCCATTACTAGCAACCCTTATAACATTTGACACACCAGTGGCACAGATATCAGTATCACAACAACCCCAAGTTAGCTCAGTACAGCAAATTGACAGATAAATGTTGTACCTCGTAGAACAATGTTTTCCCCAAACAATTAACACCAGGTCCAAGGGCCACAGACCCTAAGGCCCAATTGACTTTTAAATACAAAGACCCACTTACCAGGTCTTGATTGCTTAAACAAAGGGTCTTCCAGCCCCTGTAGGATTGTTAATGAATTAGAAACAGTAATCAGCTTACACTTGATTGTTAACAAAATAGAAAATGCCCAAACAGCTTACACCCAACTTTCAAGTAAATACAAGACACCTCCAGGATCCAACTCCTCCAAGATGGAGACTCACCCTCAGGTACGACCCACCAACTTTTAAATACAACAAGCCCTCCCTCCAGGGCCAGATTACTTAAACATGACACTTCTAGCTCACAGCCTCCAGAATCAAACTGCTCCAAGCTGGAGACAAGTAGTGGATTCTAAGTACTAACTTGGTGTTGGCAGCACAATTCTTTACCCACTGGGCCACCAGAGCTTCTACTAGGACCCATCTGTCCTTAATTTTTCTCCATATGTTAGACTCTTGATTTGCCTATTGAGTAAGGATCATAACTTTTGTAAATAATGGGAGGAAAATGAAACAGCGTCTTTTGGTTTACACAACTTCACTGCCTACAAGTCAATTCTTATTCAGTACAACAACCCTCTATTAGGTCTTTGACACTGTAAATGTTTGTGAGAGGAGTCTATTCATCCTTCTTCCTTGGAACAGCTAATGAATTTAAATTTATGACCTTGTGATTAGCAGTGAATCATGTAATATGTCACACTATTGCAGTATCTTTGGGATTCAGGGTTGTTATGGTATGCCATAGTCAGAACCAACTCATAGATGACCCTTTAGTTGGTTTTCAGAGGCAATAAATTGTACGGGGAAAAATGTCCATCCTCCTCTCATGGAGCAGGTAGTGGATTTGAACCATGTGCCTTTGAGATGGCAGCACAGATTCTTACCACAAGGCCACCAGGACTTCCTGGGGTTCAATGTTATTGTTGTTATGTGACATTGAGTCAACTATGATTCATAGGGATGGTATGAACCTTTCCCTATCCTGAGATAACCTTAGCATCTCTGACATACCTGATCTTAATGCCACAGTCACTGTGTCAATCTGCCTACTCCAGGGTCTTCCTCTGCTGCACTGGCCCTTGACCCTTCTAAGTATGATGTCCTTTTCCAAGGACTGGTCCCTCTTGGTGATATGCCCAAAGTATGTGAAGTGGAGCTTCACAATACTTGCCTCCAAGGTGCAAAGTGGTTTCACTGTCTCCAGGACAGACATGTTTTTTTCTGTTGGAAGACCATGGAATGCTCACTATTCTGCCCCAGCATTACAACTAAAAGACATAGATTCTTCTTCTGTCATCCTTAGTTATTTTCCTGCTCTCAGATGCATGGAAGACAGCTGAGAAGTTCATGGCCTGGATCAGGCACATCTTAGGATGAATAATGTTGGATTCATGATACAAAAGATCCATCCTGAAATAGAAAGTTCTAAGTGACAGGATACTATCCATACACATACAAGGAAGACTTGTTAATACCACTATAATTCAAATATATGCACCAATAACTAAAGACAAAAATGAGGAAATAGACTATTTCTATTAACATTTTCTTTTTGAAATATAACAAATATTCAAACAAGATTCATTAATACTAATTCGTGACTAGAATGAAATAGTTGGGAATATGGAAGAAAGATCAGTAGACATAATATACAGATTTGGTAAAAGTATAATAATCCCGGAGACAGAATGATAGAATTTTGTACAATAGATGATTTATTCACTGCAAACATCTTTCATAAAAAAAACTCAAATGGAACAAAAAAACTCAAATGGAGACTATACATATGGGCCTCACCTGATGGACTACATAGAAATCAGATTGATTATATTTGTGGAAATAATGACTGGAGAAGCTCAAAAGCAGCTTTGAAGACCAGTCCAAGTGTTAACTGTGGAATAGATCATCAAATATTCATGTGAAGGTTAAAATAGAAGTTAAAGAAAATTTTAAAAACATTAATAGAAACCAAAATGTGTTCTTTAGTCTATTATACCTGCATGTAAAAACAATCCCAATAACAGGTTTGTGTCGTTGAATACTGATTAACAAAGACCAGATAAACAGTAGGATGATATCAAGAATATCATCCATAAAGAAAGCAAAAGGTCTTTATAGAGATAGAGGAGGAAGAAAAGGCCAAAAGGAATGTCATAAGAGTCTCTGAATATTACACTAGAATGCTAAGAAGCCAAATGAAAGGAAGAAATGACAAAGAGTTGAACAGATTTCAAGGGGAAGCTTGAGAAGACAAAGTAAAGTATTAAAACAAAATGTACAAAGAGTTGGAGTCAGAAAATCAAAAGGGGAGAACTTGCTCAGCATTTCTCAAACTGAAGGAACTGGAGAACAAATTCAAGCTTTGAATTTGAGAACAAATTGAATGCTTAAAGATGCTATGGCCAGAATATCGAATTACATAGGAAGCATCAGAAGAAGAAAGGAACACAGAGTTACTATAACAAAAATAATTGGCTGATACAGAACATTTTCAGGAAGTAGTATATGATCAAAAACCAATGACAATAAAAGAGGAAGTTCAAGCGGCTCTGAAGGAAGTGGCAAAAAATAAGGCCCTAAGAATTGATGGAATACCAATTAAGATATTTCAACTAACAAAAGCAGCCCTGGATATGCTTATCAGGTTATACCAAGAAATCTGGAGGACAGTTACCTGACCAACTTAATGGAAAAGACCAATACTTATTCTCATTCCAAAAAATGATGATCCAACACAATGTGGAAATGATTGAAAAATATTACTAATGTCATAAGCAAGCAAAATCTTGCTGGAGATTACTAAAAAAATGACTTGAAGAATGCATCAACAGAGAACAACCAGGCATATAAACTGGTTTCAGTAGAGGTCGTGGCACTAAGGATATCACTGCTGATGGCAGATGGATTATGGTTGAAAGTAGAGACTACAAGAGAGATGTCTATTTGGGTTTTAGTGACTGTGTAAAAGCATTTCACTGAATGTATGGATCACAACAAATAGTAGGTAACATTGAGAAGAATGGGATTCAATAGTGTCTGAAAATTAATAGGAAACCTCACATGGGAGAAGATGATCCATCTTTCATCCACAGAGCAGCTGCTATATTCAAACTGTCAAAGAGGCTCAAAAAGCCTTTGGGTAAGCAGTACAGCTCATTATATGATGCTGGAGTTGTCTAAGCACCTATATGTTTCCCTGGAAGCCTATAAGCAATAGAGTAAACTCACTTAATAGAATTTTCTCCTCAGAGATAGGAATTTGAGAGTAAAAGCCTTAATTTCTCCTGTAGGTAAAAAAAGAAAAAAGTTATAATTAAGCTCAACAATGATTTGAAATTGAAGATGCATATGCATATGGATATGCCTGTGTTTAAGGGAGTAGAGCGTTAATATACTGTAGTCTGAACAAATTTACTGAGCAACCACTTGAGGGAGAAAAAAAGCCACTAGCAGCCACTTGAGAAAGAAAAAAAAAAAAAGCAAACTTGAAAACAAGGAGAATCTAGCCATCCTTCCAAGTCTATTTTGTACAATGTCGACTGATTGTATTTTTGGAAATAGTAATTCATTGTATGCAAAAGGATGGGTGATCTCCTCCTGTGGGATTAACTGCCTCTAAAAACCTGCCAGAAGGGTCATAGGGTCAGCTATAGGTCAGCTGGTTCAACTAGATGGTACACAGCAACAATAATTTTAAAAAAGTCATTAGATGTTCTAGTCCATTTTCCTCACTTTTTTCCCACGGATGCTTATTATACAATTGGGACAGCATACAATTTAAACTGGACGAGGATAAACGTGCAGCTGTTTGAGGTGGCGTTTTATAATTTAGGTAGCAGCCAGCAGTGGTTACATATTGGCTGCTTACTGAAAGGTTGGTAATCGGAATATTTCAGCAGTTCCAGGGGAGAAAAGATCCCAAAATTTACTCCCTTAAAAATTATAGCCTAGAAATCCTTTTGAGGGACAGTTTTGTTCTGCTACAGGGTAACTATGAATTAGAATAGACACCAGGATACATAACAATAAAACTGACTCCACAAAGAGAAATATGTATGGGGTGGGAGATGACAATTTAAATGTCAAAGCATTTCCGAAGTATCAAGATTTGAAAAAAAATGGCTATAAAGTAGCATACAACCAGACTGATTGGACCAACTGAAAAAGAAGTAAAAATATCCGGACTTTACTGTGGCGTTATATAAGAGCTGGAGGAAGTTTCAGAATGCTAATTACCAGTTTTTCAATCACTTCATTACATTTTACATTTATATGTAGTTCAGTTATAATTATGTAAGTGAAAAATGTTTTCATTCAGATTAAAAAATACTTGTGAATTCTATTAGATAAAAAGTAACATTATCTCTTTATCCCTTAAAAAGGAATATGGAGAGCCAATTTAGATATTGATAATTGTAGCAGTGCTAGAGAGTTCCTCAGTCTCACTGATTACAGTCAATTCCATGATTTCTTCAATAATCAACAATCAGAAAACATACAGCTCTGCTTTTCTGAGGTAATTTTCACAAAAGTAAGGATCTATCTAATTCTTCATGATATGGCATTGAGCCCATATATTGTGCTATTGAGCCACTCAAGGTAGACGGTGGGGGAGGAAATATAAATATCAGTGAACATGGCATCTTTCTCATAAAACATTAGCATTCGTACGATGAATGACATGGTTTTTTATACCACCTTATTTAGTAAAAGTACTGTGCTTGCACAAAAACAAATGAACAATCTTGTAATATTTCATAAAATTCTTTGTAATAGGAATACACATTTTTTGAACTGAAATTTTTATAAAACAAAATTTTATTTTCTTAAACAAGAATCAGAAATTGTTTCTGCTGAGACTTTCTCCACACTGTTCATTATACTATTAGTAAAGTTGTTAAATGCCATCAATTATCACTTATGAACAACAGATCTGAACCTTGCCCTATTCTATGCTATTCTCACAATCTCTCACATGTTTGAGCCTATTGTTAGAATCACTCTATCAATTCACCTTATTGAGAGTTTCCCTTTTCTCTGATCTTTTACCTTTCCCAGCATGGTATTTTTTTACAAGAACTGATCCTTCCTGACAACATATATGTGTATATGTTATTTTATGTGCATGTGCATTGAATTGGAATACCCTCATACTTGTTCCTCCAACGGGTTTTCAGAGGCTGCAAATCCCTAGGGAGGAGATGGTTCGTCTTTCTTCTGGATTTGCATTGTCTGCCATTGGTTGGCATTGAAACGCTTTATCCACTAAGCCACCAAAGGGTGTGTGTGTGTGTGTGTGTGTGTGTGTATACCCTCACAGAGATTTAATTTTAATTAATTATTAAATGCTTTTAATATATTATAGAATTTGTCTTTGTCTAATATTGGTGCTATGTACCATTGAATAGGTAAATCTTATGGAAGGAGAGTGCCCATCTTTCTCCTAGATAGCAGCGGAAGGATTTGAACCAAGTACTTTTGTGTTGGCAGAACAATCCTTATGACTAAGCCACTAGAGCTCCCTTATGTAGACATAACATGTTGCTGTCATTATGTGCCTTCCAGTTTACTCCAACTTGCAGGGACCCTAAGCACAAACAATAGCTGTGAACCATGCCCTATCCTGAGCCAGTCTCACTTTCTCTGACACACCTGTCCCTATTATCCCAGTTACTATGTCAATCCATCTTATACAAGACACACCTGTCCCTATTTCCCCAGTTACTATGTCAATCCATCTTATACAATGTCTTCGTCTTCTGCACTATCCTTGTAGTGTTTAACCATGACTGCCTTTTCTAATGACTGGTGTCTCCTGGCAACATGCCCAAAGCATATGAGACTGAGCTTCCAAATCTTTGCCTCCAAGGACCAACTTCTTTTCACCCTCTCCAGGACAGACATGCTTGTTCTCTTGGTCATCCAGGGTATGTTTAATACTCTTCCTTAGCATCATAACTAAAGGGCATCTATTCTTCTTCTGACATCCTTCGTCATTGTCCAACTCTCTAATGTATAGCAAGTAATTGTGAAGACCATAGACTGGATTAAACACACCTTAGTCTCTAGACTTGATATTGTTGTTTTTTAGCACTCTAGAGAATTCCCTATTAGCAAATTTTCCTTATGCAATTAATCTTTTCATTTCATAACTGCTGGTGCCAAAAGTGTTGATTGTGGAACCGAGCAAGCTGAAATTGTTAACAATCTCAATCTTTTTTCCATATATCACTGTCTAATGTATGTTTTGCAATTTCATCTTCTAAATTTTAAATGAAAGAAGTTTTATTTTGTTTAATATAGTATATTTCATTGTAATCTGGCAGCTTTTCAAGATGATGTAGATTTATGCACCTAGTCCTTTTAAATATTTGGGTCTGAATTTGGTTTAGGGAGTCTTTTACAATTACTTCTAATTAAATGAAATTAATTAAATAAATTTAATTAATTTTAATTTCTAGAAAGACATGCTATTCATGATAAATAATAATATGAAATATTAATACTAATAGTTTTTCCTGAGTTATTTTCTAGGATAATACACTTGATCCCCTCATTTAACTTTTTCTGGTTAGTTATTTGTTATTGTTATTATTTATATTATTTGCTAAAATTATTAATTTCCATTTTAATCACCTATTCATATTTACTATTTATTGTATGGTCATGCTCAAAGCTATACAGGGAAATTAAAGTTACAGAGATGATATTACCTCTGCTTTTATGAAATTATTTATGTCAAATATAAGAAACTGTGCTGCAACCCCAAAGGCACAAGGATTGAGTCCATCAGATGCTCTCCAGGAGAAGGATGGGCAATTTCTTCCTATGCAGTTAACTACCTCTGAAAACCTGCTGGACAGTCAGCTATAGGTCACTTCTGCCTCGACAATACACAGCAACAATACTGAAATAATATGAAGTAAAGTATAGTTTGAACTTCTAAAATTGCATATATAAACCACTCTCAATCTCTAATGCGAAAACATTTTTTGTTTGAAATGCACAGAAGTTCAACAATGCATTGCAAATAATTGTTGATTCCAATACTTCTTGTATCTGTAGAATTGGGTGCTCACTAATTACTAATTCCACCTCATAGAGACATCATAGGGCACAGCAGAACTGTCTCATAGGGTTTTCAAGCTTGTAAATCTATACAAAGCCAACACCTTCAGGTTTCCTTTGCAGAGCAGTAGTTGGTAGGAGGGGGTATCAAAACCCTTGAAAATTGACTTTTCTAGTCATTGTGTTAGTCCAATTGGAGGCATGGTCTCCAGCTCCCTTAATTGCAGACATGATCTTGCAAATCATCAACAGCTGTGGGACCAATATAAGAGAGAAAGAGATTTAGAAGAATTCTGCACTGTGAGGAACCCAGTTGATGGTGGGTGAAGAGATGGAGGGTGAAGACCATGACACAGCTGTGAAGAGTACAAAGGATTTGGACGACACAGATAAATTTCAAGAAGTATCATGAACATAAGCCAAAGGTGTTGAAAGACAAAGTTCAGGCAGCACTGAAGGCAATGGCAAAAAATAAGACCCTGGGAATTGATGGTCTACCAACTGACATATTAGAACTAACAGATGCAGCTGGTGGCTTAGCAGTAAGAAATTGCCCTGCCAATATAAAGGTACACAGTTCAAATATACCAGTTTTTCCACAGAAAAAAAGGGGAGGGCAGTATCCTCTTTTGTGACTAATTGCCTCTGAAAATGCTTGGAAACCATTCAGAAACAGTAAATCACAAGGGAGGAAGGTCAGTAATGGGTCAGTTCTCACTGGGTAGTTGTTATTGTTATTGTTATGTGCCTTCGAGTTGCATGTGACTCATTGCGACCTGATGTACAATAGCGCTGACGCTTGTTCAATCATGTGCCAGTTTTACTGCCTCTGACACACTTATCCTCATTATCCCAGTCACTGAATCAATCCATCTCATCGATGACATACCTCTTTCTCTGTCCCTACACCCTTCCAAACATGATGTCCCTCTCCAAGAACTGGTCTCTCTTTGTGAATATAGAAGAGTAATATTCATGGGGTTTTTTTCTAAATAACATTAATTTTTCAAATTTTAAATTATGGTGAAACTGCATTTAGGGTACAAATGTTAATTTAAAAGGAGTGTTCAGACATGGAAATTAAAAGATAAAATTGGTTGCTTTTAAGAGGAAGCTCTGGTGGCCAAGTGGTAAAAAGCTGCCTAAGAAACATGGTTCTAATCTACCAGTTTTTCCATGAGAGAAGGATGGGCAATCTCCCCCTCTGTGATTTAAAATACTGCTGAAAGGTCAGTTATTCATCAGTTCTTACAACATTAAAAAACAATAAAATGAAAATGAAAGAAAAGAAAACCAATATAGAAATAGTTGGAAATAATTAAAATTCACATTTAAAAAGATAAGAATAATTGCTTCTTTTATAAGGCAAGCTACAGACCCCAAAGGGCTAATATGTACTGTTTTTAAGAATTAGCATATTTTTAATCTACCTTTACTTATGCTAAGTACTTTGTAACAAATTCACAGCATAGTGCTTTTTCCTAGAGGGCCTGGTTCACTGTGAAGTGTTTTCTTGTCTCTTTATATTCTAGCTACAGGGAAATCATTGTATCTCAACATTAAATTTTAAGAGCAATTTGAAAAGAACACTTCAATGTTTCTATACATCTTTGTTGGCTAATTTTTTTCCCCTTAAAGCATATAATTTGAAGCTGGCTTAGAGCTGCTTATATCTGCATATTTAAAAATAAGCATATATCATTAAAGAGGATAATACTATAAAATTCCCATTCTAATAGATACAGACTTCCATTGGCATTGATCTTGATCCCATGACAAGAATCTCCAATGGTAACAGCTGTCAAGAAAACAAAAGATGTGTTGCATTGGGAAAATGAGTTATAAAAGACCTCTCTAAAGTACTAAAAAAGCAGTATCAATTTAAAGACTAAAGTATGCCTCTTCCTTTAATCTGAAAGTTGGACAATTAATAAAGATGACAGAAAAAGAATTAATGCCTTTAAAGTGTGGTGTTGGAGAATTGCATTCATGTCTGACCCTCCAGTGGATTTTCAGAGGCTGCAAATTGCGCAGGAGAGTGCTATTTAAGAAGAATTCTAAATATGCTACTGACTGCCAAAAGAACAAATGAGTGTCTTGGAGGAAGTGTAATTAGATAGTGCCTGAAAAGCAAAGATGATGAAACTTTGTCTCACATATTTTGAGACTGTTGCCAGCAGGGGCCAGTCCTTGGGGAAAGATATCATGATGGAAAAGGTCAAGAGTCAGAGAAAGAAAGAAAGACCTTCAACAAGATGGATTGACACAGTGATTATGAGGATGGGTTCAAGCATATAGGTCAGGAGAGAAGCACAAGATCAGGCAAAGTTCAGATCTGTGGTTCATGAAGATCTACTTATGAGTCCCAGTCAACCGGATGGCACACAACAACAAATAAGGAGCTCTGGTGGCATAATCCATAGTGTGTTACACTGCTAACCAGAGGTAGCAAGTCTAGTGGTTTAAATACACCAGCTGCTCCTCAAGTGAAAGATGAGAAGCCTCCTGTTAAGGTTTACAGCGGAAACCTGATAGAGGGGTGTTATGAGATAGGATATGGCAGTGAGTTTGTTCTCAAAATAAATAAAAAAAAACACTGGTGGACTAGTATTTTACATGTTGCATTGCTATCAAAAAGGCTGGTGGTTCAAATCCAGTAGTAGTTTCCCTGGAGAAAGATAGGCAGGCTCTAGCTTTGGAAATCAAAAGTCATGAGTTGGAACTGATTTGAAGGTAGTACAAATGCTTTAGTATCAAGGCAAAAGACTACCTGGTGGCACTGTGGTTCAAACATTTGACTGCTAACTAACAACTCCACAACTGAAATCCACCAGCTGCTTGTTGGGAGATGAGACAATTTGTTTCTATAGAAACTCATAGCCTTGGAAACCCAACAGGGCCGCTCCACTCTCATACAGGGTCACTACGGGTTGACATTGATTTGATTCAGGTGCATTTGATTTGGATTTATCTAGTCAAAGCAATGCCTGTGTCAAACAAATAGATAATGCACAGAGCTGGTAGCTTAAAGCTTGGTGGTTTAAGTTCAACTTGAGGAACCTCAGAAGAAAGACCAGGTGATTTATTTGTGAAAATTAAACACTGGAAATTCTATGCAGCACAGTTCTATGCTGAAAAGTATGAATTTGTCATGAATCAGAACTGACTCAAAGGCAACTGTTTTTGTTGAGGTTTTTAGTTTTGGTCTATCAAGGCAAATGCTAATTCATGCCATTTTACCAGTGACCAGAATAAAATTTCACATTCTTCTGGCCCAAAGTATAAAAAATAGAAATTTTCTCAAAAGTTATTAAAGTTCCATGGAATCAACATTAGCAGCTATTTTTCTACTCATGGAAAGATGTTCTTAACGTCTGGAAAAAAACATGGTATGGAGATCTCTTATTCATTGTCCTCTATCCACCCATACATTCATTTATTCATTCACTTATGTCTCCTTAGGGAACTTTGATGGCATAGAATATATGAAGTTGTACAGTTAGCCTAAAGGACATGCCTCCCTGGTAGTTAAAATTCACCTGTCTCTGGTGGAGAACCTGACTACTATCTTCTTCCATTTGGTTTTGTTTTAGAAGCCTGATGGAGGGTCAGTTAAGAGTCAGTTCAGGCTTGATGACAGCGAATAAGTAAGTATACGAGACAACTATATTTACTCTCTGCCAGCTATACAGGATGGCTACCACAAACACTGAAATAGATGAATCCACCAATTATGGCCACAAGGATCTGTTCTCATAAGCCTAGCTTCCTTAAATGAAAAACGCACTTCATTTACTTTGTTTAGAAAACCAAAATCACAAATATGTTTTTAGTACCTATTATTCATTAAGCAGTATTGTAGGAAAGATTGCTATGAAAGAGATTGTATTGAAAGGAAGACTTCTAGATAAGCTTTAAGGAAACAAACAGCTGAAGTAGGTTTTTACTATAATAGAAGGAGTTTTGCTTAGAAAAAAAAGTGCAGTAAGTTCTGTAAACATTCAAACATGATAAAGAAGCAGTCTTGAGGATCTTTTTATTATTCAAAATATATTTATGCATTGTAACATAGATATCAAATAAAATGTGAATATAGGATGGTCCATGCTCATTTTGTATTTCTCTCCTATGTCTATTATTCTATTATTTGAAGGTATATACCACGTTTTTCTGTTGCTCTATCTTCTTTATTGCTTATCATCCTCCTCCGTGCAAACAATTTTTCAAATTGCCTAATAAAATATTTTCAAATTACCTAATAAAATAACTTCCCAATAAGTCTGCATAGTGACTGGAAAGCAATAAGGAGGAAGCTTGATTTATTGATAAGTGAGAGTATGCTATAATTTTTCTACATATTAAAACTGTCTATAGATTATGAGATCACTCTTAAAGAAATTGCAGCAGATAGGTATGGTAATGCAGATTTCAAAAGAAAGGATCATAATGTTCAAGAGTAGGTTTGCTTTGCCTTAAAAAAAGAAATAAAAAACTCTATTTATTTTGAAATGTGTTGTGTAAATCTAAGAAAGTTGCACCATGGAAGATTGTTATCTAAGGAAAGACATGATGAATGCTTTTGTGAGAGAAATAATCATTCTGTAATAAAAAAGTCATTTTTAAGTTTATGTATTTTGTAGTTATTTTTTTAAAAATTCTGATATATTAAATTTTCTTAAAGTAAAAGCACACGTTTATATATTTTATTAGTGTACTTAAATTAGGAGCCTAGGTTGGAATTTAAAGTTTCACATTAATCTTATCTCAAGCAAAATTTTTGGCATTAAACATGAATAGTATTTTTCTTTAGTGATATATAATATCTTTTAGAATAGCATTTAAATATAGAGAAAGAGATTTTCTTTATAGAAATTAGAAAACCCAAAAATACGCTCTAACAACTAAGGATATTCTCAAATAGAGTAGATTTCATATTATAAAAAGGGCAGGAGCCTAAGAGTCAGAACAAGACGTGGTCTGTATAAATTCTTCACCTTTTATAAACAAGTCACTCCACCTTTCTGAGATTTATTTTCCTGTCTGTAAAGGATAACATTTTGATTTCTTATTTTACAAGCTTATTTTGGTGTCTTTAAAAAAGAGCACTGGATTAGTTTTGTAAAGTAATAATAAAGGCCTGGTAGAGCAGTGGGTAAGCATTCCTCTACTAACCAAAAGGTCAGTTACTTGAACCCACTAGGTTCTGTGATGGAAAAAGACATGATAGACCAGGTCTCTGAAAATTTCCTAACCACTGACCCGATCATTACAGTTACTGGTGATCTAGTGGTAAGGAGTTGTGTTGCCAATCCAGAGGCAAGCTGTTCAAATCCACCAACTTCTCCAATGGAGAAAGATGGGCAAATGGAAAAATCTCATCCTGTGTCATTTACAACCTCTGAAAACCTGCTAGACAGCCAGCTGTGAGTCTGTTCTTACTTGACCATACTTTACAATTTAGTGATAGGATCACTAAGGCATCCTGGTGGCCTAGTCCACAGGTGTACTGCTTATTAAAAAGGCAATAATTCTCTTGGACTCTGAATTCACCAGCTGCTCCTTGAGGGAAAGACGGGTAGTCTCCTCCCATTAAGATTTACCAGAAATCAAATAGAGAAGGGTCATTATGAGCCTGAACTGACTAGACAGTAGTGTTTATTTTGGAGTTATATGATTACTCAAAAAGTTTAAATTCGTGGCTGTCAAGTTGAAATTGATTCATAGCTGACCCTCCAGTGCATTTCCAGTGGCTAGAAATAAAATGAGAGGAGATAGTTCATCTTTCTCCAGTGAAACTTTTGGTGCATTTGAACTGTAAGAAAGGTGTAATCTCTGAGTTAACAGCACAACGCCAATAAAGACCAGGTCATCAGAGCTTCCTACTCAGTTGATAGATGGGAAAAAGAACTGATCATAAGATTAAGATATAAAAAAGAAACAATCAATCAAGAACAAGCTTTGGGCGAGCTCTGGTGGCCTAGTGGCAGGATGCTGCACTGAAATCCCAGCGGTGGGCGATTCCAGTCCACCAGTAGCTCTGCTGGAGGAGGGACAATCTCCTCTTGTACCAGTCAGATCTGATTTGATGGTACACACACACACACACGATTTAAAAAACCAACCTTTGAGATAATTCTTTCTACCACATGGGTTGAAATGACTCAGTAGTGTTATCACCAACAATGTAATAATATAGATGTGCTTGATAAGATAAGTAAGTTCTTACCTAGTCCAATTTTTGAGAGATTATCTAATTATTTTGGCCTCTTATTGATTTATTTTATATCCAAACACACAATCACTTATAGCATAACAATTACAGATGATCATTACAGTTGTCAAGTCCCTGTGTATATATACATGTTCAGTAGGTTATATTAAGATTATGAAACCAAAGGGTTGTAATTCAATTCAATTCATTACCAATGAGTTGAAATTGACTCATAGCTGAACCCCCATCAGGTTTCTCTGGCTTTAAATTGCATGGAAAATGATGGCTGATCTTTCTCTTGGGGATGCACTCATAGAGAACCTCCAGAGAGGAGTGACCTATGAGTTAGCAGTGACCACGGAGTAGCTCAGATGATGATAAAAGGATCAAAACATAACCACAATTTTGGTGTTATTTAAAAAATACTAAGAATCCAAGACACTAAAGAGCTGAACAGAAGATTCCAAAAGGCAGCATGGAATGAAAAAGCAAAATATTACAATGAAATGTGCGAGGAGCTAGAGTCAGAAAATCAAAAGGGCCGAACTCGTTCAGCATTTCTTAAGCTCAAGAAACTAAAAAACAAATTCAATCCTTGAGTTGCTACAATCAAGGATGCTTTAGTTAGAAGGTTAAATGATCCAGGAGGTATCAAAAGAAGATGAAAAGAATAT
>NW_006399763.1:21686527-21699964 GCF_000299155.1 Elephantulus edwardii
GTGACTGGGGTAATCGGGATGGGTATGTCAGAGGCAATGCGATTGGCACAGGATAGAGCAGGGTTTAGGGCTGTTGTACATAAGGTCGCTATGAGTCGCAAGCGACTCGACGGCACATAACAACAAATATATGTAAAGAATTCTTACAACTTAAGGTCAGAAAAGAACTTTCTTATGGTAAATAAAGAGTAGAGATTTTTATTATTTAGAACAAATAGGTGAAAGTAGAAAACTATGTATATAATAGTATAGAACAGGGTTCGATTATACATGTGAAAACTCTTCCTCATAGCAGGTATGTCTCTGGTCAAGTATTGATGAAGACTGTAATACTTATTAGTCCTTTAGAATGGCATGAGATTTACAGAAAACTTGTAGGTAGGTAGAGTTTCCACATACCCTTCACCTAACTTCCCCTACTGTTAATATAACCGTGTTGTATTTGTATAACCAAGATTTATAGAATTATATTAACTGAATTTTTTATTGAGATATTTTCAGTTTTTCCACTAAGGACCTTTATTCGCTTCAAGGTTGAATTCTAGATGTTGTAGGCCTCATGAAGTCAGTTCCAATTCATAGCAACCCTAAGTACAAGTGAACAAAATGCTTTCTAACCCTGACCCATCCCCTTTTGTGTTGATCTACTTCAACAAGCATGCTGTCTTTTTCTGGAAACTGGCATTTTCTGGTAACATTCCCAAAGTATGTGAGTTGAAGATAAAGAGCATTCTGGCTAGGCTTCTTCTAAGACATGTGTTAGGTTTTTGGCAGTCATTTAGTCATGCTTCCTCTTTAGTCTTCTGTAAAGTGTTTTTTTCCATTCCTTTTTTTCATAACTTGAAAGAAAGTGTACTGGTAAGATGTTTTTGTAGCATGTCCTTTGATTTAACTTTCTTTGATATCTTCTGATTATTTGAGTAGGGGCTTATAGATTATGGGAATAAACCATGAAATTAAGATTTCCTGATTATATCATATCAGGGTACAAGGTATTAACATGACTTGTCATAGAGCTGTTAACCTTGATGACCAGACAAAACTGGCAACTACCAGGTTCATTCAAGGGAAAGTTATCATCTGTTGGTCCTTTCCATAAGCCCTTATAAAAATAATAAGAAGATATCAAAGAAGGTTAAATCAAAGAAGATGCTACTCTTAAGGGGGAAAGTGAATTTTCTACATATATTATAATCACAAAATGAGCACAGTATATGAATAGACACTTCACAAAAGAAGATATTCAGATGGCAAACAGTTAAACACACATAGAAATGCTCAAAATTTCTAGCTATCAGAGAGAATCAAATCAAAACAACTAAGAGATGTCATCTCATCCCAGTAACAATAGCAAATTTCAACAGGGCAGCAAACAACAAATGCTGGTGATGTGATGGAGACAAAATTCTTCTTCACGGCTGGTGGGAATGTAAAATGTGTTTAACCACTATGGCAGGCAGTCTAGTGCTTTCTCAAAAAAGTCATAAATATCATTTGAATCTGTAATTCCCCTACTGGGAATATAACCTAAAGAAACCAGAGCCATGACTTAAACAGATATATATGCACACCCATGTTTATTGCTGTTATTCACAATAGCAAAGAGATAGAAGTAATCCAACTGCCCATCAACAAAGAATAGCTAGAAAAACTATGGTCCATTCAAACAATAGAATATACATCACTGAACAATGACACAATATGGTTGAGCAAGGCTGAAAGACATTATGCTAAGTGAAATATCTCAGTCACAAATGAACTAATAATACTGCATAACACCACTGTTACAAACTGGACTAACATGAGGGGTTGGGGGATAAAAATGGATAAATAATGAACATTGCTTTGAAAAAAATGAGGTGAAGAACTGTCTGAAAGGAATATATGATTAGGCATTATTATATGTATGACAACAGCCCAGAGTAAGAGATGCATTGCAGAGTGGACTTGGGGGAATGGGATGGGAGGAGGAGGGATGAAAGAAAATGTGCAAAAATGAATGATTTTTTAAAATTCTATAAGGATTATTTAACACTTCTCTATAATTTATGTATTTACATCAGTTTGAATTAATGGGTATTTTTTTGTTCTTTGGAGTATAATCTTACAATATTGTTATTTTATTGCTGAATTTATTCCAGTTTACTCTATTGGAACTCTTTCAATTTGATTCCTGACATTTACATTTTTTTTTGTCTTTTAAAAAAGTAAAGTTTTTTATCGTGGTGATTTTAGTGAAGGCTTACAGAAACAATAGGTTTACATTCATTCATTCATTGATACACATTTCCCCTTCCCCTCCTCCTACTTACTTTGCAATGTATGTCTTGTTCTGAATTGTCAACTTATATACACACAATATTGAATCATGCCTTCACTTTAGATCATCCCTCCTTACTTCCTTTGCATAGTTGTTGCCATATACTCTTGACACAACACATTAATGTTTTTCTGGTGGCCTAGTGTGTAAGGAGTAGACCTGCCAACTGAAAGTCAGGCAGTTTAAATCCTCTATTAGCTCTATGACAGGTAAGTGAGCAATCTCCTCCTGTGTGATTTACAACCTCTGAAACCTTGCTAGAGGTTCAACTATAAGTTGGGTCTGATTCATGGAGGTGGCAATCAGTTAAAGCTATAATTTTTTATTAGGGAGAGCTAAATAGTCTTTTTTAATAATTTAAGCTATTAAATATGTTTGTTCTTTTTTGTTATAAATATTTACTTACTAATAAAAACAAGAGACAATTCATACAGAAAAAAATTAATCTGGCCTTGAAATTTGCTGTAAATTATAGTATTAAAATATATTTCAAGAAATTTTAATGTAACATTTCATGCTTAAGAACTATTTTTAGTAAAATGAACAACCATATATAAATCTTAGGAATACTAAGTATAAAGTTTACGAGGATATATGATTAAGCATCATAAGCACAGGGAACTCTGGTTGGGAGTTGTGCTACTAACAACCCAAAGACATCTGAGCTCCCAATGTACCAGATGATCTGAGGTAGAAAGACAGAAAATCTCCTCCCATAAGATTTACAGTTTCTGAAAATCTACTGGAGAATCAGTTATGAGTAGATTATAACTTAATAATAATGAGTCCAAGGATTTTCTAAAGCATATTACCCTATGAGGATACACAACCACATACGTTACAGTTGGGATGCTCTGTTAAGTCTGAGTGTACCAGCATCTCTCTTCATAACCATCAAAGAGAAACTTACAAAACTCTTCTACACTTTGTATATGTTTTCTTTTACAATTTTTACAATTACCTAAGTTGTCTCTAACTTCTAATTGAACACTTTTATAGTCAATTAATTAGGGGAGGATAAGAGTGGGAGGGAGGAAAATGTGTAACAATGAATGAATGAAATGAAAATTTTTCTGTAAATTTTCATCAAAATCACAATTAAATTTAAAAACAATGTATTTTAAAAATAAACATATACTTACAATTTAGAGAGCATATCATGGGAAGCAGGTAGGCAGTTGTTAAACTACTCCACTGTATTACCAAATCCGAATGATTACATTCTAAATCTGTCAAGAAAGGAAGAAAAAATTACATTGTTAATTAACTCTGTTATTGTTTACTATATATTTTCTAAATAGCCAAAATAAAAAAATCCCCTCATCTTACAAAATAAATGTTATTTCCTTTAAGTTTGTAAGTTATAGGAAAATATTATTGTTATTATAATATCTTATATTAAAATAGTTTTTAAGTTTTAGGAAAATATTATTAAGTTAATCTATTGTAATATCAAATGAATATTATTAAAAATGTGCTCATTGAAACGCTAAGAAAATGAATCCAAGATATCTTAACAATTAAATATACTTCATGATGCCTATTTTTACAAATTTCCCATTTCCTAAATCCACGATAACACAAAATACAAAAGCAAAATTTAAAATAAAAATTTAAATTAAAATTAAAAAATCAAAATGTTTATCAATACCTTGGTACTTTTGTAAAGATAAAAACAAAATACTTAGTTGATATGTTTACACATAAATTTTCATGTTGACATATGCCATCAAATGTATATAACTGAATATAAAGGGAGGAAAGTGCTTTCAAAACTTATGAAATCATTTAATGTAAAATGAACAAAATTAGTAATAAAGACAAAGTCAGAAGCTGATCCATGCCATTTATCATCTGAACCAAGAACATATATGTTCAAGCTATGCAATAAAACAAAATAAAGGGTTGCTATTATTGAATATATTATAACTCATGCTAACTGTATGTATGCACATAACATTTTCCCAATGAGTTTTCAGGACAGTAACATTTTGGAATCAGATTACTAGGCCTGCCTTCCAAGACACCTATAGATGGGTGAGAACGGCCAATCTTTCAGCTAGTAGTTGAACATTTAACTGTTTACATCACATAATCTTAAATAAAAGATGTATTCCATTATTTCCTTAAGTCTTTAAGACTGTACACTTGGCAACCATGACATGAAGGTAGCTTATGTATTTGCTAAAAATGTCTTTCTCTCTCTCTCTTACTCCCTTCTTCTCTCTCTCTCTCTCTCTCTCTCTCACACACACACACACACACACACACACACTGACAGCCTTTTAACTCCTCAAAACTCATTATTTTCACTCCTTGAATTCAGAAGATTTTAAGTAACATTACTTTTTATATTTAAACATAACTTTTGCTTATGTTCAAGAGGGAAAAATGTTTTTCTATAAAATTATTTTTGTCGTTCAAATTGATTTAGAAATAATTAAAATAATGGAGAACTGAGACAACAGTTGTGTCTTGTCTTTAAGATTAAAATTTTCATTCTTATTTCCTTCTCAAAAGGAAAGGGCCTAGTAGGTGAAGAGCTTTGTGTATATATTATAATATCATTTTAAGTGTTTGTGACTGTCATTTAATTATTACAGTACTGTAAGGTAAGACTTGTCTTCATTTTACAGGGTTTTTAATTCCAACAGCTATTCAAATTGGGGCCTCTGTTGACTAAATGGCAAGGAGTTGCACTACCAGCCCAAAGTATATGGTTCAAATCCACTAGCTGCAATGTGGGGAAAATATGGGAAGTCAACTTCTGTGTGATTTACTGTCTCTGAAAATCCACTGGAGGTTCGCTATGAGTTGGTTCTGACTGAATGGCATATAATGAAAACAACTCTCAAATTAACAAAAAACTGGAAAGTTGGGTTTGTTTTGTGGGGGAGGATGGAATTTAAAATAGACTTAAATTCAAAGTGTTACTTTTTCTAAGTATATTCTTCACTTACACATGATACTGTGGATAGTTGTGGGAATAGCATTGCATACATAGATGTATACTTTCAAATTGTTAGCATCACATTTGAAAACAAAAAGAATAATCTTTTTAAAAGTAAATCAAGTTACTCTGTTGTTTAGCTATGCATATCTTAAACACATAGTCATAACTAAGTGAAATGATTAGCTTTAAAACCAGTGCCATTAGAGTGAATGTGGTTGGATCAGGCTTTACAACCTTCACAGAAGGGAAGACTCTCCATCAACATAACAACTCAGAGCTGACCCCTATGATGCCAGACATGTCCCATACTCTTGTTCTTTCTTCTACCAATTCTAGCATCAACCATCCCTCATGATTATCCCTACTCTAATACTAGTTGTTAGGTGCCTTTGAGTTGACTATGACTCATGGCAATCCTATGAACAACAGATTTGAACTTTGCCCTCTCCTGTGCCATCCTCATCATCTCTGATATACTTGAGCCCATTGTTACAGTCACTGTGTCAATTCATCTCAATGAAGGTATTCCTCTCTTTCACTGAACTTACAACTTTCCAAGCATGATGTCTGTTTCCAAAGACTAGCTGCTCTTAACAACATGTCCAAAGAATATGAGATGAAGTTTCATCATCCTTGCCTCTAAGGAATACCCTGGTTTCACCTCTAAGCCTTATTTCGTTGTTCTTTTGGCAGTCCATAGGATATTCAGTACTCTTTTCCAAATAATATTCTTCTATTAAATTTACTAATTAATTGCAATAGAACTCAGAGGAAATATGCATGATTATGAAGTTTATTAGGAAAGGAAAAGGTTACAATTTAGATTGTATATACTTGAGACACCTCATTCAGTACAGATTCTTTCAGTGTCTCTGACTCTTGGGCTCTCAACCCTGTGCCTTGCCTCATACTCAGACAACTGTTACAAAGCTCCTTTAGTTTTGACAAATACGTGTTATGTGTTTATTCCCTCACCCCTGCCCTTCCCTGCTTTCACCACTCTGCCTATAAGCCCAGGACAAGGTGCTGTGGGGTGGAAGATCCAGCCCAGCTGTCTCACAATGTCTCTCATTCTTAGCCACCTTTAAGCTGTGGTTGTTGTTTCATCACTGCTACTATGTCTCAGTCTTTGTCTCATGGAAGAACCTTTGCTCCAAAAGATGCTACTCTCTGTGTTTATTTGTTCTTTATGGTAGTGAGATTTCTAATTTTGCCTTTGAATTTGATCATTTTAAGTCTAGAAGTATGGCAAAACTGACCAGTTCCCTGATTAATGGTCTATATACCCTAGTTGTTCAGTAGAAGGAGGATGAGCAATCTCTTTCCATGAGATTAACTGTCTGAAAATGTGTCATAGGGTCACCTACGGGTTGGTCCAAACTCAATGTTACACAACAAAAGCAATGCAAAAAATTTGGTATTTCCTTTATTTACATATCAAGTTATCCAATCCCTTTTGTGGGTCACTAATACTATAACTTCATATAGTCCGCACAAAGGTCTAAGATTCAAATACATCAGGTGCTCTGCAGGAGAAAAGATGAGCAATCTCCTCCCATGCAATTCCCTGCCTCTGAAAAGCCACTGGAAGGTCAGCTATGAGTCGGTTCTGATTCAATGGTACGCAACAACAATTCTAAGGCAATGGTGAAAGTCAACGTCAATGTCCAGATAAGACATATTTAATAAGCCCTTAATCTTGGTATCACATGCCATTCTTGCTCTTTTTGTACTTACTTTTTACCATTCAACATCTGAATTGATGCTTTCAAAGTGATAATGACTAGAAAATCAGGATATTAAGTACTTTTAATTTTATGTGTTGTTGGTGCTGTTGTTATGTGCTGTCAAGTCACCTGGAACTCATAGCAACTCTACGTATAAGAGCCCTAAACCCTGCTCTATCCTGTGCTAATATTATGTCTCTGACACACCTACCCTAATTATCCCCATCACTGAATCAATCCATCTCATCGAGAGTCTTCCTCTCTTAGGTTGTCCCTTCACTTGCCCAAGTATGACGTCTCTCTCCAAGGACGGGTCCCTCTGCAACATGCCCAAATGTATGTCAGACAAAGCTTCATAATCCTTGCCTCCAAGGAGCAGCCTGGTCTCATTCTCTCTAGGACAAACCTGTTTGTTCTCCTAGAGTCCATGGTATATTTAGTACTCACAGCTCAAAGGTATCAATTCTCCGTCTATTATCCCTAATCATTGTCCAGCTTTCTGATGCATAGCAAGTGATTGTGAAGACTATGACCTGAGTCAGGTATAACTTAGTTTTCCGATTGACGTCACTGCTCTTCAGTACTTTGGAGAGGTCTCTGATAGTAGACTTTCCCAATGCAATTCGTCTTTTTATTTCCTGACTGATTGTACCAAGAGTATTGATGGTGGAGCCAAGAAAACTAAAGGTGTTAACAACCCCAATCTCTTCACCATCTATCGTGATGTTGCCAATGAGCCCACTGGTAAGAATCTTTGTTTTCTTGATGTTGAGCCTCATTCCATATTGAAGGCTGTAGTCCTTGATCTTCTGCAGCAAGTGCTTCAGGTTCTCTTCAGTTTCAGTAATTATGATGTGTCATCTGCATAACGCAGATTGTTGATCTAGATATATGCAAAATAATAAGGGCCAGCAAATGACTTGAGTTCCGTTGTCTAATTAGCAGCTAAGAGGTGATATCTTCGTGTGTCTGTGTGTATTATTGTTCAGTTCCATAGAGTTGGCTCCAACCCACAGGGATCATGTGTACAATAAAATGGTGGATGATCTGACCTCACAATATCAATTTTGTTGTTGTTATCTGCCATCAAGTCACCTGCGACTCCTAGAGGCCCTATGTACAATAACTCTGAAGCCTGCCCTACCCTGAGCTGGTCTCGCTGATGTTAATACACCTACTCCTATTGCCTAGTTACTGTATCAATCCATCCCATTGGGGTCTTCCCCTCCTGCACTCTCCCTCCACCCTACTGAGCATGAAGTACTTCTCCAAAGATTGGTCCCTCCTGACCATATGCTCAAACTATGTGAGAGGAAGCTTCATAATCCTAGCCTCCAAGGAGAAATTTGGTTTCACCCTTTCTAAGACAGACCTATTTGATTTCTTGGTGGTCCATGGTATATTCAAGTCTCTTCTCCAGTACCACAACTCAAAGGCATCAATTCTTTTTCTGTTATCCTTAGTGATTATCCAGCTCTCTGATGCATAGCAAGTAATTGTGAAGACAATGGACTGGATCAGGCATACCTTAGTCTCTAGACTGACATCATTGCTTCTCGTTACTCTGGAAAAGTCCCTGACAACAGATTTACCTAATGCAATAAGAGGTTTTAATTCTACATATTAAAAATACACAACCTAGGGAGCTCTGGTGGCCTAGTGGCAAGACGTTGCACTGCAATCCCAGAGGTACACGGTTCAAATTCACCAGATGCTCTGCTGGAGAAGGAGGGGGCAATCTCCTCCTGTATCAGTCAGACCTGATTTGATGGTACATGTAAAAATAATACAATAAAAAAAAACCACAACACAACCTATCCCTATATCTTCTATTCATTCAGAATTCACTCTAAATAAGTTGTAATTATAAGTTCTTTCTCTCTTTTTGAAAAGTCTGTAATCTAAAAGACTGGAAGCTGTGTCTTTAACGTATAACTTCAGTCAATATATCTTTCAGATTTCTTAATATAGATTAGCATAATATTTAGCATCAAATTGATAATCTACTTCCAAATATAAAGATATATCCTCAGTTATATATGTTTAAGATTTATTTCTGTTTTTATACTCTCTTTAGTGAGTAGTCTTTGCAGTTTTATGCTTATTCAATAAAAACCTGCCTTTGTTCTACTTTTTTTGAGAAAAGTTTTCAAGATATGGAGCATATTTTGTTTTTAACTACAATTCCTCAACTGATTGTGTATCTTTCCCAAATTGTGGCTATGTTTAAAGATTCAGATGCCAAATAAATGACAGTCACTTAGTAGTGGTTCCTGTGTTTGTGTACTCTTGATTTGGAATCTACCCATAGCTGACTCTCTGATGGATTTTCAGAGACAGTTACACACATAAGAGGAGATTGCCCATCCATCTCCCGCAGACCAGCTAATGTATATGAACCGAGCCCTTTTGAGATTGTGATGCAGCTTCTTACTATTGTGGTCTTTGCAATTACTTGCTATGTATCAGACAGCTGACTAGAGATGAGAGAAAGAGAGTTGATACCTTTGAGCTTTGGTGCTAGAGAAGAGTATTGAATATACCATGGATATACCATAGACTGCTAAGAGAACAAGCAAGTTCGTCCTGGAGAGGGTGATGCCAGGCTGCTTCTTCGAGACAAGGATTCTGAAGCTCCATCTGACATACTTTGGACATGTTGCAAGGCGGGATCAGTCCTTGGAGAGGGACATCATGCTTGGGAGGGTGGAAGGACAGTGCAGAAGAGGAAGACCCTCTACGAGATGGATTGATTCTGTCACTGGGTTAATGAGATTAGGCATGTCAAAGACAATAAGATTGGAAAGGGATAGAGCAGGATTTAGGACTGTTGTACATAGGGTTGCTATCAGTCACAGGTGACTCAATGGCACATAACAACAACAACCATTGAGTTGGAACTGATCTATACCTGACCCTACAGTGGGTTTACAGAGGCTATCTGCTATAGATATTAGCAACAATGTGGTCCACAAATGGGATAAAAAAAATCTGAGGGTAGCCCAGTCAAGGAAGCCTGATGTAGTAAAGGAGTTGTATCTGTGTCTTATATTCAAGCCTTTAACAGAGTTCTATAAGGAGAAGAGATGGTTTTGACCAGGAAAGTGACATGCTAGATGTGAAACATGAAAGAATAACTTTCAATTTTATGTGGCTAGTAGAAGGGAAAGCAGTGAAGTTGTAAATTTGATGGCAATGGCAGTGGCAATGGAGAGAAATTTTTGTATTTGGGCTATATGTAAACAAAGTGTAAAATTATACTTATTAATTGAGTCATTTCACAAACACAAATTCAATTTTGAACCAACATTATAAGATAATTGAGTTTTTAAAAATAATGGGTGAATCTGAAATATAAAATACAAAAATGAAATAAAATTTTACACAAAACATTTTGCAGATGTGCGTACAATTCCCTAAAAGGGAGATGGAATAATGCAATTATTTTCAATTAGGGTTGAAATACAAACCACATGATGAAAGGTAGTGTGATTTAGGAAAAAAAACACTATGCTATGCACACATGCAAGGAATAAAGGAATAATGTATGCTGATAATTTTTTTAAGTTAGAAAACTAGAGGACTCTAAGTGATGCCATTAGGAACTTTTCAGATATGGTGAAAATGAAATTCAATTGATAGAAGCGTATTTCTTAATTCAATTCAGCAGATGTGATTAAAGGACATTTGATTTTAAATGCATAAAGACAATTACTTTATGCAGTTTTTAGTAATAAATGAAATTTGCTGCCAGCAGAGGTCATCAAGCCAATTCCTGTGGCTGTACTTTAAATACAATTTTATGACTTCAGAATTACTAGTCTGGGTCCTTAAGTCTTTTTTAATTCAGCATATATTTTGTAAATGCCTTCTATATAATTGATACCGTTAAGTGCTGTGGATATAAGGGTGCATAAACCCCTATTCCTGCCCTTAAAGTTTCACTGTCTAGAAGAGCAAGGGGATAAAGAAAAATGAAGACAGTTATGCAAAAAAATCTAGCTGGGGGCACAAATGTACTGGCAGTCAATTTTAGTTAGTTGATGCTTTATAGAAAATAGGCTATGAAAAGTGAATATTGAATGGAAACTAGGTAGTGCAGCATGAACAAAGATGAAGACAAGGATAATATAGTATGGGACTCAAAAGTAACCTAGCAATACTGGCAAATAGTTTGGGAGTTTGTTGGATAACTTGCAGGAGGAGACAGAATGATGAGGCGTTGCCTCACATACTGTGGCATTCCTTGGGGCTATTCCTTGGACAGGGACATGATGCTGGGAAGGGTGAAGGGTTGGTGAAGGAGGTGAAGACCCTCAACCAGTTAGATTGACATAGTGACTACCACAATGGGCTCTTGTATACTGGGGAGTGTAAGGATGGCACAGGTTAGAACAGGGTTCAGATCTTTTGTTCATAGAGTCGCTATGAGTCATCCTCATCTCAGTGGCACCTAACAACAAACAACAACAGCAACAACAACAGTAAATAAGTCATGTAACTAGGCTAGGATTCAGTTAAGCTGATTGTAGAGGACCATTCTTGATTCACATGTTGACTACATACAATTAATATTGAATTTGTTATAAAACTTCCTTTTTTATAATTCTACATGTTGTTGTTGTTGTTAGTGAGTCAATTACAACTCATAATGAACCTGTGAACAGCAGATCTGAACTCTGTCCTATCCTATGTCAACCTCACAATCTCTGACACACTTGAATCTGCTGATGCAGTCACTATGTCAACTCACCTGATTGAGAGTCTTTTTCTCCATCGCAGTCCATCCATATTTCCATCATGGTGTCCTTCTCCAAGAAATAGTCTCTCCTAGCAACATGTCCAAAGTATATGCGACAAAGCTGCACCATATTTGCTTCCATGGAGCATTCTGTCTTTATTTTTTCCAAGACATATCAGGTCTTTTGGCAGTCCACAGAATGTTTAGTACTCTCCTCCAACACCATGGTTCAAAGTCATCAATTTTTCTTCTTATTTATTGTATAGATCTCAGATGTCTAGCAAGAGATTGAAAATATCATGATCTGCATCAAGTGCACCTTAGTTCTCAAACTAAAACGACTGCTTCTAAATAATCTGCAGAGGTCTCTTAGTGCAGACTTTCCCAGTGCATTACTGCTGGTACCAAATGTATTGATTGTGGAACCAAATAAGATGACGTAATAGACAGTTTCAATCTTTTCTCCATCTATAATGATGCCACCTATTGATCCTGCCTTATTCAAACTGCACAACCTTGCTTGCTGAAACTGAGAAAGACATGAAGCATGTGCTGTAGAAGGTCAAGGACTTATGTCTTCAATACGGATTGGTGCTCAACATCAAGAAGACAAGAATTCTCACCATTGGGCTAATAGGCAGATGACAGATGGAGAAGAGATTGAGCTTGTTAACAATTTCAGCTTACTCTGCCCCACTCTTAGCACTAGCAGTCAGAAAATCAAAAGACAAATTTCAATGGGGAAGTCTGCTGTCAGGGAACTCTCCAGAGTGCTGAGGAGCAATGATGTTAGTCTGGAGACTAGACTAAGATTCAGATCATGATCTTTACAATTACATGTTATGCATCAGAGAGCTGGGCAATGACTAAGGATGACAGAAGAATTTATGCCTTTGAGCTGTGGTACTGGAGAAGTATATTTAACATACCAAAGACCATCAAAAGAACAAATAAGTCTATTTTGGAGAGGGTGAAACCAAGTTTCTCCTTGGAACCAAGGATTTTGAAGCTCTATTTCACACAGTTTGGGCACATGGACAGGAGGGACCGTTACAGGAGAAAGATATGCTAAGAATTATGGAGAGATAGCACAGGAGAGGAAGATCTGAGATGTATTGACACAATAACTGAGGCAATGTGATTAGGTGTGTTGGAGTCAGTCAGACTGCCTCAGGGTAGGGGAGGATATCGAACTGTTCTACATGGGGTTGCTATGAGTTGCAGACAAGTCTCAGATGGCACATGAAAATAACAACAACATAAGTCCATTGATGAGAATTTTTGTTTTCTTGACACTGAGAAGCAATGTATATTAAAAGCTGCAGTTTTTTATCTTCTGCAACAAATATTTTAAGTCTTTCTCACTTTTAGGAAGCAAGCTAGAGTCATCTGCATACCAAAGGGCACTGGTAAATTTTCCTCTAATCCTGATGCCACATTCTTCTTCATAGAGTGCAGCTTCTTGAATAATTTGTTCAGCATTCAGATTGAATAGTTACGGAGAAAGAATAGAACCCTGACACACACTTTTATTTATTTAAACCATGATCCCAACATAAGGAACTACCATCAGCTGATGTGTTTGAAATCACAGAAGCCATGGAAGCTTCATATATAAGTTATTAGATGGAGGGCTGGTGAAAGGGAGATAGATGTGAAGGGAGGGGGTAGAAGTGGATGGATATCCTGTGGGATG
>NW_006399763.1:21704686-21715862 GCF_000299155.1 Elephantulus edwardii
ACACCAAACACTGTCCATCATGGGTAACCATTTTTGCATTTGACACATCAGTGTCACAGTGTTCAGCTTCACAGTGACCACAAGTTACTTCTGCAAGGAAACGGACACACCAGGGCTATACAACCTAGAAGAATGTTTGACCAACAACAATTTAAAACAGGCCTTAGGGCCACGGATTAGAATCACCCACCTTTGGCTTGGTAGCATCACTTTCAGTCCACTAGGCCAACTGGTCTCTGCGTTGTTAAGTGCTGTCGAGTCATAGGTGACTCATAACTACCCTATGAACAGAAGTCCTGGACACTTGTGTGCGTGATTTTCACCCTTTCTCCAGGTTCATAGGGTTTCTGGAGGCAAGCTATTTACATGAACTGTAGCCAAGGGTAATGAAAAGGAAGTGAAAGCTGCATTGAAGGCTTTGGCAAAAATAAGGCACCAGGAATCAATGGAATACCAATTGACTTGTTTCAATTCAGAGATGCAGCCTTGGATGCCTTCATCAGTCAATGCTGGGGAATTTGGAGGATGTCTCTCTGACCAAAGGATTGGAAAAGGTGCATATTTGTTCTTATTCCCAAGAAAGGTGATCCAACTGAAAGTGGAAATTATCAAACAATATCATTGATGTAACATGCAAGCAAAATACTGCTGAAGATCCTTAAAAAGTGGCTAGAACAGTACAAATGTCTGGAATTTCAGACATTCAAGTGGGATTTAGAAGTGGCCAGGAGACCAGCAATATCATTGCTGATGCCAGATGGATATTGATTGAAGGTAAGGAATACCAGAAGAATGTCTATTTGTGCTTTATTTACCATGCAAAGGTGTTTTTGAAGATCATGACAAATTGTGGCTGACATTGAGAAGACTGGGAATCCCAGAGCACTTGATTGTGCTCATGAAGAATTTGGACCAGGAGACTGTTGTGTGAATGGAGCAGGGGTGCACTGTGTGGTTTGGTTTCACATTAACACAATTAAATGTTCTGGGATCTCCAGTCTTCTCAATGTTAGCCATAATTTTTATGATCCACATAGTCAAATGCCTTTACATAATCAGTAAAGCACCATTGGACATTCTTTTAAAATTCTGTGCTCTCAGCCAGGATCCATTTGACATCAGCAATAATAACCCTAGTGCTACAATTTAAATTCAGCTTGAACTTCTGGCAGTTTCCTGTCTCTTGTTTTAGGCATCTTTGAATAATCTTCGGCAGTGTTTTGCTTGCACACGATATTAATGATATTATTCAATAATTTCCAAATTCTGCTGAATCACTTTTCTTGGTCACAGTCAGTTGGCCAGGAAACCATCCTCCAAATTTTCTAGCATAGAATGGTGAGCACCTGCAAAGTTGTATCTGTCATTTGAAACATGTCAATTGGTATCCCACTGATTACTGGGCCTCATCTTTTTTTGCTAATGTCCTCAGTCCAGCTTGAACTCCTTCCTTCTTTACCACTGGGTTTTACTTATATCGTTTTTCCAAAAATATTTCAGTGTTGACCATTCCTTTTTGGTACATAGAGTCTGTGTATTCCCTACATCATCTTTGATGTCTCCTGTGCCTTTCAAGATTTTGCTCCTAGCATCTCTCAGTATTGCAACTAAAGCTTGTATTTGTTTTTTTTTTCAGTTCTTGCAGCTTGAAAAATGCCCAATGAGTTCTTTTCTTTTACTCTCCAATTCCAGTTCTCTCCACATTCCATTATAATACTTTGCTTTGTCCTCTGGAACTGCCCTTTGAACTCTTCTGTTTAGCTCTTTTACTTCAACATATCCTCCCTCTGTTTTGGCAGAAAACATAAAATAGGCTGGTTTGGCACACTTCCCTCTCTTCTTGGAGTGTGCTAATATCAGGCCGCAGGTCACCTTATCACCTTCCTCCTTCACTTTTTCTGTATAGATCCTCAGGTGTTCAATATGGAATTTGAAATCATAAAGGGACATTAATTATTCTGGAAATTACAAGGTTTTAAAATCAATTTTAAATAAATTATCAAACTATTTGCACAATTATTTGCACAAGGTAAATGTTAAGAAAGTTTATGTTTTAACAGATAGTAGGCCACAGGGAGGGAGCTCTGATGGCTCAGTGGTAAAGAGTTGAGCTGTTAATTCAATGGCAAGCAGTTTGAATTCACCAGCTGCTCTTGAGAGAAAGACGGCCAATCTCCTCTCTTGTGATTTACAGCCTCTGAAAATCCTCTTCTATGAGTTGGTTATAACTCCATGGCAATCACTGACTTGTGTCACAAAGAGTATTTTGGGCAATTTTATGGCTACTGTGTCTCCACTGAATCTCTAAGATTACACTTATCTGCTCTTGGTCACAGTCCACATTGGCCACTGAACTTTGTTGTGCATTCAGAGGGAATATTTCCCTTCAGTAACTGATTTAACAACTGTAGAACCTTTAATCCTGGGTCCTCAAACTTTCATAATCATATGATTTACCTGGATGGTTTATTAAAATACAAAATATAAATATCCTGTTGTTGTTGTATGTGCCATCGAGTTGCTTGCGACTCATAGTGACCCTATGTACAAAAGCCCTAAACGCTGTTCTATCTTGTGCCAACCTAGTAATCTCAAACACACTTATTCCCACCACTCCACTCACAGAATTAATCCATCTCATCAGAGGTCTTCCTCTCCTTTGCCGCCCCTCCACTCTGCAAAACATGATGTCCCTCTCCAAGGATCAGTCCTTCCTTGCAAAATATCCTGTAAGCAACTGGTTTATTTCCATTAATTCTGGGAACTCAAGCTTTCCTAAGTATATGATTCACCTAGAGGCCTTTCTAAAGTATAATTTATCATAGGATTTATTGGTCAAGTTGTAAGGATGTTTTTTTCTTTAGCTTGAAGTATAATCTGTAAGTCCTTCATATTATCTTCATGCTGAGTAGGAAAGGTTTTGTCATCTGCATGTCTAGGTTTTTAATGAGTCTTCTGCCTATACTGATACTGTGTTATCTGTCATATTGTCTAGCTTCTCAGATTACTTGCTCAGTATACTGATTAAAGAAATATGTGACTAAAGAAATAAGGTGAAAGGACCTTGATGAGCATTTCTCCTTATTTTGTCTAACTGACCATCTTTTGGTCTATGTACAGATTCTAAATTAACCCAATTAAGTATTCTGAAATTTCCATTCTTCTTAATATTATCCATAATTTATTTTGGTAGACACAGTTAAATGCACTGCATTGTCACTGGAACACTGGGATACATCTTTCTATTCTATTACTTCAGCTGAAGTCTATCCAGCATTAGTAAAGATATTCTTCATTCTATGTCCTCTTCTAAATAAGGGTTCAATTTTGGCAGTTCTAGGATTACATTGATTCACTATTGCAAACATTTAATGTTATATTCAGCATAAATGCATTTGAAATGAATACTGAAGAGTAATGATGTCAGTCTAAAGACTAAGATGCACCTGATACAAGTCAAAGTTTTCTCAATTGCTTACTATGCATCAGAAAGTTGGACAATTATATAGGAGGAAAGAATAATTGAAGTATTTGAGTTGTGGTGTTGGAGAAGAGTAGTGAACATTCCATGGACTTTCAAGAAAAAAAAATCAGGTCAGTCCTGAAGAAAGTAAGAACAGAACTTGAAGGTATAGATGTTAAGACCCTGTCTCACATTCTCTGGGCATGCTGTTTGGAGGATCCAGTCCTTGAAGAAGGAGATCCTGCTTGGTAAGGAACAGGATCAGTAAAAGAAAGAAACACAGCAAGGTGGATTGACACAGTGATTGTCATAATGAGTTCAAGTGTGTCAGAGATGGTGAGGATGTTACAGTATCTGCTGTTCTCAGAGTTATTATGACTTGCAAATGACTCAATAGCATGTAACAACAATAACAACAATCCTAATGAAATTAATGACACCATTTCATTATTTTTATATTCCATTGAATTATTTTGTTTTACTATGGGCATAAATAAGATTTTCCAGTTATTTGACTAGATATGAGGTGGACTCCAGAATTTCTATACCTACCAAGTTCCCTAACTCTTGGCAGAATATTTAATGACTATCAAAAACCATAGTAAGATCAACAGTAGAGTGTTTAAACCAACTGAATGAAAGGGATTAAAAACACTAATAACATTATTTAGATAACTAAAATGTTTTCTTGAGTGAAGTAAAATAAAAAAGAAATGTTTAAATATAAATTTCAGTGATGAAAGTTTGGCTATCAGTCTAGTGTTTATACCAAGTATCCTTGGAAGCCAGTAATCAAAAGTCATAAAATTTAGCAAAATATACAGTTTGCTAATCAACAAATAAGGAGCATTGACCCCCAAAATAAAATTAAATGGATATTTTATATCATCAAAACGTAACTTAGAATAATGTATATCTTTTTTCCTAAAGTTTTATTTATACTTCTATTTAAAAGTTTTGTATAAAGAGGGAAGTAGAGAGGTCAGGGAGGCAGGAAGGGAGAAGCACGGGGTCACAGAGTTTGGTGGGCAAAGGGCGGGGGTGAAGAAAGTAGGGAAGATCCAGTGGGCTCTGGAAAGAATGGGGTAAGAGTAGCTTGGGTCAATGATGATTAATTTTCTAAGATACAAAGTATGAGAATGATCATATAAAACAATATGAATGGAAGAATGGATGAAATATAATGTATATAAATATTTTAAAAACCTTTAAAAAATTAAAAAATAGATTTTCTAACTAAATTCTTTAATTCATTAAATAGTGGATGTTTTGGGAAAGAAAAAGCATCAGTTTCCATTTTTGCTGTAATTGCTGTATTAAACACAATGATTTGTTACATGTGTTAATAACATAATATGAATGAAATACATTTCATTATTCAAAATACAGGACAACTTACCACAAACCTATATTTTGGTTCATTGTTTACAAGAAAACATTTTGTTTTAAAACACTCATCTCTTTTAAAATCATTTCAAAACGTGAATTTCAAGGTTTGAATGGCTTAACTAAAGCTATCAAATTCTTATGGCTTTAACCCATGTAAGGTGAGTGGCTCCATGACTATGACTAACTCTATAGTAAATATTGAAAAACTTAGATTTCCTGATATAAACTTTGCAAAGGCTGTTTTACCTTATTTTTGTTCATTTTCTGACCTTTATTTTAGAAATAAATTAATTTTGAAATACAGTTGTAAACTTTTTTGTTAAAAAATGTTTGCATAAAACCTGCATTTTTCATATATGCCCATTAAACTATGTGCAGAACAGATCATCTGGGGAAATGGGCTCTGTGAGGAGGAATGTGGCATTATCAACAATTTGCATTATACAGATGACACAACCTTGCTTGCCAAATTGAGAAGGACCTGAGGCATTTGCTGCAGAAGGTCAAGGACCACAGCCTTCAATAAGAATAGAAGTTCAACATTGAGAAAACAAAGATTATCACCACTGGCAGCATTGTTATAGACAGTGAAGATATTGAGAATGTTAACAGCCTCAGTTTGCTTGACTCCACAATCAATATTCTTGGTACCAGCAGCCAGGAAATCAAAAGACAAATTGCACTGGGAAAACTGGCTGTCAAGGACCTTGCTAGAGTACTGAAGAGCAACATTGTCAATCTGGAGACTATAGTGCACCTGATCCAGCCCATGATCTTCACAAGGAGAATTGATGTCTTTGAGCTGCGGTGCTGGAAAAGAACATTGTATATGCCATGGGCTACTAGAAGTACAAATAGGTTCATCCTAGAGAGGGTGAAACCAGACTGTTCCTTGAAGACAAGGATCCTGAAGCTTTCTATGACATAATTTAGACATGTCACAAGGAGGGACCAGTCCTTGGAGAAGAACATCCTGCTTGGGAGGGTAAGGGATAGGAGATGAGAGAAAGACCCTAAATGAGATGGATTGATTCAGTGACTGAAGTAAAGGAAGTAGGTGTGTCAGAGATGATGAGGTTGGCTCAGGATAGAGCAGGGTTCAGATCTGTTGTACATAAGGTCGCTATAGTCACAAGTGACTCAATGTCGCCTAATGACATCATACATGAACCATTTTTTCCAATATATTTTTCATCTATGTAGATCTAAAGCCACATTAACATGGGAAGCTGAAAAGGCTCCAAAAAAGTACATATTTCTTATAAATACAAACACATTTCTAGTAAAAAGAAAAATATACAATATAAAATTTTTGGCCTAAGTGTATATCTTCTTCTTTTTGTACCTGATCCACTCTAGTGAGTTAGTTCTTCCCTTAAGTTGTTGAAGATGAAAGTTAGAAATTAATGATAGAAATTGTCAGTAAGAATATGTCAATCCACCCATACTGATCTACTTACTATTGATAGATTTGTCTCATAAAGACCTCTTATAAAAATTTCAAAGGAACCCAACATTTGTTTTAACATAAACTGAGTTGATCAGCTAATTGTCGTTGTTGTTAGGTAGCATTAACTCTAGTATGACTCATAGCGGCACTATGAAGAGCCAGCATGAACCCTCTCATAGCCTGTGCCATCCATATTATCTTTGACATACTAGAGCCCATTGCTGAAGTCACTGTGTCAGTCTACCTCTTTGGGTGTCTTCCTCTACTTCACTGACCTTCCAAGCATGATGAGCTTTCCCAAGGAATAACCTGTCCTAGCAATGTGCCCAAAACCAAACCTATGTATGATGAAGCTTCACTAGCCATGCCTCTAAGGATCACTTTGACTGCATTTTGACAAATACATAACTGTTCATTCTTTTGGCAGTCCATGGGATATTCAGTACTCCTCCCAAGCACTACAACTCAAAGGCATACATTCTTCTGTCATCCTTATTCATTGGCCAACTCTCTGATGTGTAGCAGGTTGACAAGACCGTGGCCCTAATCAAGCACACCTTAGTCTTTAAACTGACATCATTGCTCTTCAACATTTTGGAGTGGTTTCTGACAGCAGTCTTACCCAATGTAATACATCTCTTGATTTTTTTTTTGACTGCTAGTACTAATGGTATTGATTGTAAATCCGAGGAAGATAAAATCATTGATAACTTCAATCCTTTCTCCAGCTTTCAAAATGTTGACTTGGTCTTTTGGTGAGGACTCCTGTTTGGTTTTTGTTTTGTTTTGTTTGTTGTTGTTGTTTTTATGATGAGATATAACCCATACCAAAGGCTGTTGTAGTCCTTGATCTTTGAGAGCTGCCTTAAACATCCAGCTAAACTTGACCTCTCATGGACTTAATCTGAACCTGGGTAAAGGACTGACCTGGGTAAACTGGGATTGTGATGAATACTTGGGTTAATATTTAATGATAAGTTCTTGAAAAACAAGAAGGAAGTAGTGTTAAAATTCTATTCATCTGAGAAATTGACATTGAGAACAAAGCAGAAGAAGGAATGTATTTTATTTATTTATCTCCCTATAATTTCCTTACCAGGTTATGACTAAACTTAAAATCATTTTCAGTCTTTGCCTATTTCTGCCAAACCTAGTGTTTAGGCCAATATTTGTTCACTGCCTCAGCTAATGTTTTAATGTTTTTAATGAAAATAGTTTATGTGTCTCTTCCTGATTTTGAAATACAAAATCCCAAGGCTTAGGAGTAAAAAGAAAATGACTCTGAAGTCTGTCTATTATTCTCATAGTTCTACTTGTTATGTTCTAGTAACTACAGTCTTTTGCACTGCCTCAAATTACATTTCCATATTGCATCTATTGACCTGTGTGAAATGATACATAATCTATTGTAACTGAAGGCATGCATGTTGAAAATACTCAGTGTCAAGTAATGTAAAGATATTTCCTCTTCAAATGGCATTTTGATGGAAAATACACACAATTTTCTGAATTATTGAATATGAGTGTCTGCAAAAAGGAAGAAGCCAGTGTGGGGATAAGTGATGTCTGATTTTCAAGCCAATTTTCCTGAAGTTAAACCTGCTCCCATATTCCCTGTATCTATTCATACTAATTTTAATACCAAATGTCCCTTCAAGTGCTCTCATTGCTGCTGTAGTGTAAAGCAACCATGCAAGAACCTGACAGAAACAGCTGTTGAATATTGAGCTCATTCTGAAATTCAACAGCCAATTTAAACAGCCAATTTTCAGAAACCTCCTAGCTAGTAAAGTTCCTTTATTATACACATATAGCATTAACATCTTTGAAGAGTCCCTAAAAACAAAGTTTATGATCTCCTTTATTTTATATATCCATGCTAATAAGACATTTGAGAAGAATCAATGCCTTTGAGTTATAGTGCTGTAAAGAAGTATTGAACGTGCCATAGACTGCCAAGAGAATGAATATATCTGTCTTGGAGATAAAGAAACCAGGTTGCTCTCTGAAGGCAAGGATTTTGAAAGTATGTCTCATGTATTTTTGGTATGTTTCCACGAGGGACCAATTCTTGCAGAAGGACATCATGCTTGGAAAAGTGGAGGGACAGAACAAAAGAAGACTCTGGATGAGATGGATTGACACGACTGTGGCAATGGGGTCAGGTGTGTCAGAGATGATGAGGCTGGCTCGGGATAAGGCAAGGTTCAGCGTCATTTTTCATGGGGTCACCCTGAGTCGAACTTCATGGGGCGTATCAATCACCACCACCAACCTGGACCAAAAGGCTTCACCAGGTTCTGTGTCGTGCAAATACCCTGAATACTCTGTTCTCTGATAAGATGAAGTCATATAAAAAAAGTCTCTTATCTAAGAAACCATATGAATGAGTAACCCTTTTTCAACATTTTGATGTAAATGCATCTTCTTGTATACATTTTTTTTTCTTTAAAAAATGTTAACTTTCAGGAGCTTCAGGAGTTTTAGGATTAGCTGTCCTCTTTGCTGTCTGATTCTCTCTTTGATCTATCTACTCCTTTCCTTTTCTACAACATCCTAGATAAGCTATCTTTTCTTTCTTAACTGTTCCCCACCCCCCCATAACATTGCTCTGTTACCGAGTTTGATAACCCAGTGCAACGGCCACACAGATCTCACAGAGCTATATGCACAATTATGAGTGTTATTATGGTCTTTAACATAAAACTTCAAGCTGGAAATAGAATGTAATTCTCCAGTCAGAATGGCTTTTCAGTCATACTCACAGATCTTTTGCCCTTCAGCTTTGTAGCTCTGGGGCAGTGTTAAAAAGTGTTCATGTTCTAGGGTTGAAATAAGTTAGTTAGGACTCAGACCACCTTATGAATAACAGATCAAAGCTTTGCCCGATTCTGTGCTATCCTCACTATCTCCGCCATGTTCGAGCCCAATATTAAGAGTCCTCAAGCCAATCCATCTCCTTGTGGATCGTCCTCTTTCTCTGATACTCCTCTTTCCCCAGTATGGTGTCTTTTGCTAAGGACTGTCCCCTCCTGAAATCATACCAAAAATATTTGAGACAAATTGTCAGTATCCTTGCCTCTATGGAGCACCCTGGTTATACTTCCTCAGAGACAGATTTGGTTATTCTTTTTGAAGTTCTTTGTATAGTTGATCTTTTTTACCAACAACACAGTTCAAAGGCATGACAATATTATTCAGTCTTTCTTATAAATTGTCAAACTTTCAGATGCATACAAAGCAACTAAAAATATTATGGCTTGGTTCAGATGCACCTGAGTCTTTAAACCAGGAGGTGTCCTTGGAGGGGGACACCATGTTTCGAAGAGTGGAGAGACAGCTCACGAGAGAAATACCCTGGATAAAATAGATTAAGTCAGTGACTGGGGTAATGGGGGTAGGTGTGTCAGAGACAATGAGGTTGGCTCAAGATAGAGCAGGTTTAGAGCTGCTGTACATAGGGTTACTGTGGGTTGCAAGTTACTCAATAGCACCTAACAACAACATTATGATGTTGCCTATTAGTCCAGTGGCATCTTTTTTAAAAAAATCCTTATGAATCCACTTCATTATAGCATCTATCCTCAAATCTTCCAGCAAGCTTGAGTGGAGGTCCCCATCTCTGACTCCAAGAGTAGTAGTCCTAGGACAGCTCTGTCTCACTTAGGTTTCTCATTCTCTATATTGCTGCTGCTTTTCTCAGAGACTGGTGCAGGAATCTCTGACACTTAAGGATATGCACCGCAATCTCTGCTATTATTGTCCTGCTAGTTATGAAATGTGCATCTTCTGTTACTGAACCTATTCAATTTAAACTTTACAAGACTATGAGAAAATGAATCCCATCATTAATAATCTTCACACTTCTATGTACCCACCCAACTATGTGGTAAAAGTTAAATGACATAGCTTAGGAAAGTCATTTTGATCTATAAAACCCCCACATCATAATATCAAACCAAATTTTTCCTAGGCAGTGCTTGTTGTTGTTAAGTGCAATGAAGCAAGCTTCAACTTACAGCAACTTCATGTTTAACAAAATGAAAACTTGTCAATTGTGCATTAGTCTCACGATTGTAGACGATGTTGGAATCCATCATGACAGCCACTGTAATAATTCATCTTCTGAAGTCTTTCTTTTTTGATGACCCTACAATTTACAAAGCTTGATATTTTTCTCCTAAGACTGGAGACAGCGATGTAAGTGAGATTTAACTATCCTCAGATGTAAGGAAGGTATTACGTCACAGACAGACTTGCTTATCCTTCTGGCAGCCCATACAAAACTCTTTGCCAACACTATAATTATGATAAATCAATTTTTAGGTCATCTTCCTTATTCACTCTACAGCTTTTACATGCATAAAAGAGATATAAAAACACCTTGGCTTTGGTCAGAGATACCTTAGTCATCAAAGTGATAACGTTATTTATTTTCATTTTAGCACTTTAAAGAGGTCACCAACTTATAATTGAACTGACCTGTACTCAAATTCAATGAACCATATGCAATTATAAGTCAAATTGAAAAGTGTAACCCTGCTTACATACACAACTCAAAGTTAAAAATTGCTGTATTGTAGTAAAGTGATTCTCATAAATAGACTCATGACCCAGTGGGGGCAACTTTGATGAAAAATATCCATATGAGAAGAACCTGATCAAGAAAAACTTATTGGTAAAAAAAAAATAATCCAAATTAATGGCAATAGTTGTTGTTGTTGTTATGTGCCATCGAGTCATTTGCAGCTCATAGAGACCCTATGTTCAAGAGCCCTAAATGCCGGTCTATCCTGTGCCAACCTAGCTATTTCAAACACACTTATTCCCACTGCTCCAGTCAGAATTGATCCATCTCATCGAAGGTCTTCCTC
>NW_006399763.1:21716987-21721759 GCF_000299155.1 Elephantulus edwardii
ATAATTTCCACACTCTGTTGGGTCACCTTTCTTTGGAATGGGAACAAATATAGATCTTTTCCAGTCAGTGGGCCAGCTGGCTGTTCTCCAGATTTCTTGGCACAACTTAGTGAGCACATCCAGGGCAGTGTGTCTGTTGAAATATGCCAGTCAATTGGTATCCTGTCAACTCCTGGAGCCTTGTTTTTTGCCAATTCCTTCAGAGCAATTTGAACTTCCTCCTTCCTCACCATAGGCTCTTGCCCATATGTCATTTCATGAAATTCTTTTGTGGCAGTAGTATTTTGTAAAAGTATATTATATATATATAATTTGTTCTGTTCATTAAATACTGTTGTTCTGTTCATTAAATACTGTTGTTGTAGTTGTTGATTGCCTTCAAGTTGAGAATGACTCATAGCGACCCTATGAACAAAAGGCCTGAAGCCCCTCTACACTATCGACATTTATCAAAGTTCATAGAGTTTCCAAAATCATGTTGTTTAGGAAGTAGATGCCACTCCTGTTTCCAAACCTGTCAATAGTATATTATTGTTTTTATGTGCCACTGAGTAGCCTGCAATGTATAGCAACCCTATGTACAGTAGCTCTGAACCCTTCCCTGCTCTGAGCCAGTCTCAATAAATCTGACACACCAACCCCCATGGCCCCAGTTACTGTGTCAATCCATCTCGTCTGGGATCTTCCTTTCCAGAACTCTGTCCACCCTTCTGAGCATGAGATGACCTTCTCCAAGGACCAATCTCTCCTGGCCATGTGTCCAAATTTTATAGTATACAAGCAAGTAATATTTAATTTTTCAAAACTAGGTACATTTAGAGTTTTATTTAAAAATAAAGTTTTTTTAAATTACAGGTTTACTCAGACATTACGAAGAGTGTATCTATGATATATGTCATACTTTGAAGATACAGCACTACTAACATCAATAATTTTTTCAAGAAATAGTTATGATAGCTAACTGTAAAGGCAACATTACTTCTACACAGGTTTAGCCTTGTTGTATGCCATAATCTGGGAACCAATCTGTAGCTCATTCTCAGTAGGTTTTTGGAGGCTATAGCAGAGTTAAGAGCTGTTATGCATAGTGTTGCTGTGAGTCATGATCAACTCAATGACACAGAACAACAACAACAAATTACAAAGGAGCAACATTGCTCATACTTTTATCATGGAGCTACTAGAGGACTTGAACCACATGCCATAGATGTGGTATTAAGCAGGTTTTTATCTGCGTACAGCTCATATAAACCAGGAAAATTTCATTGTGTGTCACAGAAATGTACACACAAAGAAACAAAGATACATATCACATGCATACATGGTCTAAAATAAATAGAAATAACTATTAATAGCCAACTATGTTTTCATAAACATTTTTTATTTATCATAAGATAAATCATACAGGTAGTTGGTGATACTGACATGATAGAAAAGGAGATTAGGTCAGGATACACAAAAGTTTCTCTTCAAATCTACAGGAATAAAGAGTTTTGATCTCTTAGACGACATGTATAGGTGATAAAATAGAAACTTCCATATTTTCTAGAATTTTTTTCTTTTGTTTTCCTTAAAAATACTTATTTTAGATCTTTTAGTAAAACAAACATGGGTGATTTGTATTACCTGAAAATATTAATTAGAAATTTGTAAATTTATAATTTTTCTAGGATTATGAACACTCAGGTGAAACATCTGAAAAGATAATTAAAATATTATATATGAAGTGTTTTTCTTGTTGTGATGTGTTGAGTTAACGACTACTTTTACTGACCTTATGAACAATAGCTCTGAACCTTGCACTATCTTGAGTAAATCTCATTGTCTCTGACCTGCCCCCATTTCTGCCACAGTGACTGTGTCAATCAACTTCAGTCAGGTCTTCCTCTCCTGCACTGATCCTCCACCCTTCTAAGCATAATGTCCATCTCCAAGGACTAGTCCCTCTTGGTAACAAGCCCCAAAGTAGGTAAGACAGAGCTTCACAACCCTTGCCTCCAAGGAGCAAACTGATTACACCTTTTCCAAGATACCTCTTTGTTCTCTTGGCAGTTCATGCACTTTTCCAGCACAGCAATTAAAAGGCATCAGTGCTTCTTCTGTCATCTTTAGTCATTGTCCAACATTTAGATGCATATCAAGTAAATGAGAAGACCATGGCTTAGATTAAATGCACCTTAGATTCTAGACTGACATCATTGCCCCATAGCACTCTAGAGACTTCCCTGACAACATATTTTTCCAAAAGCAACTAGTTTTTTCTTAACTGATAGTACCAAGAGTGTTCATTGTGGAAATGAGATAAACGAAGTGTTTACAACTTCAATCTTATCTTAATATATCATGATGCTGCCAATTGGCCCAAGGGTGAGAGTCTTTGTTTCTTTCATGTTGAGATGCAATTCATATTGAAGAATTCAGTATTTGACTGCATGCAGCAAACACTTAAAGTCCTCCTCAGTTTCTGTGAGCAAGGTTGTATCATCCGCATAATGCAAGTTGTTGATGAGTCTTCCTCCAACTGATGCCACATTTTACTTCAGCGTCCAGCTTACTGAATGATCTGTTACAGATATAGATTGAAAAAAAATGAAGAAAGGACACATCACTAACATACTCTTGATTTTGAACCATGGAGTGTTTCCTTCCTCTTTTTATAAGACTGCTTCCTGGTCTAAGTATATGTTTGACATGAACTCAATCAAGTGTTCTGTGATTCTCATTTTTCTCAAAATTAGCCATAATTTGTTGTGATCCACACAGTCAAATACCTTTGTATATTCAGTAAAACACAAATAGATATTTCTCTGGTACGCTGCTTTCAGCCAAGGTCTATTTGACATTGGCAATTACATCCAAAGTGCCACCAGCTATTCTAAATTCAGCTAGTATTTCTGGTAATTCTCTGTTTAAGTACTGTTATAATAATTTTTTAATTATCCTCAGGAAGACTTTGCTTGCATTTGATATTAGCAATATTTTTTATGACTTCTACACTCTGTTGGATCGCACTTTTTTGGGGAATGGGAATAAATATAGATCTATTTAAGTAAATTTTTTTGGGAATGGGAATAAATATAGATCTATTTAAGTCAATTGGCCAGGCAATTGTCCTCCAGATATTTTTGTACAACCTGGTATATGTAATTATAAACAATAAAACTAAGTAGAAATCTCAATGTCGTCCTTATACACTTTATTCATACATTAAATAAATTTTAACTTTGAACTGCTCTTTCCCCTCTTTTAATCTCATTTCCATTGATACAACCAATAGCCTCTTCATGTACGCTAAAAAAATGAATATTTTTGGCACCTTCTGTGTTGCCAGGTATGATAATTTTCTTAAATGTATATATTCATATTTAACTGAAGCTAATAGTCCTTGGAGAAGGACATCATTCTTGGAAGGGTGGAGGGACAGTGCAGGAGAGTAAGACTCCAGTTGAGATGGATTAATACAGTAACCGGGGTAATGGGGGTATGTGTGTCTGAGTCAGCGTGAATGGCTCAGAATAGGGCAGAGCTCAGAGCTATTGTACATAGGGTCACTATGAGTTGCAAGAGACTCGATGGTCCATAACAACCATGCTATAGTTCAAAACTACGTCGTAATTCCTTAGTGCTGGATCCCAGAAAATATAATGTAAGAAAAAGACCTTCAAATTCTTTAACTTTATCTTCTTTTTTAGATTAATCATCATTTTTCACCAGACCTCAGTCACACTAGTCTTAGTGTCATTTTCCAAAGACTTTCTATATTTAGTTAATTCCAGAGTCCTGGCTCATACTAGATTTTACTTAGAATTTCTTTCAAGACTGGAGGAATTCTGCTAATACTCTCATGGATAACACCTCTTTCCCCATTTATAAATTTTGTCTCAGCATCTTGATTCAGAATATAACGCTACCTTTGCACTATCTTATAACTATATATCTTACTTTGTATTGTTATTAGTGAGTTTTTAGTGTTCTTTTGGAGCCCAAGCATCTTGAACATGCATTATGTTAATGTAAAGATTTATTTACTATGCAAAGGCATTTGACTGTGTGGATCACAACAAGCTATGGCCAACTCTGAGAAAAAAGGACATCCCAGAACACTTGATACTTGATTGTGCTTATGTGAAAGCTATCCTTTGACTAGGAGGCAGTTATCAGAGCAGAGCAAGAAAACACTGCATGGCTCAAAATCAGGAAAAGTGTATGCCACAGATGCATCTTATTAGCATACTTTTTCAATCTATATTAAAACAGGTATTTTTCAATATATAAGATATATCATCTGGGAGGCTAGACTCTATAAGAAGGAATGTAGCATCATATTTGGAGGAAGACTCATCAACAACCTGCATTTCGTAAAGAATACAACATTGTTTGCTGAAACTGAGGAGAACCTGAGGCATTTGCTGCAGAGGGTCAAGGACTGCAGCCTTCTCTATGGATTGACACTAACATCAAGAAAACAAAAATTCTGACTACCGGGCCAATCGGCAGCATCATGATAGACTGTGAAGAGATTGAGATTTTTTATAGCTTCAGCTTGTTTGGCTCCACAACAGCCATGAAATCAAAAGATAAATTGCACTGAGAGAATCTGATGTCAGAGACCTCTCCAGAGTATTGCAGAGCAATGATGTCAGTCTAGAAACTAAGGTGCACCTGATCCAGCCCATAGTCTTCACAATTATTTACTATGCATCAGAAAGTTGAACAATGACTAGGGATGATAGAAGAAGAATTGATGTCTTTGAGTTGTGGCACTGGAAAGA
>NW_006399763.1:21721930-21733286 GCF_000299155.1 Elephantulus edwardii
ACAAAGCCTTAGTGTTTCCATTCATTCATTGTTGCACTTTTTCTCCCTGCCCACCACCTCCCCCGCCCCCATTCACTCTTCTCCTTGAAAAATAAAAGAAGAACTCTTTAATTGTTATACAATCCCTCCCCCCAAGTCCACTCCAGTATGCAGCCTTCATTCTAGACTCTGGTCATGACAATAATACCCAATCATATATCCCTTTTAAACAGTTCTCTCCCTCATCTGTTTCAATGCAATATAAATCATTCATCCCCTCCTTCTCTGTCTTCACTTAACTGCCTCTGAAAACTCAATGAAGGGTCAGCTGTGGGTCAGTTCTGACTCATGGTCCATAAGAACAACAACAACAAGAACAACAACATAGGAAGTAGTATAAAAATTATAATTACACACAATCTCTAAGGCGCCCATTTTTATTAAAAATATGACACTGATTTCCCCTTAAATGTTACTTTCCATCTAAATATAAATGAATGAATGAGAAAATAATTCTTCCTGCTTTAATATTGAATTACAAATAAATTGAATCCAAATACAAGAGGATTTATTGGTAATCCATTGACCTTTCTTTTGCAGACTACATAAAAATCTCAAGGGCCAGATTATATACAACTAATAAATGTTGTACATCAGGTACAAGGTCATTCTGTTCTCCTTCCATTGAGTGTTTCAGTCCATAGTAGATACTAACTATTCACTTTGTGATAGTCTATCATGAGTGTCTCTTTATGTGAATTTGGCATCAGGAAGGGAAAAAAGAAACTATCGAGCTATCAAATAGTAAGCATGAGAAAACGACATTTTACATTCCAAAATCACATATAAATTTTTTAGTACTAGGCAAGGAACAGAAAGGTCAATGTAAATTTATATACCAGAGTGCATAAATATGCAGGAATATTGTGATTTTGTGGCATTTTCTTATTTTTATAAGAATTTAAAAGACATACCAATGTATACTGGAGACACAGACTTCTCTTTCAGTAAGAAGTGTTAATGAGATACTATTTTTGACATTTTTTAAAGAAACACAATAGGGAAAAAAGGAAAATAACCATAACAGCACATCCAGTTTTAGCTCTACAAGGATGAAAATATCTTTTGCTAATGAAACCAAGTCACAAGTTCCATATGTGCATTGAAATTAAATAGTAAGAGATTATTTTAAGTGCTACACAGTGAAATCAACTAGGTTATCTATTTCCACTACTTATTGTGAAATTATTTTTAGTTTTCCATAGCCTGAAAGTCCAAAGAACACACTAGCTTTATTCAGGACTCAATATTTAGTGCTAACGTAAGACATTCCATGTTACTTCATTCATCATTCCAATAGTAATTAAACATAGGTGTCTGATAATAAGGAATAGACTAATTCTCTAAGGACTTCACACTCTTGGGAATGAGATGCAAAAGGAAATCAGGGTATATTAAGGCAAGCATGACAGAAACTTGTATAAGATTTTATAAGAACACAATGGTGATACATTGTGTTGGAACTTCAGGGAAAAGTCTTACAGATGTGAAACTTCAACTGAGTTACCTAGTTGTCAACAGTAATTTAACTAACAAGTATTTCTTAGTGGCACAAGTGGTTTGCCTTTAACTGTAACATAAAAGTTGACAGTTTGAATCTACCCACTGACAGTAGAAAAGAAAGATCTGAAGTCTGTTCCTGTTAGGATACAACCACAAAATTCCTGTGGGGTAGCTCTGTTAGTCTAGTGACTATGGGTCAGTTCTGACTGTACAGTACACCACCACCACCACAACAGTTCTAATCTATAGCACGCGAGGTTGCCACCAGTTAGAATTGACTCATCTGCAAACAGGATTTTAAAATTTTGCTTTACTTTCTTTAACACTTAAAGAAAATTTGATTATATGTGGGCTGTGGAGTTCGTTTAATCTTTAGCTGATAGACTTTTCCAACCTAAACAATACTGATTAATGCCTGTGTCAAACTGCAGGAACAGGAGGTCTTTGGTATTTGTTATTGAATTTTCATTAATTTTATTTTATTTTCATTTATTTTACTTATCCTCTGCTACTGGTGGTATAGTCTGTAGAGAGTTGCACTGCTTACCCAAAGGATATGCCTCTCTGGTGGTTTAATCTACCCACAGCTCAGTGAGAGAAAGATGGGCAATCTCACATGTGATTTTATAGCTTAAAAAACCCACTGGAAGGTATCTAGGCGGTGGTTCAAAATCAATGACAATGATCGACTGACTTCGTGGAAACATAAAATACACTTTCTTCTTCTTGTTAGGTGCTGTCGAGTCTAGTTTGACACACAGTGACCCTATGAAGAGCAGCTCTGAACCCTCCCCCCATCCTGTATCATTCTAGGAATCTGTGACACGATTGAGCCCACTCTAGCAGTTAAAGTGTCAGTCCATCGGATTGAGGGTCTTCCTCTCTTTAACCAACCCTCCAAGTATGATGTTCCTCTCTCCAAGGAATAGCATCTCCTAGCAATATGCCCAAAGTATGCGAGATGAAGTTTTTTCATCTTTACCTCCAAGGAATACTCTGGTCACACATTCTTAAAGACATGTTTGTTTGTTCTTTTGGCTGTCTGGGATATTCAGCACTCCTCTTCAACCCACAGCTCAAAGGTACCAATTCTTCTGTCATCTTTATTCATTGTCTAGCGTTCAGCAGTCAAGCAAAGTGAGTGAAAACATATGGCCTGAAAAAGGCAAACTTTAGTCTTCAAACTCTAAATACACGTTAGAAATGACTCAAACTTGGAAAGGGGCACCATTCTAGGAAAGATAGAGAGTCAGTGAAGAAGATGACCCTCAGCGAGATGGATTGACATGGAGATTTTAGCAATAACCCTAGTTTGTCAGAAATGATGGGATGACTCAAGTAGGGCAGGGTTCAGGTCAGGTGTTCATGCAGTCACTATCTGTCATAACACCTAACAACAACAGCAAAAATGGAACTCTAGTTGCAATTTTACTTTAAAAGAAAACTAAACTCTTAAGAATTTTTTTGTTGAAACTGACATGAGATTTACAACAGAAGAATTGAAGCCTCTGAAATGTGGTCTTGGTAAAAAATATGGAATATACCATGGTATGCCAAAAAAAAAACAAACAGATCTGTCTTCAAAAATGTATAGGCAGGGTGATCTTTAGAGACAATGATTATTAGACTTGTCTCACATACTTTAGACAAGTTTTTAGGAGAGGCCAGTCCTTGTCATAAAACAATCATTCTTGGAAAAGCAGGGAGTCAACTAAGGAGAGGAAAACCTTCAATGAACTGAACTGAAATAGTGAATGTACCAGTGCACTTGAGCACAGTGGCAATTGTGAAGATGATACAGAGTCAGACAAAATTTCTATCTTCCATACACAGAGTTGCTATTAGTCCGAGTCAACTAGACAGGACCTAACAACAACAAGAAACATACTTTGGAATAACTAGAAATCTTATTTTGTATCATCCCAGAAAGAAGAAGTAGACCTCTACCTAAATAATTATTGTTGCTTTGTATTTCTTCTCATTGTCGTTGTTGTTATGTGCTGTTGAGTCGCCTGCAACTCATAGCAACTCTATGTACATTAGCCCTAAGCCCTGCTCTATCCTTTGCAAAATTTATTGTCTCCAACACACCTATCCCCATTAGCCCAGTGACTGAATCAATCCATCTCATGGAGGGTTTTTCTCTATTGTGCTGTCCCTCCATCCTTCCAAGTATGATGTCCCTCTCCTAGAACTGGTCCCTCCTTGCAATATGTCCAAAATACGCTAGATGAAGCTTCAGAATTCTTGCCTACAAGCCTGGCTTCACCTTCTCCAGGACAAACTTGTTTGTTCACCTAGCAGTCCATAGTATATTCAATACTCTTCTCCAGCACCAAAGCTCAAAGACATCAACTCTCCTTCTATCATCCCTAGTCATTGTCCAGTTCTCTGATGCATAGCATGTAATTGCAAAGACTACGACCTATATCAGGCACTCCTTACTCTCCAGACTGACATCGCTGCTTTTCAGTACTTTTAAGAGGCCTCTGACAGCAGACTTTCTCAATGCAGGTTGTCTTTTAATTTCCTGGCTGCTAGTACCAAGAGTGTTGATTGTAGAGCCATGCAAACTGAAGCTGTCAACAATCATCTATCATGATGCTGCCTATCGGCCCAGTGGTGAGTATTTTTGTTTTCCTTTCATTTGTATTTTTTTTATTTCCATTCATTTATTGTGGCACTTTTCTCCCTGCCTCCACCCATTTGCTGTTCTCTTTGAAAAGTAAAAGAAAAATTCTTTCATTGTTATACAATCCCTCTGAACAAGTCCACTCCACTATGCTATCTTCATTCTGGATTCCTGTCATAACAATAATACCTAATCATATATTCTTTTTAAACAGTTCTCTCCGTCATTTGTTTCAATGCAGTATATATTATTTATCCCCTCTTTCTCAGTCTCCCCCAATGCCTTTGTCAGTCCTCTTTTATAACAGTGGCTCTATGCAACATTTGTTCTTTTGTGACTGAGATACTTCACTCAGCGTAATGTCCTCCAGGGTCAACCATTTTGTATAGTATAATATTTCATTAATTCCTTGGTTTTCAATGAAGTGTGTGAATATACCAGAGTTTCTCTATCCATTCGTTTGTTGATGGGGCTGCAGTCCTTGACCTTCTGCAGCAAGTGCTTCAGGTACTCCTCAGTTTCAGCAAGCAGGATTGTGTCCTTTGCATAATGCAGATTGTTTATGAGTCTACCTCCATTCCTGATGCTACACTTCTCCTCACAGAGCCCAGCCTCCTGGATAATCTGTTCCACATATAGATTGAAAAGATATAGAGATAGGACACAACCCTGGTGTACATCTTTCCCAATTTTAAACCATGCAGTATTTACTTGCTCTGCTCTGACAATTGCCTGCTAATAATTGTCCAAAGTATAGTTTTTGCATAAGCACAATCAAGTGTTCTGGGATTCCCTTTCTTCTCAGAATCAGCCACAGTTTGTTGTGATCCACACAGTCAATTTAATAGTGCAAGAGACTAGAGATGATTGAATGCTGTCTTATTAGTATTCTTTATATGAAATTCCCTTATAAGGGAGAAATTGACTTATGTTCTACATTATTTTTTTTCCTTTTGTTTGCTTTTATAACATCTATGAAAGTTATTGACCACTATTTCTACTAAATGAAATCTTGGACTACAATCTCTTGTTTATCCAGTTTACCCATCAATTAATTTGTGCTTATATCTGAGTTCATTTGTCCTTATATAAGCAAAATGCAAAGAAATAAATAAACAAACACTTGTATGCAGTTATATATATTTGACAAATGACTTCTTAGGAGAGGGGAGAGGAGTTCTGATTTTTAGTATTTGCTGTTGTCTTATGGGGTATATACTCCTACCCATGCTAATTCCAGACTACCAATACATCTCATTAAAATATTAATTAGAAAGTGGAACAGAGTCAAGTTTGGGAGTGTTGGTAAGTCGGCTCCAATAATTACAAGTATTTATTAAGTTGTAAGTTATAACTTTAAAAACTCAGACTTAGATAAGGCCTTGAAACTCCTTTGGGTAAAGGGCCCTCCATTTTGGGATGTCTGCCTCCATGGGGCCATTCTAGGTTTCAAACAGGTCAATAGAGTTTGGGACAGAGAGCTACAAACAGGGGGAAAATTACTTTCTTAGCTGGCATGCTGAGCTCCAAGAAAGAGAGACCTGAATGCCCTTAGACACAAACTGGCAACCCTAGTCTCATGCCACTCCAGAGACAAAGGAATAGATTAAGCTTATGGACAGAAGACTCCATGAGGTGACACAATTTCCCCCAAAACTTTCAGGTGCAGAAGAGAAGACACTAAAATTCTCCTGGGTAAAAAAATCCCTTCATTTAGTAATCCCTGGAACCATGGGTCCACCCCAGGGACAAAACAGCACAATAGAGTTCAGGACAGGTGAAACAGATGAAAGACTAGCTTTCTCAGCTGGGACAATGAGCTGCAAGAAAGAGAAATGACTACAAAATCCCTGGACACAAACTGCTTAAATGGAGCACCTGGTCTCGCACCACCCATCTACTCCTCAGACAAAGATGGACAACAGAGTTTGGGAGAGGGAAATACAATAAGGTGAGATTCGTGCAAAGCTGCACTGTAGATAACAGAGAACCTGAAGGACTTTAGGAAAGGCCACTTTTCCCAGAAAGGTCTTCGAGTACAGTGAGTGGCCCACCCTGTAAAATGAATATTTTAAGCAAACAACTACTAAACAGCATTACAAAGATAAGAACTAAGAACAGATTATATAGACACAGTAAGAATAGCCTAACATTTATCAAGAAAAACTTCATATAATGTCAAGAAAACAACAGGCAGATTCAAACACTGTGAAAAAACAAATTAAGACATACCCCCTAAAAAGGCAAAGCATATTACAGACTCAATAGATACCCAGAGTAAAAAATGAAGAAGATACTTATCGTTATAGAGACAGCTCCAAAATGAGGTACAAATAATGGAAGAAACAATGGAAGCAAGAAATAAAAGGAACATTCTAGAGGAAAATAACCAGAAGAAATGTATTAACATGGGGCTATTTGATAAACTACAAAAGAAGGTGCAAATAATGGAAGCAAAAGTAGAAGCCCTTAAGAAAGTGAATACTTTAAAGATAGGGAGCCAAAGTAATGTATCAATAAGGAGGAACTTGAACAATTATGGAACAAAATGCAAAAGATGGAATAAAATATTGAAAGTACAGATAGAGAGGTATAAGAACTTAAAAAAATCATCACAAGACATAAAGGACATAGCCAACACAGTGGTGGAAATAACATAAATGCATGAAAATCCAGAATATAGAAATGGCAGAAGTGTCCAACAAGATTTGGGACAAAAAAGAAGAGATGGAACTGAGAGTCAGTGACCTAAAAGATAAGAACGTCAATGGGAACATTCTAGGAGAAAAATCAGAGTTCAGAGGTAAATGAAACATTAGAATCATGTGGGATGACACCAAAAGGAACAATATACAGATAACTGGAACTCCATAATAGGAGAGGGCCAGGGAAATAACTTAGAAAATTGTAGAAAAAGTACTTGAAGAAAACTTCTCAGGTAGTATGGAGAATAGAGAAATCAACATTCAGGAAGCTCTGTGAACACGAAATAGACTAGACCCCAAAAGAAAAACATCAAGACATATCAGAGTCAAATTCTCCAAAATAAAAGACAAGGATAGAATATTAAAAACAGTACAAAAATAATCAGTTTCAAAGGAAAAGCAATTAGATTAAGGTCTGATTTCTTAGCAGAAGCCATATGAATAAGAAAACAAAGGTATGGCATACACAGAAAGTTGAAAGAAGAGAAATGTCAACAGAGGATCCTATACCCACCAAAGCACTCCATCAAATATGAAGGATAAATTAGATCATTTGCAGAAAAGAAGGAACTTAAGTAATTTGTGAAAACAAAACAAAATCTACAAAAACTTAAGGAAAGTATTTCACAGAGAGACAATAAAGGAAAATAAATGGAACATAGTAAACAGAATCAGAAACAACAACAACAAACACACAGCCAAATGGTAACAATAAAAGCTGGCCTTTCAATAATCACACTTAATGTGAATGGACTAAATGCACCAATCAAGAGAAAAAGAGTATCAGAATGGATAAACCCCCAAAGCCCAGGTATCAGTTGTCTACAAGAGACACATCTAAGAAATGAAGGGAAAGATAGATTAAAATCAAAGCCTTGGAGGGGTGTTATATATATTGGATGGTGTATATACGGGAATATACTGAATGAATGTTAGCCACAAAGAATCAGGCAATACTAATAATCTCTGATAAAATAGACTTCAGGTTAAAAGCTATCATAAAAGATAAGGAAAAGCACTACATATGATTAAATGCACAGAAGATATAGATCAAGAATATGTTGGTCACAGTAGATCAAGGAGATGTTGGTCAACATCTGTCCACCAGATGATAAATCTACAAACTACATTCAACAGTGGTTAACAGAATTGATAAAGGAAATAAACAGCACCAAAATAGTGGAAGGATTCTTTAACACACCACTCTCACCAAAGGATTAAAACAGTTCATTCAAAAGAAAGGTAACAAAGATGCAGAAGATCTAAACTATACATTCAGTCAACTTGAACTTGTGGATGTATTCCAAGTACTGTACTGTGATCAACTACAACTTCATTCTTCTCAAGCGCACATGGTACGTTCTCCATAAATGATGATATATTAGGACACAAAGCAAACCTCAACAAAGGCAATATTACTGAAAGCAATCTGCATGTTCAAAGCAATGCTAATACAGATACAAAATTAGTTTTTCAAGGAGATTGAAAAGACAATCACCAAGCTTATTTTAAGAGGAAAGAGACCCTGACTCAGAAAAAAACTCTTCTGAAAAACAAAAACTACATAGAAGGCATAGGACTCCCTGACCTCAAAAACCTAGTATTGTTCTTTTGTACTGCAAGTTAGAACCAACTCATAGCTGACATTGTAGCTGGTTTTCTGAGTCAGTTTAATCACATAGAAGAAGAATGACCATAATTCTCCTGCAGAAAATCTATGACACAGCTGTAATAACCAAAATAGCATGGTATTTGTACAATGACAGACACATAAACCAATGGAATAGAATTGAGAACACAGAAATGGACCCATCTATCTATGGTCAACTGATGATATTCAGTTAGGAAATACAACCTGTCAAATGGAGAAATGACAACCTCTTCAACAATAATGCTGGCAAAACTGGACTGCTTCCTGCAGAGAGCCAAAACAGGATCCACATATCACATCATATACAAAAATAAACTCTAGGTGAATCTGAGACCTGGACTTAAAGCTCAAAACCATAACGTTCATAGGAGACAAACGGGGACCAAGATTAGAAAGCCTACACTATAGAATAAAGAGAATGGCAAATACAGCCAGAAATGCACAATCAGGAGAGGATAAAATTGATGAATAAGACCTAAAAATTAACCCCTGAGTATTAGATAAACTTTTTCCAACAGGGTGAGTAGAAAGCCTATCAACTTGGGGGGTGGGAGGGGGGAATGGCTATACCATCTCAGAAAAGGGTCTCATAATAAAAGTTTACAGAATACTATAGGGCGTCCATAAGAAAAAGACTGATAACCCAGTTATAAAATGAGCAAAAGATATGGAAAGACTTTTCACAGAGATAGACATTCAGCTGGCCAACAGACACATGAAGAAATGTTCCAAATCACTGGTAATAAGAGAGATGGAAATCAAAACCTCAAGGAGATACGACCTCACCCAGGTAGCAGTGACAAATTTAGCAGGGCATCAAACAATTAATGTTGGAGAGGATATAAAGGGGTGGGAATTTTTGTACATTGTTAGTGGGACTGCAAAATGGTGCAACCAGTATTGGAGGCAGTTTGGAATTTCCTCCAAAAGGTGAGCATAGAAAGTCCATATTATCCTGCTATTCCACTACTAGGAATATACCCTAAGAAAATCAGAATGGAGACACAAACAGAGATCTGTACACCATATGCCAGTGTTCATAGCAGTGTTATTGAGCATCACAAGAACATGAAAGCATTGCAAATCTCCAGGCACAACCAAATGAAATTAGGAATTGTGATACATTCACAAAATGGAATACTATGCAGAACTCAGGAACAATGATTTTGAAAAATACTACAAAACTTTGGAGAGATTGGAAAGTATTATGTTGAGTGAACTAATTTTGTCTCATAAGGGCAAATAATGCATAATATTGGTATTGTAACAATAGAAGGGTAGCTAGTAAAATGTGTATGGAAGTTCAAGGGGAGAAGGAGTGGGAGCAGAGAGGTAAGAATGGGGGTGGGGTTTCTGTTCTATTTCTTACAAAACTTTTGCATTAATTTATATTGTACATATTTCTTGCAATGAAAATTATGTACATGAATAAAACACAATGCATATTAATAATTATATGCATTATTGTTGTTGTGTACTGTAGAGTCAGAACTGACCCAGAGTTGACCCTCTGGTGGGTTTTCAGAGGCAGTTAGTCAGTCACATGATTGCCTATCCTTCTCCCTCAGGGCAGCTGATGGTTTCAAACCATGTGCCTTAAGGATTGCAGTGCAGTTTCTTGCCTCTAGGCCACCAGAGCTCCATATTATTCTATACCAATTAAAAAAAAAAAAAGAAAAAAGACCCTGAGACAGATTGGAGAATATGACCACTAGCAATGAAACAAGAGATTACAACACATCCAGGGGACCAGGGCATATAGGAGCAGCAGGGGTAGCAGTCATAGCAGATTACTAGAGACCTGGGATGAAACTGAGTGGCCCTTGGGTCTGCTATGCCATTGAACCAGAGCAAAGAATCTTTTGCATAAATTTATTGGAGGAGAGAACCATAATGGCTCAAGGCTAAGATGCTTGTTTAGCTCTTTCACTTTGACAAGTTTTCTTTTCTTGATGCTCTAGTGCAATCTTAGAATCTCTTCAGACAGCTATTCCAATTCTTCTTTCTCTTCAGTTTTTGTAATTACCTTTTGCTTTCTTCATGGTTTATATCCGTGGTATCATCCTACAACTCATCTGGTCTTTGATCATTGATGTTCAATGCCTCAAACCTATTCTTAAGAAGATCATAAAATTCAAATGGAATTGATCAATAACCTGTGTTATGCAGATGACACAACCTTGCTTGCTCAAAGTGAGGAGGGCTTGAAGCACTTGTAGCAGAAGATCAAGGAAGGCAGCCTTCAGTATGGATTGCATCTCAATGTCAGGAAAACAAAGATTCTTACCAATGGACTAATGGGCATTTTCATGATTTTTGGAGAGGAAATTGAGACTGACAACAGCTTCCTCTTGCTTAGATCTACAATTAACTCCCTTGGTACCAACTGTCAGGAAACAAGGAGACACATTTCACTGGGAAAATTTGCAGTTAGGGACCTCTCCAAATTATTGAGGAGTACGATGTCAGTTTTGGAACTATGGTGAGACTGTTTCAGGGAATAATCTTTTCTATTATTTGTTAATGCGAAACCTATACTTGGGCCAAGAGGCAAGAACAGAGCAAGGAAACAATGCATGGTTCAAAATTGGGAAGAGTGTATGCCAGGGACGTGTCCTGTCTCTATACCTTTTCAACCTGTGTGCAGTACAGGTTATCCAGGAGGCTGGGCACTATGAGGAGAAATATGAAGTCAAGATTGGTAGAAGATCTATCAACAATCTGCGTTATACAGATGATACAACCCTGCTTGCTGAAACTGAGGAGGACCTGAAGTGCTTGCTGCAGAGGGTCAGGAATGCAGGCTTCAATATGGATTGAGGCTCA
>NW_006399763.1:21733708-21740352 GCF_000299155.1 Elephantulus edwardii
GTCCTTGGAGAGGGACATCATGCTTGGTAAGGTGGAGGGACAGCACAGGAGGGGAAGGCCCTCTATGAGGTCGATTGATTCAGTGACTGGGGTAATCGGGATGGGTGTATCAAAAACAGTGCGATTGGCACAAGACAGAGCAGAGTTTAGGGCTGTTGTACATAGGGTCACTATGAGTCCTGTAAGTTGGACACTAACAAACCTAATCACACAGTCTTTTTTTTTTTTTAACACAGTCTTTATGGAAGAAAATGTCAGCGTCTTTTCCCCTCCGGTACCATTTGACTTGTGACTACAACAGCCCTAAACTCTGCTCTGTCTTGTGCCAATCGCACTGTCTTTGATACACCCATCCCGATTACCCCAGTAAGTGACTCTACAGCACATAACAACAACAACATTATTTGCTATGCATCTGAGAGCTGCACAAGGAATAAGGATAACAGGAAAAGAATCAACATCTTTGAGCTGCGGTGTTGGAGAACACTGAAGGGCCCAGAGAACAGATATGTATTGGAGAGGGTGCAGCCAGTGTGCTCACTGGAGGCAAGTATTATGAGGCTTCACTCACATATTTTGGGCATGTTAGAAGGGGCTATTCCTTGGAGAGAGACATGATTCTGAAAAGGGTGGAGAGTCAGCGAAGGAGAGGAAAACCCTCAACCAGATAGAATGACATGCTGAATTCCACAATGGGCTCTTGTGTAAAGGGAAGCACGATGATGGCACACTATAGAACAGGGTTCAGATCTTTTGTTCATAGGGTGGCTGTGAGTAGACAGCACCTAATAACAACAACAACAACAACAACAACATGCTTGTGGGCATATTTCAGAAACTGTCCTGACTGAATGATTACATTTTTCTACTAACCTGAATTAGCGTTTTTACTTCCTTAAAAAAAAAAGAAGAAAGGAAAAACAATCCAAACTCAACCTCATTGCTGTCAAGTGGGAACTAACACATAACTAACCAACCACTGGGTTTCCAAGGTTGTGAATTACACAGGAGGAGACTGCACATCTTTCTCTAGTGGAGTTGTTGGTAGATTTACACATCCAGATGCAACTTTTCCTTTGGGTTACCAGTACAACTCCCTATAGACAATGCATGCAAGTTGCACACAATACATAAAGTAGATACAAGTGACTCACTTCTTCCCATTACCATTGAGTTGGCATCAACTCATAGAAGCTCCAACAGTGCATTTACAAGATTGTAAATCACACAAGAGAAGATTGTCCGTCTTTCAATCACAGAGACAGCCACTGGTAGATTTGAACTGTCAGACAGGTGTAACCAGAGCACCTCCCCACAGAGTATATACCAGAGTTCCCTATAAGTCCCTCCAAGTAATAAACATTATTTAAAAAGTGAACAAACTAGCAGAAGGCTTTCCTGTTTTCAGTGAACACAGCTTGTTGAAGAAAAAAGTATCCATGTGGCTACTTTAATAGTATCTTCAGTAAATTACAAATTTTTCAACATGTGCTCCCTGGATGCTGACTTGAGTTTCCTAATTCAGAATTTTGGCAGTAGATACCAGTAGCAAATTTTGGATGTCATTGGCAAATTACTTTCTTCTGAGAGGTTCACTTTTCTCATCTGTCAAAGGGAGATATTATTTATTCAATACATGTTTATCACTTTCTTGTTATATTTCATATGTCCTGCTAGGCGTTGGGGATGCAGAAAGAATACAAGAAATAAAACTTTTCCTCTCAACCAACGTATATTTTAGTGAGAATTGCTAGTTAATAATGATACAAAGTTATAGGAGAGCAGATGACTTTGTATTCTAGGGAGAAAAAGAAACATACGAAAAAGTCTACAGTGGGTTGGAGGTCCAATTTTCAACAAAGTAGTAAATGATAGACAGAAAAACAGTCTTGAGTAGACCTTTATCCAGATGGACTGGCACAGTGACCATCACTGTAGGTTTAAGCATGACAGAAGTCAGGAGAATGCAGAGGACAGGGCACGGTTCAGATGTGTTGTTTCACAGGGTCACTATGAGTCATAGTTGACGTGACAACACACAGAAAGTCCAAGAACATATTGAAAAGATGAAACTTAAGCAAAAATCTGGAGGAGTGTAGAAGATAGTCTAATGGTTACCTGAAAAAAAATAAAAATAATATTCTAGGTTAAAGAAAAGCAGAGGCTTAAAGAAAAGAGCATGCATGGATTATTAGATCTGCCAGGTGGCCAAAATAGTGAAGGTGGATTTAAAGCAATACATATTGGGCATGAGATGAGAGCTTGGGCAAGGTACATGACATAGATTCTTATAATGATTGCTGAAAACCCAGTTTCCCTATAGTGATTCTGACTCATGAGTAGTTCATGTGTGTCAAAGTAGACTTGTGCTCTTCTGTAAAGCTTTGGATTGCTAGGGGTGTTGGGTTATTTTTGTTGTTGTTTTGTTTTGTTTATAAGTAGGTCATCTGGTGTGTTGTTTTTTTTCCTGAAGAGACTTTGGGTGAACTTGAATCTGCAACCTGTTTGCAGCACAGTGTATTAACTGTTGGTATTATCCTGGGATTCTAACTCATTTTAATCATACCAGCTTTTAATAAATGAGGTAAGAAGTCATAGAAGGTTATGAACAAAGGAGTGATAATAATATCTGATGTACATTTTTAAATAACCACAGTGCTATGTTAAATATAGTACACAGGGGACTGAGGCCAAAAGCTCAGAGGAGACTCGTACAATAATTCAGCTGAGGGACTCTGGAGGCTTAAGTCAAGGATTAAGATAGTTGGAATGAAAAGTGGTTAAGATTCTGGATGATTTGAAGGCAGATAAATTTATATTTGATGGGAAAAAGCATGATCTGAGAGGAAGAGAGGATGTAAGGGTGCCTCCAACTCCTTTGGGCTCAGCAACTGGCTGTAGTTGTTAATTTATTGAGTTCAGAAAGCTTATTTAAGGTGTTAGCCTAACAAAATAGTTGATCTAGAATTCAAATCCAGGCATCCTGGCCCTACAGTATATGCTCTGAGCCAAAATGTTCAACATGAAATTTGATCAAAACACAAAGTGGAAGACTATAAAACACCAGAGCAGCCCAATATCTAGAGGCTGTGGAGTTGAGAAGATTGATTCAGAAAAATGGAGAAGTTTCCAATGAGGTCCAAGGGAAATAAGAAATATACAGTGTTCTAGAAGGCAAGTGACAAAAAGAAAGTTTTAATTTAAGTAGGGGAATCGGCTTTCTCAAATACTGCAGATAATTAATAAAAAAAAGACTGAGGCTTGGCCTTGATTTGTCCACATACAAAGGGTTGATGAACAACTGTTTAGAGAATGATATAGGCAAATGTTGACTGGGATTGGTTAAATAGCATGAAAGAAGGTAGCGTTTAGACTCAAGCAGCATGATTATACGTACCTCTATTGAGGAGTTTGCTGAAAGATACATCAGAGTAAATGTGAACAGAAAGGAAATGTTGGTACCTGTGGTGTTTCATTTTTCCATCTATTGCCTTGGGCCTGACCACATGGCCAAGTGGAAATGTATAAGTGAAGTGATTCTTTGACGCTCCATCCCCACCCTTAGCTCCCTGGGCATAATCTTCAGTTGCTTCAACCGCAGACACATGGTTCACTTGTGATCAGTGTCTTCTTCATCAGCAGCAGCTGTGGGGTCAACATAAGACGTAGAGCTGGCCAGACTGGAGGAAGACTGCAGTGAGGTGTAGCCTGATAGCTAGATGACTGAAGGAAGAGCTGACTTGGGAGTGCTATGAGAGGAGGCATGCTGGGCACCTGAGGAATCCAGAGGCTTCTTGAATTTGTGCTGCTGGAAGGAGCCTGGACATTCACTGTGCGATAACATTTGCCTTTCTCCTACTCCCAATCTCATTTCCTAATGAATTCCAAAATTCTTTTAATGAATATCAGAAGCAATAATTAGTAGAAATAGGTGCTGCAATGAGAGGGACCATGATTTACCAAAGGGTAGGTTTTACATACTGTATATTATTGATGGAGACAGTCTCCTCTGTGGAGCTGGTAGAAGTCAGACTTGGCCTTCCCCATGCCCCCATGTTGCCCTTACTCTTCTTACCATGCTTTCTCATATACTGTAAATGAAGTTATCAAATGAAGACTGAGACTTGGCCTGAGTTTGTCCAAGAACAAGGGTTGATGAACAATTATAGAGAATAAAATTGGAAAAGCCTGGCTGGGGGTGGGGGTAGCATTTAAATTCAGGCAGCATGGTTACCTCTACTGTAGAGTTTGCTGAAAGGCCTGTGAGGTGGGCAGAAAAGGAAATATTTTTACCTATATTAAATACTTATTGTGAGCAGTACATGATATTTATAGTGTTTGTTGAGACCCATGACCCTGAGTAGCACAAATGGTATGCACATATTAAACCTAAAGGTTAGCAATTCAAACCCATTCAAATGGTACCAGAGGGGAAAAGACCCTGACATTTTTTTCCATAAAGACTGTGTTGTTAGGTTTGTTAGTGTCCAACTTACAGGACTCTACGTAGAAAAGAACAAGTAATTCTTAATAGTATGCCATCACTTGAAATGGTTGAAGATTGGTCAATTATTTTTATTATATTTACTCTGTATTCTTTCCATCATCTTTTGATATTTTCGGTAGACTCCAGTATTTTCAATACACTTCTTCAGTACTTCAACTTGAAGCTTGACATTTTTCTTCCTTATGTCAGCTTATGAAATTCTAATCATATTCTTCCTTTTCTAAATCCAAGTTTTAACATTACTTTGTTTTCTTTTCATTCTAGGAATGCTATGTTCCATATCAAATTTCAGATATTCATTTGGTTTATTTGATTTTTTTCCTTTCTTTTTTCTTAGTGACCTTTTGCTTTCTTCACATATGATGTCTTTCATACCACCTAGAATATTCCAGATCAAATGAGATGTGCAAAGACTTTATGGTGATCTGCAGCATGACACATTCCGGAGTGTAAGAGGAGTTTCTGCAGCTTTGTCTGACATACTTTGAACATGCTGCAAAGAGGGACCAATCCTTGGAAAGGGATGTCATGCTTGGGAGGGTGGAGGGACAGGACAGGAGAGGAAGACCCTCGATGAGATAGATTGATGTAATCCTTGGGGTAATGGGGGCTGATGTATTGGAGACAATAAGATTGGCACAGGATAGAGCAGAGTTTAGGGCTGTTGTACATAGGATCGTTATGAGTCGTAGGCAACTGAATGGCACATAACAAGAATAGTAACAAAGAGGAGTTATAGTACCTATGCGATCTTACAGAGTACTTTCTCTCTGTGTTACATAAAATGGTAAGAGATAAGTAAGCATGGGAAAAAAAGAGTAATACAATATATAAGAGTAATACAAATCAGACTATGCTGTGCTGTTGATGTTTCATTTCTGAATCACTTATTGTGTTACTGATTGCAAACAGTAATTTGGTATTTGTACAATTTATTCCACTTTTATTTGTTGACTTCTGTAAAGAAAAGCTTCCTTTTCTCTTCCCATTGTTTGTGTTTAAATACTACCATACATTTATCCATTTTCATTGTAACTTTATATCTTTTTTTCACAGCTTATGAAAAATAATGCATTTACTTTTCTGTAAAACATGCAGTTGAGGCCATACATATTCCCCAAACATTGCTTTAACTGTAACACAAAGGGTTTATTATTATTTAATTATTCAGCTAAGAATTTAAATTTCCTCTCATTTCTGCCTCAATTAATCATTTTACTTTTACATTTTTCTAAAAAGTTTGAAATTCTTTTTGTATCTGTCTTTTTCTGTAGTATCCATTGTTATTAAATATATATGTATGTATGTGCATATATATCTATGTATCTCTATCTATATCTGTCTCTCTCTCTATCTCTGTTGTTGTTGATTGACAACGAGTTGAGCACAACTCATAGCAACCCTATGAACAAAAGACCTGGAGCCTTTCTACAACTATCATCCTTTCTCGAAGTTCAGGGTGTCAATAACATGTTGTTGAGGAAGAGGATGTCACTCCTGCTTCCAAATCTATGAACAAAATTTATATCTCTAAAACAATTCCTAGATGTACATTTCAGCAACATTGATTATATTCCTTAAGTTACACTACTATTTTCAGCCTCTTTTTCTAAATTGCCCCTTCACTATTAATACAAATTTACTGCCACTTAAGCTTCCTAACAAACTTTTCAAGTTGCTGTTGTCAGTTTGGTCCCATATAGTTTGGTGTTTTTTTTTCCTAAAAGGATACAGTGTTCAGTGTAGTCATTAATTAAACTAAATTGGTTGTTGTGAGGAAGATTTGGAGAGAGATTTTTGGTAAAAGGTTTAAAAATTTTCTCAGGGCAAAAATTTAATCATCTATAAAATTTGGAAAAAATTTAAGCTCCAGAAAATCTGGACTCTGTAAAACTTTGAAGTTATTGTCTGCATTTTTCCTCCTCTTAGATCAGGATTCTTCTATAGAATCTGTGATAAAAATGTTCACTGTTAGTAGACAGGTATTGCCTAGTTCTTCTGGTTTTGTGGTGTTGGAGAACAGTAATGAATAGACAGTATACGGACAGTGAGAACAAACAGATATGTCTCGAAGAAAGTGCAACCTCAGTGATCTTTAGAAGCAAAGATGCTGAATGTGTCATCTCACATATTTGGG
>NW_006399763.1:21741752-21744323 GCF_000299155.1 Elephantulus edwardii
ATTGAGAGTATCATGGACTGCTAGGAAAACAAACAGAGTCATCCTGGAAAGGGTTAAACCAGGTTGATTTACATTATGTGTAGTTGCTATATTCTATAAAGGAAGCTTGGGTAGTATAGTGTGAAGGGTGTTAAACTACTTCCAAAGGAAGCCCCTCTCTAGTGGTTCAAATCCATCAGGGTCTCTACAGGAGAGTGAAGAGAACCCTCTTCTCCTGTGATCTGGAGCCTCAGAAAACTTGCCTTCAGACTTAACAGTAATGAACAGGCATTAATATTCTGTAAAGTTCCTGTAAACATTGAATTAGTACATTCCTAAACAGCCTTGCTCAACCTTACCTGAGAAACTTTAGGTCACGGTATATGTGTGTGTCTGTGAATACTAGCAAACTTGTCTTGACTATTTCCTGAGTACTTTTCTAAATTGAAAAAAAGATAAAATCAAGGTTATCAGTTTAAAGATTAAAATGCACTTGACCCAAGTGATAATATTTTCATCTGGTTCAAAAAGTTGAGCAATGAATAAGGAAGACCAAAGAACAACTAATGCTTTAAATTCTAGTTCTGAGGAGCCTTAAATATACTGTGACAGCCAAAAGAACAAATAATTCTGTCTTGACTGAAGTACAACCAGATTGTTCTTTAGAAGCAAAGATGGTGAGATTTCATCTCACATAATCTGTGCAAATTTTAAGGAGCCATTTATAGGAGATATCATCCTTGGAAAGCTAGAGGGTTAATGAAAGAAAAGGAAATTCTCTGAGCTGGATATTGACACAGAGATTATAATAGTTACCACAGTAGAATTGTAAAGGTATAAAATCATACAAAATTTTGATCTGTTTCACATAGGGTTCACTCAGAGTTGGAAGAGATGACTCAACAGCACCTAACAGCAACCAGAAGTGAATCCAAGAATATGGATTGTAGATAGGAAGGATCAACTGTATTTAATTATGCTCTTCAAGATTTCTATCTTTACTAATATTTTTTTTCTTTCTTCATAATTTTCATAAGATATATATGAAAATCTTCTGGTGTATTTATCACTCAAGTTTATCTGAAATATAACCATGCTTTTTGGCTATCCTTTCAGGAATAGACAGTCTTGTGTTTGATTTATTACCTTGATTGATTGTTTCTTCTGCCATTAAGAAATGTTCATAAGTATGCATACAAATGACTTAAATTTTCTTACTCTTTGCATAGTTAGACAATGTGTTTTAAGAACAGCCTTAGAGAGTGAGAAGTTGGTGTTATGAGTCTTCATGTTTTTTCTGTTCTTACCCTGTTTCCTTTGCTGTCCCAGTAGGGTAGTAATTGCAGACTGATTATAGGAGAGGAACATAGTTGTGCATACTGGCAATCTATTGGAAACTTCCATTTACTTTCCCGTCTCATTTTAGGAAATTATCTCTATTGTCAAAATTCCAGACAATTACATGTACCTCTGACCACAATGTATAATTTGAGCCAGAGGTACCTTCCAATTGGAAGCAACAACAACAAAGCCAAGGGGGAAAGTTTATCAATTAAACAAGTTCTAACCAGAGATATTAAACAGAGTAGGAAAGTAACCTTGGAGTAAAAAAGAAACCAGTCTCCATTACTGTGCTCATTCCTGCAGGTAAATGTTTTCAGGCTGCAGTTAGAGAAAGGAGAATCAGAAGAATCTTCTGAACCCTTACATTTGAGGAGGTTGAGTTAAGATTCAGGAGGCCAAAGAGCCTAGATTACTCAGGAAAGATTAAATGAAAGGTGAGAATTCCATAGAAACTCTCAGGAGATGTATGGCAGATTACAGTTAGATATTTAGCTGAATATCCATCAGTGAATGTGTGGGAAGAAACTATCTAAATTTAGGTCGAAAAATAACTCAAGAAGAAAATACAAAGTAATCCTCCATGCTCACATCGGACCTTTCCATTATTCTATCTTAATACTAGATGACAAGCTTTCATTAGTTGAGGGTTTTGTTTGGTTTTTTTGGGGTCCCCCTCATTATAACTATGGTACTGTTAAGGAGGAATCTGTAATGAGCTCTTCAGGGGAAAGACGGCCAATAATCTTCCCCTGTGTGCATCACAGCCTCGGAAGCCCAGTGAAGGAGTCAGCAATGAGTCAGTTCCATGTTGAGCAAAATAAGTGAGGTAGCGAAGATGTGGAGTATATAAAATACAAAAATGTAAAACATATGACAACCACAGCATATACGTTTTGTGAGAAGGATTGAAGTTACCTGTTATAAGGTTCTTACATGTGCTATATCATCATCATCAATTCCATCAATTCCTGGGGCCTTATTCTTAGCCAATTCTTTCAAAACAGTCTTAACTTCTTCCTTCATCACCACAGGCTCTTGCTCATATGTTGTATCATTAAATTCTTCTGTGTCTACCAATTTCTTTTCGTATACTCTGTACACTCTTTACATCTTCTTTTAATACTTGCAGGATCACTCAATATTCTGCCCAAAGAATTCTTAAGTATTGCAACTAGAGGTTTGAATTTCTTCTTCAGTTCCTTGAGCTTAAGAAATGCTGAGTGAGTTTGGCCCCTTTGATTTTCTGAC
>NW_006399763.1:21745022-21745914 GCF_000299155.1 Elephantulus edwardii
CAGGCTGGGTTTAGATGGGGTCGTGGTACTAGGGATATTGTAGCTAATGTTACATGTATCTTGGCTGAAAGCAAGGAGTACCAGAAGTATCTCTATCTTTGTTTCATTGATTATGCAAAGGCAAGTTTGACTGTGTGGATCATAACAAACTGTGGCTAACTCTGAGAAGAATGTGAATCCAGAACACTTGATTGTGCTAATGCGAAACCTATACTTGGACCAGGAGGCCGTCATCAGAACAGAGGAGGGAAACTGCATGGAAAGGGTGCATGCCAGAGCTGTATCCTGCATTTGTACCTTTTCAATCTTTATGCAAAACAGATTATCCGGAAGGCTGGGCTCTATGAAGAGAAATGTGGCATCAGGTTTGGAGGAAGAATGATCAACAATTTGCAATATGCAGATAACATAACCCTGCTTGCTGAAACTGAGGAAGACCTGAAGCACTTGCTATGGAAGGTCAGGGACTGTAGTCTTTAGTATGGATTGAAGCTCAATATCAAGAAAACAAAGATTCTCATCACTGGGACAATTAGCAGCATCAGGATGGATGCTAAAGTGATTGAGATTGTTTACAGTTTTGGTTTGCTTGGCTCAACAGTCAACACTCTTGATGCATCCAGGAAATGAAAAGACATATTGTGGTGGGAAAGCCTGTGGTTAGAGACTTCTCTAAAGTGCTGAAGTGCAACGATGTCAGTCTGGAGACTAAGGTGCACCTGATACATTCCATGGTCTTGGCAATCACCTGCTATGCATCAGAGAGCTGGACAATGACTAGAGATGATAGAAGGACAATTGATGTCTTTGAGCTGTGGCATAAGATAAGAGTATTGAATATACCATGGACTGCTAAGAAAATGAACAGCTTTGTCCTGGAGAGAGTGAAGTC
>NW_006399763.1:21746365-21748803 GCF_000299155.1 Elephantulus edwardii
CTCTGAAAACCTGTCAGAGGGTCAGCTCTGAGTCAGTTCTGACTTTACAATACACAATAACAACAACATACTATATTTGCTGCCAACCATATGTGCTGACAAACAGGGGCATAGGGTTTGAAGGGACCAACTACACCATGGAAAAAGATGGGCCATCTTTTGCAATGCCATTCACTGACTCTGAAAAACAGCCAGAGTTTCAGGTATGAATCAGTTCTGATTTGATGGCACACAACACATCATATATTTTGAAGTCTTATATTATTTAAGGGCAGACTCTGGGGAGTTAAAAATAAATACTATAAATCCTAATTAATAGCAACAGAAAAACCAAAAAAGAATTTTACTACCAAGTCAACAATGGGGAAAAAAACAGATAAAATAAAATATTCAAATAATTTGAAAGACTGTAAACTTTCAGCTTTACTTTTTGGAGTTTTAAGCATGGCACTTTTGCATCTACCCTCCAGGGATATATTTTTCTCATGGGAAGAACAAAAGCTTACAGAAGTGAAGCTCTGGTCTTCACCCACATGCCTGCGTGCATAATTGCTTGTTTCCTTTCTGAGCCTCGTGCGTCGAGATGGCACAACTCCTTTACGATCGCATAGAAGGCACAGGTGCTAACCAAGAATTGGAAGGCTGTACATTCCAAACTGTCATCTGTTTTGCAAGAAACCTATTCCCCATGACTGCAGGGTCCTGTTGCTTTCATGTGACTTTTAATACCTAAGTACAGACAGTTTGTTATTTTAGCATGAGACTAAAGAAAAAAGAAGCCAACTAGAAGGAAAACTTCAAATGAGAAAATACAAGAATGTTAGTAGAAAAAAATTCTCAGTAGAGTTTAAAGATTAGAAATGAAGTCAAGAACTCCATGGTCAAGCTAGATTCTTCATATAGAAAAAAATGGATTCTTATTATATATTATTTCTGAAATGAATGTCTACATGGGCTCTATTTCTAGATATGAGTGGGATAAATGTATAACTAATACAAGAATATATAGGAGACCGGCTTTGCAGTAGGAAGCTCTGGTGGCATGGTCGATAGGAAGTTACACTGCTGACCCAAAGGCCATGTTTCCTTTGTGGTTCAAACCCACCAGTCACTTGAAAGGAGAAAGATGGCAAATCTCCTCCTGTGTAATTTACAGCCTCCAAAAGCCAATGGAGTGTCAGCCATAAGTCTGTTCCTACTCGATGGCAATGAGTTTTATCAGAGCTTTGTAATATTAAGATGAAAATGAACTTCTTAAACAAGTTACATACAGCAAATGGTAATTAATTAACTGCAATGGAAATTGAGAATTTTACTTTAAAAGCAAAATTTTTAGGTAACAAATAGAAAATATTTATTACATCTGAAACTGGTGAGCAATTTACATTAGTGGAATAAATTACTAAAACCTATGTATCAGAAATTATAAGGAAAGGCTATATAGTTCAATATGTGGAAAATAATGCAAATGAAAATAACTGTGTAAATAAAATTGAAAACTGCGAACAGAGTACTGTAAAGAATAGTGGAGAGAGAAACCTCTGTGTTGGCTGGAAATTAGTATGTCAAGATAATATATGCAAATTATAATTAAGAGATTTGTTCATTCTGGCCTGTTCAGGTTCTGATTTATGCCATTGCTTCAACATAATTATTAATAATGTAGTTTTTATTAAAACTGTTGCAGTTGAATAATATTTATCTGATTTGCCTTCAGATAATTCTAGAAAAATTTTCATATGCACAAGTGTACAAAGGAACACATGTGAATATGTATAATATGGTATTTTTTGTGGTAATTGTAAACTGGAAGCAATTTAAATGTCCATCTCTATGGAAAGGACTAAAATTTAAAGGTACAAATAATTCAGTACTGTATAGCAGTTAGAATCAATAAACTAGATATACATAGTAGAGTTGTGTAGTTCACCTTGGAACCAACTCATACCTGGATCTCCAGATGAGTTTCAGAGGCTATAAATCACAAAGGGGGGTTGCCTACTTTATTCCGTGGAGCAGCAGTGGATTCAAACTTTGTGTCTTTGGGTTGGCAGTGCAACTCCTTACCAATAAGCATCAAGTGCTGCCCATAGCTAAGAGAGTTGGTTTATAGATACATTACAAAAGATCTATTTTAAAATAGATATCTATCTGAGAAGGAGAGGAAGACTCTCAATCAGGTGGATTGACACAGTGACTGCTGCAATGGGCTCGTGTGTTAGGAAGTATGAGGTTGGCGTTGGATAGAACGGGGTTCAAATCTTTTGTTTATAGGGTAGCTATGAGTTATACTTGACTGAAAAGCACCTAACAACAACAACAAGGTGATTGGAAAATACAAAACCCAAAAGTAGTTGATGTCAAGTCAATGAAGTTCTATAGTGACCTTGTATGTAAGAGAAAAACTGTAGTCCACAGGTTTTTATCTGTTTTAATCT
>NW_006399763.1:21751444-21756660 GCF_000299155.1 Elephantulus edwardii
AAGTTTGTTCATTCATTGTTGCACACTGTCTTACCTCCCCCCTCCCTAAAACTTTTCCCAGTCTATTTTGCACCTCTTGTTCGAAATTGTTGTCATACATGCAATACCTTATCATATATTCCTTTCAGACTATTCTTCCTCTCATCTGTTTCAATGTAGTGTTTTAACGGCTAATTTTTCAGAATTAAGTTATCAGGTCTACCTTCTGAGGCACTCAGACTTGAAACCATTAACCATTCAGGTAGGAGTCTGGTCCTTAACCTTCATACTCCATCTAGATAGAGAGGTCTTCAGGTAATGGAAAGTTTGGTATTTGACTGCTTGCCAAGATAAAGGCAATAGAATGTGTGATGTTAAGTATCCTTGTACCCCTATCTGCCTCCCAATTTCTTTACTGGTGGTTTGCAATTGAATTATCAGATTTGATCAGCATGGTTTGCTTATGTGGTCAAAGATATTTAAAAATGCTTTCTTTATAGGTCACTGGCCAAAATTTTGTCCATCAGTTATATGATTAGGAGGCTCTTATAATTCCAAGAGTTTTAAGTGTCTCTGACAGTTTGATCCACTACCAGCTCCACAGAATAAAGAAGGGCAGTGTCTTCTAGGGCTATGTACAGCCTCCCAATAACTCTCTGGAAAGCCAGCCATGAGTTGGTTCTAATTGGCCAGTAATGAGTTGAGTTGAGCTGATTTGAGTTGAGCCATTATTTTCATTAGAGAGTTCTAGTAATGTAGTGAGTTGTACAGGTAACCTAACGATGCCAGAACTGGAGGTTCATATTCACCAGTTGCTCTTGTGAAATAAAGATGGGCAATCTCCTCTAGAGTGATTTACTGTTTCTAAAAACCCACTGGAAGGTCAGCTATGAGTTAGTTACCATTTGGCTGGCAATGAGTTTGAGTTATAGAACTATGAACTTAATGGTTCTTTACTCAAATTTCTAATGAATACACATTTATTAAATCTACACTTACAGATGGTTAGTAGTATTATATAGTTAACCATAAATGAGTAAGTAATTTCTTACCAAGTGATAAAGTACACTTAATACTTTGACAAAACAATTATTCAGCTAAAAAACAACTGAAGCTTGAACTTCTCTAAAAAAAAAGCAACATGCCTAGGGTCAATCTTCAGCAAAAGTAGAGATGAAATATAGAAAATGTAGATAAATATTTTCAATTGGCAAGGACATATTGGATACAAAATGGAAGCCTGAAAATCAGCACAATATTTGGGTTTAGTTCTTTGTCCAGAAATCTTTTCATCTTAGTTGCACAGGCTAGTCTATACACTTAAAAAATATACATAGCACTTATGAAAGATGCCAGATGGTCTTTCAAGGAAATTTAGGAAATGCAGCTTCTTTTTGCCAGAATTCTTTGGAGAATCATTCCAAATCTATTTTGGCTGTTAAAGGGAAATGAGAGATATAATCTTATACAGTCCAATCTTTAGTATGATTTAACACTTTAGCATCTTCCTCTTTTTTTAATTTTCTTTTTAGTATTGCTAAGTCCTCTTCTGAAAGAACCAAAACCCAAACCAAGACAAAATACAAAAGATTAAGGCTCACTATTTTGGCTAGAATTTAGAACAATGTTCTGAAAGATTAGAATTTAATTTTCAGGTCATCATAGATAATACATATCATATATAATCATATCATAAAAAGACATACTTTTTCAAAGTACTATGCTTGTTTCACATACTTCAGGCTTAGTGTGAGGAGAGGCTATTCCTTGGAAAGAACCATCATGGTTGGAAAGGTGGACGGTCAGTGAAAAGGAAGAAGTACATTCAATGAAATAGATTGACCTACTGTCTGGAGCAACGGGCTTGAGAGTGCAAGAGATGAAGAGGATGGCACAAGATAGGACATAGTTCAGAACTGTTGTTTATAGAGTTGTTATGAGTTGTACTTGACTTGATGACACCTAATGACACGTTCATATCTGTTATATTTAGCATATGGTTGCTGTTGTTGATTGCCTTTGAGACAAGCATGACTCATAGCAACCCTATGAACACAAGCCTTAAGCCTTTCTATAGAAAGTTTCCAGAGGCATGCTGTTTAGAAAGTGGATGCCACTCATATGGTGGACACTAAATAAATAGTAAGGAACACTAACCCTGGATGAGATGGACTGATACAGTGACAGGGGCAATGGAAGCTGGTGTGTTGGAATTCGTGAGACAAGTTCAGGACAGGGCAGGCTTCAAAGTGACCACAGGGTTGCTATGGGTCGCAGGTGACCCAAAGATAGATAACAACAACAACGATACAATGCACTGTATGTTGGGCTTCTAACTAAATGATGAGCTGGTGGAATCTACCACTTGATCACAGGAAGAAATATGGACAACCTTCTCCCTACAATATTTACAGTCTCAGAAGCCCAATGGAGAGTTATTATGAGTTGAAGTCGACTCAAGGTCAATAATGTAATAAAATAATAGCTAAAAGAAAACATGCATGATTGTGCTTAGAATGAACATTCTTCTCTATGGTACAGCATTGGTTTGTCAGTTTGCTCTACTGAGGTAAATTTGGCTTGCTGTCATACTGAACACTGTGCCACTATGTGTCAAATGACATAATGGTTATCCGTGGTGGGCAGTGTTTGGTGTTGCTCCCAGGTCAATAAAGGCTTGGAAGCACAAGTGGCATCCACTTCCTAAACAGCATGCCTCTGGAAACTATGAACTTAGAGAAACAACAGTAGTTATAGAAAATGATTCAGGTCTTTTGTTCATAGGGTTGCTATGAGTTGTGCTCGACTCGATGGCACTTAACAACATTAACAACAAAAGAAATATTAAGACATTTGATAGATTGATTAAAATCTTTGAAGTACAATAACATTAAAAGGGATTAAATGTGGGGTTTTGTGTGTGTGTTTCTTTTTCTTTTTATTATCTGGCATTAATAATACAGACAAGGAAGAAGAGCTCAGATCAGTATTAAGACCTTTTAAATCTATACGCAGAACAGGTTATCAGGAGCCTGGGCTTTATGAGGAAGAATGTGGCATCAGGATTGGAGGAAGACTCTTCAACAACCTAGTTTATACAGATGAAACAATCCTGCTTGCCGAAACTGAGGAGGACCTGAAATGCTTTCTGCAGAAGATCAAGGACTGTAGTCTTCAATATGGATTGAAGCCCAACATCAAGAACACAAAGATTCTCTCACTGGGATGATTTGCATCACCATGACAGGTGGAGAAGAGATCGAGGTTGTTAACAGTTACAGCTTGCTTGGTTCCTCAATCAACGCTTTTGGAACCAGCAGTCTGGAAATCAAAAGGCTTATTACAGTAGGTAAATCTGCTTTCAGGGACCTTTTCCAGAGTACTGAGAAGCAACAATGTCAGTCTAGATACTCAGGTGATCCTGACCCACTCTATGGTCTTTGCAAGTACTTGCTATACATCAGAAAGCTGGATAATGACAAAGGAGGACAGAAGAAGACTCGATGCCTTTGAGTTATGGAGCTGGAGAAGAGTCTTGAATATATCATGCACCATAAAGAAAAAAAATAGGTCTGTCTTAGAGAGGAGGAAACAATATTTCTCCTTGAAGGCTCAGATTTTGAAGCACCATTTCACATACTTTGGGCATATAGCCAGGATAGACTAGTCCTTGGATGGTGGGACAGCACATGAGAAGAAGGCTCCATATGAGATGGACTGATACAGTAATTACGGCAATGGGGGGTATGGAGGTAGGTGTATTGGAGTCAGTGAGACTGTCTCAGGACATGGCAGGCTTCAGACCTATGGTACATAGGGTCACTATGAGTTCTAGGCAACTTGATGGCACATAACAACAACAACATGATTAGAGCTACTTGAAAATGGAATGAATTAGAAGACACAATATGCAGCTTATTATTTATGGAATTCAAGGGGAAGTCGTGTGCCCATTAAAGAGAGATGTTATAGATGAACTGGAATATTGGGCAAAAGTAGAACTAGGTGACTTGTCATCTGCAGGATTATTATAAGTCAATGACTGCAGTGTAGAGAAAACAATAACTATTTACCTAATATACATAAATACCTTTTTATATCACCTTGTATTAATATGTATTATACTTGTTTTGAAATTCCAAAGTTAGTTTATAGCTGTTATAATTAGTTTACAGCTAAACCAGTCTAATTATTTATCAAAAAGATGGGTTTATATATTCTGAAATATTACTTATTTACTCATTTATTCAATTTTCCTTGATATGCTCCATTTGTACATTTCTATTTTAGATACAGATGATACAGGATTGATTAAAAAGAACAAATTCTCTATTTACAGAGGACTATTAATTTTAATGAGAGAAAAGCAACACAAATATAACAAAATAAATAAGAATGAAAATTTCAAAATATGATTAGTAAGGAAAATAGGTCATAAGTAGAAAAAAATGGAAGAAAACAAACAAGCTAAGAAGCTACTTCAATATTTCAATTAATAAATTTTGGAAGAACTCTCTTTTGGAGTAGACGGTCTACAGAATGATGCTGGAATTTGGTTCATATTTAATGTTGTTGTTGTTGTTAAGTATTATGACTCAAAGCGATCCTATGAGCAAAAGACCTGAACCTTCTTCTATAAGTATTGTCATTTCTTTAAGTTCATAGACTTTCCAGAGGCATGTTGTTTAAGTAGTAGATGCCACTCCTGCTTCTGAGCCTTTCTTGATCTGAGAGCTCCACCAAATCCTGTCCACCATGGGTAATCACTATGAGAATCGACACACCATTGGCACAACATCCAGCATCACAGCAACCCTAAGTTACCTTAGTACAGCAAATTGACAGACCAGTGCTATACCGCTTAGAAAAATGCTCATTATTAACACCTGTCCTAAGGGCCTGCAGCTTTTGGGTCTAGCCGTCTTTAAATACACAGGCCCCCCCACCAGGTCCTGAGTGGCTCTAAACAAGACCCTTCCAGCACACAGTGAAATGTTAGCCAAAGGCAGAAAAATCTAATCAGCTCACACAAGGCCGGGAACAAAATAAAAGCAACCAAACAGTCCACATGCGGCTGACATTCAACCAAAACAAGAAGAATCCACCTTCCAGAATCCAACTGCCTCACATATGAGCCTCCAAACTAGATACATAGTCAGGACCTAGCCAACTTTTAAATACATAGGCCAGCCAACCAGGTCCTGATTGGCTCTTAACAAGAGGCTTCCAGCCCACAG
>NW_006399763.1:21757470-21759952 GCF_000299155.1 Elephantulus edwardii
TCATTGTAGCAAGTTATAATTATATTCTTCAGATTGGTAAAATTAAAGTTATATAATAATGAGTATTGGGGAAGCAGTAAAGCAATGGTAAATCGCTTATGCTGCTAGTGCAGATGTAAACCAACACAAACATTTAGTAGTTTGGCATAATCTGTTGCATTGGAATATATCAAAATTTTAAAACATAATTCTTCAGTTCTGAGGGGAGCATTATGATGCATGTTCACAATGGACTTATTACGAGAATAGTTTTAAGGGTAATGAAATAAAAGATGAAATATCATTAAGCTACAGTGATTATAACAATATCAAAACAACTTGTATACCATACATATCTTTATCTGAATTAGAATTAATACATAAATTATGAGCTAGTCATATAATTCCCTAGTATCAAACAGTGCTAGTGAATGAACCACATGCAAACAATGATACAGGCAAATCTCACAAATTAATTAAAGAATAAAATTACAAAGAATTTATATAACTCCATTTATGAAAAGTGCTAAAAGGATCAAAGCTAGAAATAATTTATTGAGGGCACATTTATGAAGAAAAATTATTTTCAAAACCAAATAAAATTCATGAGCATAAAATATAAAAGAAACTAGAGACCTCTGGTAAAATAAAAGATAATGTAAATAGTGGAGGCATTTAAGGCACTTCAAAAGCACTGAAGTTCATTGTAAAATACTTCTGTGGTTTTTTAAAAGAAAATTTTTATTTTATACTGGTTTACTTACAAAATTCATTTTCATTGTTTTTCACATTGGATCTTTCACATGTTCTTTACCAATCCCACGTTACACCCATCAAATTGTGTAATCTTATGATTATACCTCCTAACCCCCCATCCTCACTCCTTAGCTCCTACCCTCCCCACCTTGGAGTCTCATACACATTCTACAATAATGGTCTTATTATACAGTATTTGTCCTTATAGCACTGAGGTAGTTTACTTAACATAATGCTCTCCAGTCCCTCCCAAGTTAGGAAATGATTTACAAAATCATGCTCCCATGTGCTTCATAGTATTCCATCGTGTGAATGTACCATAATGTCACAATGCATTTTATTGCGATTGGACTAACAAAGAGGTATTGGCAAAACTAGACTGCTACCTACAGAAAGCTGAAACAGGATCCACATCATACACAAACATCAACTTAAGATGGATCAGGGACCTGGGTCTACAGCCCAAAACCATAAAGTTCATCACAGACAAACTGAGATAAAGTGTAGACAGCCTAGTCTATGGCAGATATAAAGAGACTGGCAAATACAGCCAGAAATTCACAATCTGGAGAAAATAAAATTGATGAGTGGGACCTTCTAATGATTAAATCTCTGTGTGTATTTCTTTTTATTGGATGACATACTGCATAGATTTTTTTAATAACTGCAGTATAACTTGGATATTAGCAGCAGAGATGGGAAGAACAGATAAATTTTGCATATACTTTTAATTACTGCTGACAAAATTTTAAGATGGATAATATTTGAAAAATGAGTGAAACAGTGGTGTCAAGAAGAAATATAAGGATTTGAGCTTGAAAAAGATACATGTTGTAGATTATTCTGGAAATCCATTTTGAGAGTATGTTAGCATACTCTGTTCCACATAGAGATTCAAAAGCTATGGAGAAAAGATACATGTAGGACAACTCCTTTTCTATTTTTAATCATGCAGTGCTTTATTGTTCTGTTCAGACAACAGTGTCCTGGGGTAGGTATAGGCCTCGCAGGAGCACACGTATTTTCAGTTTGACACCTTTCTCAATACTAGCCACAATTTGTTGTGATCCACAGTCCAATTCCTTTGCAGAGTCAATAAAACACAAATAGACATTTTTCAGGTATTCTCTGTTTTCAGCCAAGATCCATCTGACACTGGCAATGATATCACTAATGCCACGGTTTGTATTTCTGTAGTGCCATGGCCACTTTTAAACTCAGCTGATATTTCTGGCAGTACTATATTAATGTACTGTTATAGTAATTTTTGATCATTTTCAGCAAGATTTTGCTTGTAAGTGATATTGTTCAATAATTTCCACACTCTGTTGGATCACCTTTTTTGAGATCTGGAATAAATATGGACATCTGACAGGCAAATATCCGGTAGCTATCCTCCAGAGTTCTTGGCACAACCTGGTGAGCATATCCAGAGCTACATCTATTTGTTGAAATATGTCAATAGGTATTCCATCAGTTGTTGGGGCTTTATTTTTTTGCCAATTTCTTCAGAGCAGCTTGAACTTTCTCCTTTATTATCATGGTTATTGATCTTATGTTACTTCATTAAATTTTTTTGTCAGCCAATTCTTTTTGGTACAGTAACTCTGTGTATTCCTTTCATCTTCTTTTGATGCTTCCTGAATCATTCAATATTCTTTCCACAGCATATTGAAGTATTGAAACTTGAGGCTTGAATTTGTTCTTCAGTTCTTCCAGCTTGAGAAATGACAAGAAAGTTCATCCC
>NW_006399763.1:21760532-21763587 GCF_000299155.1 Elephantulus edwardii
GAGGAGCGAACTGGGTGGTGGGGAGGGCTGAGCAGGGAGAGAAGTGCAGCAATGAATGAATGGAAATCCAAAATCTCTGTAAATGTTCATTAAAATTATTTTTTTAAAAAAATGTAAAAAAACAGAGTCTTGTCCTTCTGCACCAAATGCTTAAAATCTTCCTCAGTTTCAGTGAGTGAGGTTGTGTGATCTGTACAACACAGGTTGTTGATGAGTCTTTCTCCAATCTTGAAGCCATATTTTTTCTTAAAATCCAGCCTTCTGAATGATCAGGGTTCAGAGCTTGTTCATAGGGTTGCTATGAATTGTAGTCTACTAGACCGCACATAACAATAACAACATTAGCATACTCAAGAAAATGTTAAGATGGCAGTTGTACATTCAAGTCTTAAGACAAGAAGATATATTAGGGATGGTATTACAAAGTTAGGAATAATGAGTTATTTAGATTGCATTCTAATCCATAGGACTGGATAAAATCATGTCAGAACAATAACAATGAAAATGTGCAGATTAAAAATGACAAGGGTGTAAGGTCAATACCTGGTTTTCCAATTATTATATGAGATTTATGTTTTAGTATTCCTTAGGACATTTAAATTTCTTAATTTGAACACTCCATTACTTGAACTTGTTTTAACAATAAGCAGAGTATATTTTCCAATATCCTCTAATTAATTCTGACTCATAACAATTCCATAGGACAGATTAAAACTACTCTATTCACTTTCTAAGGCTGTCATCTTTAGTAGCAGCATCATGTTTCTCATACAGAGTAGCTGATATATATCAACTACTGAATTTTGGGTAAGCAGTCAAGTATTTAATGAAATTAAACTCTAAGGGCTCCTTAATGTACGCGTGTTATTGTTGTTGTTGCAGTGCGTCATCTAGTAAACTAGAACTCATACATAGCAACCTTGTAAGCAATGGCTCTGAATCTTATATTGAGCCATCTTCACCATCTTAGACACTTCTGACCACATGACCACAGTTACTGTGTCAATCCACCTCATCCAGGGTCTTCCTCTTCCACAGTGACCCTTTATACTTCAGCACATGTCCTTCTCCAAGGACTGGTCCCTCCCGGCAACATGCCCCATATATTTGACATGAATCTCAAATGTTTTGCCTCCAATGAGTAATTTGGTTTCACCCTCTCCAAAACAGACTTGATTGTTCTCTTGGCAGTTCAATACTCCTCTCCAGCAATATAACTCAAAGACATGATTTTTTTCTGTCATCATTAGTCATTGTCCAGTTTTCAGATGCATAGCAAGCAACTGAGAAGACCATAGCTGAGATCAGGCACATCTTAGTCTCTAGACTGACATTTCATAAATGGGCAAAAAAAGGTGAGTAGAGATGTATTTTAGTGTTTGGGTTGTTTGGTTTTTTTTAAAATTTTTGTCTAGCCATGCTTAATGCCAATATTGTATTTCATTAAAATAATTAAGACACAGAAATATACACTCTAATTTTTTATTTTATTGATCTCCATGTTAGTATGCAAATTTTACTAAAATGAGTCCTGATTCCTAAATAAGTATTTTTAAAGTTACACTTAGCTGTAGTTATATATTCTCTTATAAATACTATTTTTCAGATATCACTATGTTAGTTCTCCTGGCTTTTATTTTAGAAGCATAATTAAGCTTTATTTGTGAGTACACTGGGAAATAGATCACAATATGCAACATAAATAAAACGTTGAATATTTGTTGTATGAATATTTTATTCACCATGGTTTGTTTAAACACAATTCTGAAAATAACTCAAGGACATAAATATGTATAAATCCATCTTCTCTTTGCTATTTAATGGCCTGAATTTAACTTGCTTACTTCCTAAAGTGCAAAGTAATAATATTGGCAGGTACATTGTTATTAAGGCAAAGACATATTTTTGGGTAAAGATAATTATTGATTTTTTTAGAATCTGGATCCATTTTAATGCCCCCAGCCCCCCATACTTAACTTTGTTTAGCTACCATTGGCTATCATCCCACAATTCATTAAACTTTAACCAGTCGGAGTTCAGTCAGTTCTAACTCACAGACAGCCCATGTTTGTCAGAACAGAATTGTGCTCCAGAGTGTTTTCACTGGTTACTTTGTGAAGCTTTTCTTCAAGGTGCATGCAGGTGGAATTGATCTTCCAACTGTATAGCAAACCGCCAAGTGTGCTAACTTTTTGCATTACTGATATTCCTTTAATAATTTCGAAGTTATTCCTAAAGTCTTCAAATGCCTTGGGTTAGTTATGTAGTGCTGCTTTAACAATGATACAAGAAATGGATGGTTTTTTACATTTTCACTCATTTAATCCCTGCACTTAAGTCAATTCTAACCCACAGTGACGCTCCATCGGGTTTCTGAGACTAAATCTTTATGGGAGGAACCTGATACCTTTCTTCTTTGGAGCACTGGGTAGGTTCATACCACTAGTTTCACCACTAGCAGCCTGACATGTTACACACTAGGATTCCTCTCTTGGTAGCAAGGGCCTGATTTATTGTAGTAGAGTTACACTTTCCTTCTGGAGATAAGTTTAATCAATTGCCCTGAGAGTGAATAGAGGAAGCCCTTCTGTAGAGATAGCACCCTATAGTCAGACGTCTAGCATTCTAAATGCACTTGTGGTATTTCTGTTATAGTGTCATTAAGAAAGTAAGACACATTCTTTTCATTCCAAGTATTGTTACCTTAAACCAAGAACTCATTATCTCTCATGTAATTTATTTATTCATTCATAAAGCAAAGTTACAGACAACATTGTGTCTCTCCAGTGAAACAACCTGTCTCCTTTGTTAGTCAAGCACAGACCTTTCATGAGCTGACATTTTCCCTTTCTTTCCAAACTTATTTTAAGATAAAATTCCTTCTCTTTAATCTCACATTACTTCTGAATTATGTTATAACTTTGGTCTTACATGATGCTTGGATTTTCTTCAAAAATCTACGTTGTTTTTGTTGTTATGTGCTGTCGAGTCGCTTGCGACTCATAGCGACCCTATGTACAACAGCCCTAAACTCTGCTCTGTCCTGTGCCAATCA
>NW_006399763.1:21765178-21765732 GCF_000299155.1 Elephantulus edwardii
AAAAAGGGCTAGTCTTGAAAAAGTATCATGCTTGGGAAGGTGGAGGTTCAGAGGGACACCTTCAACAAGGTGGACTGACATAGTGACGGTTGACAGTGAGCTTGAGTATGTTAGAGATGGTTTGGATGGCACAGGATAGGACAGGATTCAGATCCATTGTTCATAGTGTTACTAGGAGTTGTAGTCAATTCAGTCTGATTTATGCCTAGATAGTCAGCTATGGATCAGTTCTGACTAGATGGCACATGAAAAGAACAGCTCAACAACATTTTACAAATGAAATAACCAAACAAGCGATTATTGTTGTTGCTGTTGAGTACTGTAGAGTGAGAACTGACCTATAGCAGACCCTCCAGGGAGTTGAGAGGCAGTTAATCGCACTTCTTCCATGGAGCAGCTGCCCTCGAATCTCTGACTTTAGGATTGCAGTGCAGCTTGTTGCCAGTAGGCCACCAAAGCCAACAGAGAATTCTACAAATAATCAAACTCTCACTTAAAAGTGAAGAAAGAACGAAGATTGATTATTTTTGTTATTCTGATGTGCCCTCTGTCGA
>NW_006399763.1:21768247-21794770 GCF_000299155.1 Elephantulus edwardii
AACAACAACATACCAAGGAGCAAGTGGTGGGTTTGAACCGCCTACTTTCGGGTTTATCTCATATTCTTTGGGCATGTTGCTAAGAGAGTTTATTCCTTGGAGAGGGACATCGTGCTTGGGGTGGTGGAGGGATGGTGAAGCAGAGGAAGATCCTCAACCAAGTGGGTTGACGCACTGGGTGTTGCAATGGGCTTGAGGATGTCCGAGATTGTGAGGACAGCACAGGATAGGACAGGGTTCAGATCTGTTGCTCATAGGGTCGCTGTAAGTCTTACCTTTGTGTTTACAGCACAACATCTTACTCATTAGGTCAGAGTTAAATAAATACAGGCTCAAAAATGTATCTTGCTTGTATACTTTCTAAAAGCTATAGGATGATATAATCTAGGAAAACAAAGGACACAGCATAGAAAAAACAGAATCTGAGGAAAGAGGGGTGTAGTCTATTAACGGGTCCCCAAGATGAAAGCTGTTCCCCAAACTCAGATTTAGGGGTCCGAATTAAGAATAGGGTGGAACACTCCAAGAGGAAAGTTTACAGAAGGAAAAGAAGAGTCAAGAAGCCTATTTGATACTTTTTGAGTTTTACAAATCCTTTTGATAAGTTTGATAAAATATGTAGAAAAAAATAGACTCATTTCTATCAGTGGGCACAGTTTCATAGCTGATCCTCCACTGGGTTTCAGAGGCTTAAATCACATGGGAGAAAATTGTTCCTCAAAGTAACTGATAGATTTTTTTAATCTCCAGAGAAGAGTGCCCTTCAGGTTAGCAATGTAATGCATACAGATATGCCATTGGAGGGGGAAAAAGAGAAGAAATTAGTAAATTCAAGAACAATGAAGGTTGCCAAAACAGCTATGAGATCATCTCACCCCAGTCAGAATAGCAAAATTTAACAGAACAACAAGCAACAAATGCTGGTGAGATTGTGGAGAAACTGGAACCTTACTCACTGTTGGTGGGAATAGAAGTATGGTGCTTTCTCAAAAAGTTGCAAATAGAGATACCATTTGACCCAGGAATTCCACTACTAGGAATATACTCCAAAGAGACCATAACTGACATCCAAGCAGATATATGCACACCCATGTTTATCGTGGCTCTGTTCACAATAGTAAGGAGTTGGAAACAACCTAAGTGCCCATCAACAAAAAAATGGATAGAGAAGCTGTGGTATATTCACACAATGGAATACTATGCTGCATTGAAAAACAAGGAACTCATACAATATTATTCAAAATGGGTGACCCTGGAGGACATTATGCTGAGTAAAGTATCTCAGTCACAGACCAAATACCGCATGGTGCCACTGCTGTAAAACAGGATTGACCTCGGATTTGGAGAGAGACTGAGAAAGATGGGTTCAGTAACGCATACTGCATTGAAGCAGATGAGGGAGAAAACTGTTTAAAATGGATATGTGATTAGGTATTTTTGTCATGACAGGAGTCCAGAGCAAAGGCTGCATACTGGAGTGTACCTGGGGGAGGGATTGCAAAACATTAAAAGAATTTTTTTTTCTTTTTCCAAGAGGGTAGTGTACTAAGGGGGAGGGTTGGAATGGGAGAAAAGTGCAACAGTGAATGAATGGAAATTTTTTTTTAAAGCATCTAATTCTTGTAATACAATTCTATTAATTGGAAAAAATCAAGGTTGCACAAGAAAAGAAAATTAAATTAGTAGGAAATGTAGACAGAAATAAATATCTACAGTTATAGTTTAAAAATTACAACAAATTAAAGTTTATAAGTTCGTATATTAGTTGTTGTTTTTAACTACCATTAAGTCAATTTTGACTCATAGTGATGTATGAACAATAGATCTGATCCTGTCTTCGCCTGTACCCATTGCTACAGTTCTTGTGTTGATCCATGTCATTAAGGTTCTTCTCTTTCTCTGATCCTCCACCTGTCCAAACATGATGTCCTTTTCCAAGGAATAGGCTCTCCTAGCAACATGTCCAAACTATGTTAGACAAAGCTTTTCCATCCTTGCTTCCAAGGAGTTTTCTGACTTCACTTTCCCCACTACATAGTTGTTCGTTCTTTTGGCAGGCTATTGGATATTAAGCATACTTCCCCAACACCATAACTCAAATTCTTCTGTCATCCTTATGCACCATCCAGCTCTCAGAGGCATAGTAAAAGACTGAAACTGCCATGGTCTGAATCAGGTTTACCTTATTCTTTACACAAATATCACTCCTCAGTGTCTTGGAAAGATCTTGCCCAGTGGAATTTGTCTCCTGACTGCAGATATCAAGGGTATTTATTGCTGATCCAAGTAAGATGAAAGCCTTCACAATTTCAATCTTTTCTATCGTGGTGGTGCTTTTCAGTCTGAAGTCGAGGATTTTTGTCTTCTTGATATTGAGATCCAGATCATGTTGAAGACTGTAGTCTTTGATCTTATACAGCAAGTGTTTCAAGTCCTCCTCACTTTCAGCAAACAAAGTTGTGTCATCTGCATGATGCAGGCTGTTGATGAGTCTTCTTCTAATTGAGAAATTGTTGTTGTTGTTGTTATGTGCCGTCGAGTCGTTTCCGACTCATAGCAACCCTATGCACAACAGCCCTAAACCCTGCTCTATCCTGCGCCAACCGCACCGCCTCTGACACACCCATCCCGATTACCCCAGTCACCGAATCAATCCATCTCATAGAGGGTCTTCCCCTCCTGCGCTGTCCCTCCACCCTCCCAAGCATGATGTCCCTCTCCAAGGACCCGTCCCTCCTGGCAACATGTCCAAAGTATGTCAGACGAAGCCCCAGAATCCTTGCCTCCAAGGAGTAGCTTGGTTTAATGCTCTCCAAGATGAATCTGTTTGTTTTCCTGGCAGTCCATGGTACATTCAGTACCCTTCTCCAGCACCACAGCTCAAAAGCATCCACTCTCCTTCTGTCCTCCCTAGTCATTGTCCAACTCTCTGATGCATAACAAGCAATTGCAAATACCATGACCTGTATCAGGCGCACCTTAGTCTCCAGAGAGACACTGTTGCTCCTGAGTACCTTTGAGAGGTCCCTAACAGCAGACTTTCGCATCGCGAAAATTATTTTCTCAACATACAACCTGAATAGGTATGAAGAAAGGATACGACTCTGACATACACCTTTCCTGGATTTCAAACTGTGCAGCATTCCCCTGCTTTTTTCAAACAACGGAGTCTTAGTTTAGATACAGGTTTCATATGAGCGTAATTAAGCATTATGGGATACACATTCTTCTCAATGTTAGTCATAGTTGGTCATGATCCGCTGTACAGTCAATAAAAACAAATAGATATTTTTATGGTACTCTGATTTCAGCCAGGATCCATGTGACATCATCAGTGATATTCCTTGTGTCATGGTCTTATCTGAACCCCTTGTCTAACCTAAAAGTATTTTAGTAGCACAGTTAAAACTTGCGTATCTGTTTATCTGAGTGCATTGTGGAAGAAGTTGTAAAAATTATGACCTCATTTTCTATAAAACCAAGTAAAATATTAATGTAAATACTGACTAATTAAATCATAGAATTACAAAAAAATTGAATCCTCGAGTAATGTTTTTCTGGGGATTTAACTTTGGAAATGGAAAATAATTGAGAGAGAACTCTATGTCACCATATTGGTTGAAAAAATTATTAGTAGATTAAAATTGAGAAAGAAAATTAGTGTGCTAGAGGGAACAACAGAAGTTTCCATATTATGGTCTATTTGCTTAAATAAACATAAACTTGAGTAAAATTTGCTTATTTGAGAAACAAAGCCAACACAATTTGGTGCTGATTATTTCATGTGCCAGATTGGAGAGCTAAATTAATACCATTAGAAATGGTTCAACAATCACCAATTTTGAGCTTAAATTTTATTGAGCATTAAGTATATTTTTAACACAAAGTTGCCTATAATTTCAAGAATCTTTTTTATGCTTATGAAGCCAATGCTTGGTATATATGTTGAACATAGTAGTTCAATTTTTTAAGTTAAGAGACAGAAGAGAACACTTTGTGAGTTTCACCTCACACATAGAAATGTTAAAAACATCCTTTAATTATATCTAATTACAAAAAAAAAACCTTTTATGTTTAAACTTGAAAAGTATGTGGATATTTACTTCCCTGGATGAAGGAAAATTATAATTTATACTCATAATATAGTAAAAAAGTAATTTAGCAGACACTTGAAAACCCTGAGGTAATTTCTAAATTACCAGCAATGCAAGCTATCAAGCAAACCTGCTGTCCTTGACATTTTGTGAAGAGATCTTAATCATGCTTATTAATTTGCCCTCATTTTTGGACCACAACCCAAAAGGAAGTAGCATGTCTGTTTTTTCTTAACACTTCAGTATTATTAAAAAAAAAACACATCATTTGATTTAGAAAATGTAAACAGACCAGCATTTTGTGTGTGATGTCTCTTCCTAATAAAAGACACTAAAAATATGGGCTATCTCGGTAGTTCACGATAATCCTAAGAAAGTGACTGTCCTGAGTCACAGCTCACTTCAGACCACTTGCCCAGATATTTCATTATTTATAGTAAATAATAGGCTCGTGACACAGTGTGAAAAACACAGCTTGTGTAATTATTCTTTTCTGGTTTGTTTTAAGAGGTAAAAGAACAAAGGCTGTTTAAACAACAGGCTATTTGAGGCTATAAATATTTGTTAATACCTACTTTGTAATATGTAAGAAGAGAAAAAGACATCTCTAAATATATATATATAAACTTTCATTGTCATACTGTCAAATCAATCAATGGACTGAAGTTGGAGTAAAATTCAAAAGATTAAATAACTGACATTAATAGTCATCTAACAACAAACTAGTTAGTTTGTTTAACTGTGAGTTTGTCTCACTACGGCGGCTGGTGTGTTGTGATTCTGGAAGCTATGGAACTGGTAGTTCAAATATCAGCAGGTTCACAAATAGGGGACAGGTTTCAGCAGAGCTTCTGGACTAGGAAGGAAGACCTCCTGTTATACTTGTGACAAATACTCTCACAGTAACGTTTATGAATAATACAAGAATCTTGTCTGCTATAATGCTGCTGGAAGATGAGCACTTCTGGTTAAATGTATCCAAACTAGAAAGGCTTTCTACCTCAATGTACAAGCAACCTTAAAGACATGGAGTAAGGCTTTCAGGGTTTTCTTTCGATGATGTGGCACAACTAAAAGCCATAAGAAAATGCAAGCCAATCTTTAATAACTGGAATATAGAGAGCAGGAAGTAAGAATCTAGGAAATGAGAATGCAAAATGTTATAACCACTATGAAAAGTAGCATGGTGCTTCCTTAGAAAGTTGAGAATAAAAACACCATTTGATTCAGTAATCGCACTATTAGCTATATATGCCTAAGAAATCGAGCTGTAACACAAACTGACATATACATATCCATGTTTAGTGTAGCATGATTTATATCAGTATACATTTGGAAAAAACACATGTGTTTGTCAATGGAAAAATGGTTAAGAAATGGAATATTATGCACACTAATAATTGTGGAATTTAAAAAATTTGTGGAGTTTGTGGAATACTGCATAGCATGGGTGAATTTAGGACAAATTTATGCTGAAAGACACCTGTCAGTAATAAAAGGACAAAAATTGTATAAAACCACTATTATAAATAGCTAAGACAAAAATTACAATCAGAATCACTCTAGAAGGTTAACACAAATGGGAAAGGAAGATAGGGAAGTTAAAAATTAATAGTTGAGAAAAAATATATGCATACATGAAAGTCTCATTATATGAGACACAAAAAAGTTAATTTTATTATATGCAAATGTGTATATGTATATATAACTTAAAATTCTTAAAAACAAAATCTTTTCTATCCATAAAAATCCAGGATAACTGGAAGTGGTCAGAATTAAATGTAATGCATAAAGATTGATATCTTAGGTGTTAGCAGAAATGAGGTAGTATTGGTCATTCTGAATTGGAAAATTATGATCTACTTCTATCCACAATTAACACCTTTAGTACCAGCAGTCAGGAAATAAGGAGAAACATTGTACTGGGAAAATCTGCAGTGAGGGACCTTTCCAAATTATTGAGGAGTAGTGATGTCAGTTTGAGGACTCTGATGCATCTGATTCAGACCATAGTCTTTCCAATTACTTGCTATGCATCTGAGACCTGGGCAATGAATAAGGATGACAGAAAAGTAATTGATGCCTTTGAGCTGTGGTATTGGAGAAGAGCACTAAGCATCCCATGGGTGGCCAAGAGAATGAATGGATATGTCTTGGAGATGGTACAGCCTTTGGAGGCAAGAATGATGAGGCCTCAACTCACATACCTTGGAGAGGGAAATGTTGGGAAGGGTGGAGGGTCAGCAAAAAAGAGAATAACCCTCAACCAGATGGAGTAACACGGTGACTGCTACAATGGGCTCTTGTGTATCAGAAAGTGTAAGGATGGTACAGAATAAAACAGGGTTCAGATCTTTTGTTTTTAGTGTTGCTATGAGTCATGCTTGACTCGACAGCACCAAACACCATCACCAAACAATGGCACCAAACAACTGTGACAGGAATGACTAATTGCGAAGGAATGGTGTTATATTTATCGTTAAAAACAGTATTTAAAAATCTATCCTAAAATAAAAACCTGTTAATTAGTAGATGATATAATTACACCTACAAGGAAGATCAGTTAAATAAGACTATTATTCAAATTTACTAACCACTCATTCAAAAAATGAAGAAATTAAAAATTTTTAATTTTGTTTTACAAATTTCTGTGGTGTAAAACTAATTTCATATGTTGTACTCATAATTCCTCATTATAGGAATGCAAATGTTAAAAAGAAAGAAGAATTGTTGTTGTCATGTGCCATTAAGCTGAGTACAACTCATAGCAACCCTATAAACAATAAATTTGAACCCTCTCTTATAGTGTGGTCGACAGTGTTTGGTGAATCTCCCAGTTTAAGACAGGTTTGGAAGCAGGAGTGGCATCCACTTCCTAACAACATGCCTCTGAAAACTCTATGAACTTTGATAAATGATGATAGTAATCAAAAGGCTTCAGGCCTTTTGTTCATAGGCTTGCTATGAGTCATACTCGACTTGACAGCAATCAACAACAACATTGCTGCCATCACTGTGTCAATCCATCTTGTTGAGAGTCTTCCTCTCTTTCTCTGACTCTTCAACTTTCTAAACATGATGTCCCTTTCCAACCCATAGCCTCTCTTAACAACATGTCCAAAGTATGCAAGCTGAAGTGTCACCATCCTTCCCTCCAAGGAGCATTCTCCCACTTCCCTAAGACTTATTCCTTTGGCAGTCCAGGAAATGTTAAGTACTCTTCTCCAATACCATAACTCAAAACTGTCAATTCTTCTTCAGTCATTCTGTCTTCCAGCTCTCAGATGTACAGCAAGTGATTAAAAAGGCCATAGCCTGAATCAGGTGCACCTTAGTCTTTAAACTGAAATCATTACTCTATAGTAATTTGAAAAGGTCCCAAACAGCATGCTTTCCCATTGCAATACATCTTTTGATTTCTTCACTGTTGATGCCAAGTGTGTTGCTTGTCAATGCAAGTAAGGGGTACTTTAAGATATTATGCTAGTGATAAAATAATGCTAGCAATTGCATGACAGACATTTGTAAGAGAAGAGTTTTTTTCCAACAAAATAATTTACAGCTAAACACATGGACCTGACAGAATAGACCATAAAGGAATCAAATCAACTACATTTGTTGTCAATGAATAAAGCGCCATACTACTAGAACAACATGAGAGAATGACTTCACAACCAATTATTAATAATTCACATTCAAGTTAATTTTGAAACTAAAGAAAAGTAAAACAAGCATATGAGGGTCAAAATATGATCTAAATGTACGACATCTGAATTTAAAGGCCATCTCAAAATTAGATTTGATATACCAAAGATCAAACAATTTGTGGGATGAGATCTAGGCTATCATGCATACATAAATAAAATTAAAAGCTATTAGAATCAGAATAAAGACATAAATCCAGCAAATATGGAAGAAATAAAGTATAAGAAATGAACAGTAGGGAGCTCTGGTGGCCTACTGGCAAGAAACTGCACTGCAATCCCCAAGGCTCATGGTTTGAATTCACCAGTTGCTCTGCTGGAGAAGGAGGGGCAATCTCCTTTGTGCAAGTCATATCCGATTTGATGGTACACAACAAGAAAAAAAGAAGTGCACAGTAGATTTAAAAGAGTTACTCAAGAAGATAAAGTATTATATTGCAATGTATAGAGACCTGCAATTAGATAAGAGATAAGAACTCTTGTTATTTCTCAAAATCAAAGAAACTGAAGGAAAACATCACGTCTCAAATCACAATATTAAAGAATTATATGCACAGAATATTGAAGGAAGTATAAAAAATGTTAGAAGAACATATAGAGCTTTTGTACCAAAAATTCATTTGAGAATATAGCAAAAGATCAGAATCTATGGTATTGAAAGTAGAAATACATGTTCCACTGAAGGCATTGGCCAAAAACATGACTTCAGGATGTGATGTTCAGGAACTAACAATTCAACAACAAATGCAACACCAAAGGCTCATGCTTTTTTGCAAAGACATCGTATTTGTACCTATTTCAAAGAAAAGTGATTCTTTAGAATATCATAGGTAAAGTATGGAATTGCTGGAGATAACTGAAAAATGGTTGCAGAAATATAGCAATAAAAAGTTGACCAAATTCAAATCAGATTCTGAAGGTGGTGTGGAATGATCAATATAATTGCTGGTATTATATGAATATTTCCTTAAAACATAGAATGCCAGAATCGTTTTTATTACAAATAATTCTACAATATTTAATTGTACTTACACAGATCAAGATCATTTTATAAAGCGATCTTCTTTGATTTAAGACAAGAGAAAGTGTGTATCAGAATTACAACCATAGACTATATTGTTGCATTTGTATGCTAAGCAAAAATCTGAGAAAATGAGCTATAAGAAGAAATAACATTAGGATCAAAAGACAGCAAGTTAGTAAATCTGTGCTAGGACTACAGCTAGGGGTTTGAGCGTAGTGGAGATCTTTAGGATTGTGCAAAATAGATGAAGTTTCCAATCCACTTTTCACAGGGTGAGCAGCAGGTGACTTGGAGGTCCCTCACACCAAGAACAATTTTATGCAGATGACACTATGTTGCTTGCTAATAATGAAGAGTACTGGGAGTACACTGAGAAGTATCAAAGAACACAACCTCTAGTATTTACTGCACCTTGTTGTTGTTGTTGTTGTTACTGTTGTTAGCTTCTCTGGAGTATGACCTATAGAGACCATATAAACAAACAACAGATTTGAACATTATCCTATCTTGGGCCAGCCTCAAACTTTCTGGCACACTGGAGCCTACTGTAGCAGTCACTGCGTCAATGCATCTGCTTGAGGGTCTTCCTCTCTTTTGCTAACACTCCACCTTTGAAAGCATAATGTTTCTCTCCAAGGAATAGACTTTCCTAGCAACATGCCAGAAGTATGTGAGATGAAGCTTTATCATCTTTGCCTCAAGGAACACTCTGGCTATACTTTCTCCAAAACATATTTGTTTGCTCTTTTGGTAGTCTATGGGATATTCAGTACTCTTCTCCAATACCACAGCTCAAAGGCATCTTCTTGTTATCTTTATTCATTGCCTAGCTCTCATATGAATAACAAACTATTGGAAAGACCATGGCCTGAATCAGGTGCACCTTAGTCCTCAAACTGTCATCATTGCTCCTCAATAATTTGATGAGGTCTCTGACTGCACCTTAACATAAAGAAAACAAAAAACCTTACATTTGGGTCAGTGAACAACAGCATGGTAAACAATAGCAATATTGAATTTGTCAAGTATTAACCTTATTTGAATTTGCAATTCATGACCATGGAAGAGGAAATTAATAAATCAAAGGACATACTGGATTAGACAAATGTGTTTCAAAAATGTCTGCCCATGTTATTGTTGCAAAGCAACTGGTAACTTCAAACAATGACTTTTTGGTAATTGCCACAATGGTTCCTGAAGTTTTCTTAACAGAGGCCTGGTAAAAAATCTGCTTCCATGAAGAATGTTGTTATGTGTCCTTGGGTCAGTTTTGATTCACAGTGGCATTACACACACACACACACACACACACACACACACACACACACACCCCCCAAACAAACAAATAGCACATTGCTTGGTTCTCTACTATCCTAATAATCATAAATATATATGTGAAATGATCTTTGAAGCCACTGTGCCAATTCATATGTTGAATGTTTTCTTCTTTTTCACTCATCCTCTACCAATCTTGATGCTCTTCAGGAACAGATCCTTACTGATAGCATGCCCAAAATGAGTGAAACAGAGTCTCTTTATCTTGGATTTTAAGGGACATTCTGGATGACCTCTTCCAAAACAGTTGATGTCATAGTCAACATTCTTTGCCAACCTGATAATCCAAATGCATGAATTCTCTTTTTCTTTTCCTTAAGTGTTACTCAGCTTTCACATGCACAAGAAAACTCAAATTCATTGTCATTTAGTCAGAACCAATTCCAGATAGCTGACCCTGTGATACATTTTCAGAGGCTGTAAATTGCACAGCAGGAGATTGCCCATCTTTTTCCCCAGGAGTCCCTGGTGCATTTGAACTGCTTGCCTTTTAGTTGGCAGTGCTCATTATTAATGGGCCACCTGAGTTACAGCTTGGTTCAGGTGCACCTTGGTTCTCAAAGTGACATCTTTGGTTTTTAATACTCACAGAGGTTTGAAGCAGCAGTGGCACAGTGATTAACAGCTTGACTATTGACTGAAAGGTCCACCTGCTGCTCCATGATAGAAAGATATGGTAATATGCTGCTGCAAAGATTTACAGCCTTGGATATCCCATGGGGCAATTCTACTCTAGCCTACCCTGTTGCTATGAGTAACTCAATAAGTGTAGCAGATATGTCCAATGCAATTAGTCAGATGATTTCTTGACTATTACCATCATGAGTGCTTGACTAAAGTAAAAGAAAATACTTAATATCTTCAATATTCTTTCATCTATAATACTGCTGTTGATCCTGTTGTGAAAATATCTGGTTTTCTTTATGTTGAGGTACACTGATAAAAAAAGCTTTTTCTCATTTTTTATCTTCACAGTATATGCTTAAAAACTTTTTTTATTATTATTTTCGGCAAGCAAGGTCTTGTCATTCCACAGCTTTCTTGCTAATCTGTATTAGTCTGAAAGCTCTTCTGAAATCTGTCCACCATAGATGACCCTACTGGTATGTGAATAGTGGGAGTTTCCAGCATCGTGACAACACTTGAGGCACTACTTTCATATGAATAATGATTAGTCTTGAAAACTCTATTGAGGCAGTTTCGCCCAATTCTATAGTGTTACTGTAGGGTTGCTCTGAGTTGGAATTGACTTAACTGCAACAAGGAAAATTATACGAATATGTATGTGTATTTGCCTAAGGAGTTCTGTTTGTATAGAATGCTACTTTCTCGCATTGCTAACAAAAAGGCCAGTTAGCTCAAATCCAGTCTTTTCCTGTAAAGATACAGCCTCAGAAGCCTGATGGAAGGTTCCAGGGAGTGGTAACCAACTTGAAGATAGTGAATATATGTAGTATTCTCTAACTAAAAATTAAAACATTATAATTTTCTTTTTTAAAATATGGAGAATCTGTAGTTTAGGTATGATCTTATTTAGCCTTCTAATGCTCAATTTAACAAAGACTTTTTTCTAAAAATCCTACAGAAAATTGCTATCAATTGCAAAGTCAGAGGGGTTATGACTCTTTCCCTTCTACTGAAAAGAAAAGAGGTATGCTGAAGTTGAATTTATTCTAAATGAAAATATCTTTTCAGTTCTCCAAGAAGTAGCTGAAATCTCACTTTCTTCATAAAATATTTTCTCATCTTCATCCTCATACCAGGTCTGGATAGAAATAATATATTACTTCCTGTATTTTTTCTAAGCTGTGACATTTGTCTTCTTATTTTCTGATTATTCATGTGTGTCTCTTGTGATAGACTAAGACTCCCAAAATCTAACACTGTGAGACCTGCTATGCTCAAGTTTGTTAATTTAGTGTTCCTCAAAATGGCATAGCTTCAAAATGTTTGTATTTGTAGTCCAATGTTCTTTATAGCCTTAGCCAAAATTGTCTATTAAACTTAATCTTCTATGTAATTGATTTTCTACAAACAAGTCTTTTTAAAATATTATTACACATTTTTAATTCTAGAGACACTTTCTTTATGATTATTTATTTAAATGTACAAAAGAGGCAGAAAATGAACAATCCTGAAATTAGGGAAAATACATGAAAATAATTTTATATTCTTTTCCGTGAGGATATAATCTTCTCCCCACAATACCCACTTTCCTGTACATACTATGCTTTACAAGCAATTTGTTTCCAGAGATATGTGCACACACCTCCTCACTAAAGGATATTGTTCTATTATCTGCTTGGGCAAAACAGTACCTCCAATCTGCAGTTAATGTCCTATATGGATACATCTACCATCAGAATTCTGCCACTTGCTCTAATTTCAAATACTCTTCCAACTTGCTAATTTTTTTTAATTTGTTTTTTTTCTGGCTCATACAGTGAAAATTATATCTTAAGGAACTTTTCTCCCCTATGCATTGACTATTTCAATAAGTCAACATTATTTTACTATCAGTTTTGATCAATTCATTTTGGGAACTTCTTGTATTTGTTACTTGTGGTGTGATACTAAATGTGTGTACTGAATTTGAGTAGACTAATTGGCATCTGTTAGGTATATATTTAAATACACTCCAATTTTTGTATCTCGATTACTACATCCTTGGCGAAGGGCGTTCCAGTAGTTTAGTGGTAAAGAATTGAGCTACCAGCACAAAGGAACATGATCCAAACCCACCAGTTTCCTCTGGGGATGAAAGATGAGCATTCTCTTCCCATGCAGTAATTGCTTCTGAATACCCCTTGGTTCTGACTCAGTGCATAGCAACAAAAATGACAGGAAGAAACATCCTTAGCATGGCAAAACATAACTCAGTTTCCAAAATAAAATTATTTGAAGCAGAACATAAAATATATTACATATAAAGTTACATAATTTATATATGTGTGTGTGTGTGTATATATATATTTGTACCTAGCTTCTTACTCAAACCTTTATGATTTTTCATGTAATTAAGATTTTAGTTTCTGCATAATGTTACTTAGTATGGATTACATTAACTTTTCTCACTTTGTGGGACATTTAGATTGCTTTCTCTGTTATTACAGAGTTTTAACAAGCTTTTTTACATAAATACAATTTCTATATTTCAATTCCCTCAGGATAGATTCATACAAAAATAATTAGCAAGACAAAGATATAAACATATGAAATACACTAATAATTTTTTTTCTAAATGGAATAAAACCCACTGTTCTTGAATCAATACCAATACATAACGACCCTCCACTGGATTTCAGGGAGATATGTCTTTACTGGAGGAGACTCAGCTTTTTAGTTTGCAGACACCATAGCTTTTGCAAAAATACGACAGTTGCAAATCATATTTATTGCTGTCATTTAATTTGCACATTTTCCTTATAATAAAATTAAATATTCTCTAAGTCATTATCCTTTATATTTATGTGTGTGTGTATATATATATATATCTCATTATATTTCTAAATTAATGAATAATTTATCCATGTACTGAGCCGTATATATTCATTGAGATTTTTGTTTTTCTCTGAGCAATTTCTAGTTAAATTATTTAATTTTTTAAATGTGTTGCAGTAATTTATGTTTAGCTACATACTCAGCTTTCTCTGAATTATCCTGCCAATAGATGTGCATTTATTTATTAAATTTCAAGACTTTAGACTTTTAGAAGTTATGATTGAAATTTCCTAAAAGCATTTTATTGGTATATTGATTAAAATTAAATATATAAGTAAATCTTGATGTAGCTAATATTTTTACAATTATTTACTTCAGGAATATGGAGGGGTTTGCTCCAGTAAGCCAAGCAAAATATTATACCATTAATTCCTTTTTAAGATACTTATTAGACACTATATTTTACATTAATCTTGAAAAGACATACTATGCATCAGAAAGCTGGACAATGACTAGGAATGATAGAAGGAGAATTGATGTCTTTGAGCTGTAGTGTTGGAGAAGAGTATTGAATATATCATGGACTGCTAGAAGAACAAATAGGTTCAACCTAGAGAGGGTGAAACCAGAATGCTCCTTGGAGGCTAGGATTCTGAAGCTTTGTCTGAAATACATTGGGCATTTTGCAAGGAGTGACAAGTTCTTGGCTAAGGACATCATGCTTGAGAGGGTGGAGGGACAGCGCAAGAAAGGAAGACACTCAAGATGGATTGACTTGGTGACTAGGCTAATAGGGGTAGGTGTGTCAGAGATGATAAAGTTGGCTCAAGTTAAACCAGGATTCAGAGTGCAAGCACATGGGGTCACTATGAGTTGAAAGTGACTTGATGATACATAACAACAACAAATTGAAAAATAAGATGTTCTACTATTATAACTTTCAATTTGCGATTACTTAATGGAAGAAATCTTTGGATTGTATTTCAGTTGTATTCAGGTTATTTTACTCTAAAATTTACTTGTTTATTGATTTAGATAGATTTAGAACCCACTTTATTTATCAACAGTTGTATTTTCACCATAACGTATTGCTGTTGGGTGCTACCTAGTCCTCTAGAACTTTTAGTTACTCTGTAAACAGGTTTGAACCTTGCACCATCCTACACAATCCTCACTCTCAGTCACAGAAATTGTCATTAACTCCTTGTTGCTTCTATGGTGTATCAATTTGGCTCATTGTTGACCCTCCAGAGTAATTTCAGAGTCAATTAAGCACATGACAGGATACTGCCCATCTATTTTATGATTGCTAATTACCAAAAATCTGTTTTCCATTTGAAGAAGCTAGTCTATAGGGCCCATAATTTGAAGAAGTAAAATGGAATCTATTTTACTACAAAGTTTTTCACCAAGGTTGAAATATGATAAAATATGTTAGATTAGGGCAACAATGACACCTTTATGCAACAATTTTTTAGTTAGTTATGGGTACAAATAACTAAAAATATCAATCCATCTGTATAAAAATATCAGACTTATGATTCAATAAGTTATACTTATCAGAAAGTAAGGTATATAGAGCAGTCTGCTTAATAGACATAGCATGCTTGTTTTAAAATATTTTTGGGTAAAATTCCCCTTTAAATATTTTTTTTAAATTTCTCTCCTACTAATCTATTGACTTTGGAAATGTTATATCATTATAAAACAATATAAAATCATTATAAAATTTTATAAAAGCATACCAGTATTAAGAGAAATTATATGAAGATAAAAGTAAACTAAAAATATCTAAAATCAATTAGTATTTCTTAGTTTATTGACAAAAAACATTTGTGGTATGATACAAACTAATCACTCAAAATCAAAGTTTCACAACTAAGTAAAAAAGTAGTGGCTCTAGACATACAGCTGCACAAACATGTGGCAGGTGAAGTGACAGCACATAGGTCAGTTAGGATGCAAAATATAAAACGTTTGGACTAGAAGCGTTGTTTGATAAATACATCCTACCTCTCTTCCATGTTTGCTTTTGATAAATGGCTAGACATTGCCATGACTTTCCCTTGACATTTATCTCACAGTCAGTGGCCATTATCTTGTGACAACAATCTATTGCCTTCTCTTATCTTGCAGCTTATAATTGTTGTCTTCTCAGTAAGAATCTCTAACAACTTTGAGACTTATGATAAATGAGGCCAAATTTGCAAATTAACTATTATAGGCAAACAGCTTACTCTAAATTTTTAAAACTACAGAAGTAAAACAGTTTTGCAGATGTCACTTTTATATATAACCTTAAGGGGAAAATTTTACAGAAAGCAAAGAAATATCAATGTATTTTGAAAATCTAAATTTATTTAGGTTATTTATAAATGCCTAAGATCGTTCATTGACTTGCAGCTTCAAAAGATATAAGATTTTTTGCATTAACATATTGATCATAGCCTTTATCACCCTCATTGCTAATTCCATGGAAAACTGAGCAGGTTCCTAGGAATTTCTTTCCATTCTTGTTCCCTTTATAACACATTTTTCTTTACCAAATATAGTTATTCTTGTGGCTACAAGTGTGTTCGCAACATGTATAATATGAAGTCATGCTATACTTCCAAAGGTAAGAGAAAAGGCTCATTATGAGGTCAATCTTATTTCATGTTCTAATTTTTAGTTAAAACAAGCTTGGAAGCAGGAGTGACATCTACTTCTGAAATAGCTTGCCTCTGGAAACTCTATGAACTTGCAGAAACAATGAAAGTTATATAAATGTTCAGGTCTTTCTTTCATAGGATTGCTATGAGTAGTCTATGACTAGACAGCACTTAACAACAACAACAATTTTTGGTTTCATGAAATATATTTTTACTCACTAATAACTTGCCAGCTTGATTTTATATTCACTAAGCCCTGGAACATGTATTCCATAATAAGAATGGTGTAATGATTAAGTGCTTAGCTACTAATCAAAAAGTAAGAGGTCTCAATACCCTTAGTGACTCTGAAAAGGGACTGTTGATCTGCTGTTATACATAATCATCATCACTGTTCTCCATTGTTGTCCCTTTTCTGTGTCCATACTAAAGATAGTAAATGGGTCACAAGAAATAATTTAGCTTTATATTATATAAACATCACTATAATTGTCTTAAGGTAATATTTAGGTCTGTTTCCTTTTGCCATAAAGTTTGGATTTAGAAGAGGTCGTGGTACTAGGGATATTATAGCTAATGTTAGATGGATCTTGGCAGAAAGCAGAGAATACCAGAGGGATGTCTATCTGTGCTTCACTGACTATGCAGAGACTTTTGACTGTGTGGATCACAACAAGCTGTGGCTGACTCTGAGAAGAATGGGAATCCCAGAATACTTGATCGCGCTAATGTGAAACCTATACTTGGATCAAGAGGCAATCATCAGAACAGAGCAAGGAGACTCAACATGGCTAAAAATCAAGAAGGTCCATCAGGGATGTATTCTGTCTCCATACCTTTTCAATCTGTATGCAGAACAGGTCATCCAAGATGCTGGGCTATATGAGGAGGAATGTGGCATCAGGATTGGTGGAAGAATCATCAACAACCTGCGTTATGCAGATGACACAACCCTGCTTGCTGAAACTGAGGAGGACCTGAAGCACTTGCTGCAGAAGGTCGATTGCAGCCTTCAATACGGAATGAAGCTCAACATCAAGAAAACAAAGATTCTCACCCCTGGGCCAATGGGCACCATCAGTATGGATGGTGAAGAAACTGAGATAGTTAACAGTTTTAGTTTGCTTGGCACCACAGCCAACACTCTTGGTAACAACAGCCAGGAAATCAGGAGACAAATTGCATTGGGAAAGTCAGCTGTGAGGGACCTCTCAAGAATACTGAAGAGCAATGATGTCAGGCTGCAGACTAAGGTGCGCCTGATCCAGGCTTTAGTCTTCACAATTATGTCCTATGCATCAGAGAGTTGGACAGTGACTCAGGATGATAGAAAGAGAATTGACATCTTTGAGCTGTGGTGCTAGAGAAGCCTGTTGAATATACCATGGACTGCGAGGAGAAAAAACAGGTTTGTCCTGGAGAGGGTGAAACCAGAGTGCTCCTTGGAGTCAAGGATTATGAAGCTTCATCTGCATACTTTGGGCATGTTGCAAGGAGGGACTGGTCCTTGGAGAGGGACATCATGTTTGGGAGAGTGGAAGGACAGTGCAGGAAAGGAAGACACTCAATGAGATGGATCATCTATTCTATGGTTGGGGTGGTGGGAATAAGTGTGTTGGAGAAAGCCATGTTGGCACAGGATAGAGCAGGGTTTGGGGCTCTTGTACATAGGGTTGCTATGAGTCACAAGTGACTCGATGGCACAATAACAAACAACATTCAAATGGTATGCTGAGCAAATGATCTGAGAAGCTCAATTAATGAATAAATATGACATTAAGATTAGAAGGAGATCATCAATAACTTGGGCTGTATTGATAACTGTTTACAGAAAATGAAGATATACTGAAAAATATTAGTACCAGCAACCTTCTGTATGGATAACCCTCCAATGTCAGGACAACAAAATTCCTCACAGCTGGAACAATTATGATAAATGGGGAAAACACTCAAGCTGTCTGTTAGTTCCTTATACTTGGATCTCTGGTCAACAACCAGGAAGCAGAACCAAGAAATCAAAAGAGGGCAAATTTACTGTCAAGGACCTCTTTTAAAGTGCTCAAGAGCAAGGATGTCCATTTAAATACCAAGGTGCAGATGAACAAAGTCATAATATTTGCAGTTGGTTCATATCTATGTGAAAGTTGAATAATGGATAAGGAAGACCCAAGAAGAATTAATGCCTTTGAATTATGGTGGTATGGAGGAACATTCCATATACGATGGTTGCCTAAAGAACCAACAAATCTGTTTAGAAAAAGTGTAACCAGGTGTCTCCTCAGAGCAAGAATGGTGATACATATTTATTATCAGAGTATTCTGAGCATGTTGTCAGGTGGTGCCAGTCTTTGGAAAAAGATCATACTTAGAAAAGTATAGTGTCAGCAAAGAAAAGGAAGGCCCTCAATGAGGTGGCTTGACATAGTGACTAAATCAATGGGTAGATACACAACAGAATTCATGACCATGGTGTATTATTAGGCAAGGTTTTAATCTGTTGTATGTGAGATCACTATGAGTAAGAGACTTGATAGTAGCTAGCAATCAGATAGAGCTCTGGTGGTATAGTGCCCTATGTGTTATCATGTTAACCAGAAGGTCAAGGGTTTGAATCCACTAGCTGCTCTGAGACAAAAAGATAGGTGGTCTTGTATTATAAAGATTTAAAGATTCAGAAAACCAATGGAGGGCTGTTATGAGACAGAGCTGACTAAAGTGCTGAGGATTTTTAAGAAATCCTAGTGGGTAACACATAACATGGCAGGGTGTTATTTTAAAGGTCAGTGGTTTGAATTCACCAGTGGTACTTCTCTGGAGACAGATGAACATCTTCTTTTCTAAAGATTCATAGCCCTGGAAAGCAAATGAAGGGTCTTTGTAAATGAAACTGACTTAGGGGTATTGAGTTTTGCTTAATTATCTAACTGAAGGTACCTTGAATCTTAAATCATAAAGTCAATTCAGCCATTCTCATGGGTGAATTACAATTGCCTTGAATTTCAAAGTATGCATCAAGTAAGCCCAAATATCTCCGAGAAGAGGACTGCAATATGACATTAACAGTATAGGGTAACTACACCCTATTTAAACAGGAAACCAAGACTTACAAAGGGAGTTATAAAAATATAAGAGAAATGGATATCATAATTACAATAGAATCCAGGTTTTAAAAATAAAATAAAAAAATAAAGCGTAAAAATGATTCATGTTGTTATCAGGTGCCCTAGAGTACAATCCATAGCAACCCTATGAACAACAGAATTGAAACCTGTCCTATCCTATTTTATCCTCACACTTCCTGACACACTAGAGCCTACTGTGGCTGTCACTGTGTCAATTCACCTGGTTGAGGGTCTTCCTTTCCTTCGACAGCCCTGTCTTTCTGAGAACCATGTTCCTCTCCAAGGAATTAACCTTCCAGAAGTATGAAAGGTAAAGCTTTATCATCTTTGCCTCCAAGGAACACTCTGACTGTACCTCTCCAAGACGTATTGTTTGTTTTTTTGGAAGTCCATGGGATGTTCAGTCTCTCTGCCAACACCATAACCCAAAGACATAAATTCTTCTTTTCTCATCCATATTCATTCCCCATCTCTCAGATGCATAGCAAGTGACCGAAAAGACTATAGCCTGTATCAGACACACCTTAGTCCTCAAACTAATACAATTACTTCTCAATAATTTGGAGAGGTCCCTAACTTCAGACTTTCCCAGTGCAAAACATCATCTGAACTTCTGAGTGGTGGTACAAAGGATGTTGATTGTGGATCCATGTAAGATGAAGTTGTTGACAGTTTCAATCTTTTCTCCATCTATCATGACATTGCCTATCAGTCAGTGGTAAGAATTTTAGTTTTCTTGACATTTGAAATGCTATCCACATTGAAGGTTGTATTCTCCAATCTTTTGCAACAAAAGTCCTTCAAGTCACTCTCATTTTCAGTTAGCATGATCTTGTCTTCCACATAACACTGGTTATTGATTAGTCTTCCTCCAATTTTGATGCCACATACTTCTTCATAGACTACAACTGCTTGAATAATTTTATCAGCATAAAGATTGAACAAGTATTAAGAAAGAATAGAACCCTGAAACACTCCCTTCTAAGTTTTAAATAATGTAATGTTCCCTTGCTCTGTTTTCACAACAGCCTCTTAGTCTAGGTATAGATTTCACATGAGCAAAATTTAGTGCTCTGGGACTCCCATTCTTCTCAGTCTTAGCCATAGCTTGTTATGAACCACACAGTGAAATAGTCAACAAAGCATAAATAGACATTCTTCTGGTATTCTTTACTTTCAGTGTAAGATTACTTAAGAATGTTGATGCATCTTTCTTTGATAAAGAAAAATAAGAAATGAAGAATAATGCAAGGAATAAACAGTGTTACAAAACTAGAACCTGCAAAGGGAAATATATAGGTTAAATTATGTTTCCCAAAAATAGGTCTTGTAAATCGCAACCTTTATGATTATATTTCAGCATATTGATTGAAAAGTTATGGAGAAAGGATACATCCCTCACAGTCTTCTTGATCTTGAACATTCTGTGTTTCCTTGATGTGTTTGGATAACAGATTCCTTGGTCTAGGTATAGGTTTTTATGACCACAATCAGGTGTTCTGAAGTCCCCTGTCTCCTCAACTTTGGGGAGAATTTGCTGTGATCTACATAGTCAAATGTCTTTGCATAGTCAATAAAGCACAAGTAGATATTTTTCTGGTATTCTCTTTTTTTAGCCAAGATCCATCTGATGTCAGCAATGATATGCTTAGTGCCATGAACTCTTCTAAACCCAGTTTGCATCAGGATTAGAGGAAGACTCATAACCAACCTGCGTTATGCGGATGTTATGACCTTGCTTGCCCAAAATTGAACATCTGCTGCAGAAAGTCAAGGATTGCAGCCTGCAATATAGATTGCATCTGGACATCAAGAAACAAAGATCATAATCACTAGGCCAATAGGGAGTGTCATGACATATGGAAAGAAGATTGAGGTTGTTAACAATGTCATCTTGCTCAGATCCACAATCAACACTCTTGGCACTAACAGTTAAGAAATCAAAAGATGAGTTGCACTGGGAAAAAAAAAAAACTGCTGTCAAGCAGCTCTTCAGAATTCTAAAGAGAAACAATATCATTCTAGAAACTAGGGTGCATCAGATCCAGGTTATGGTCTTCTTTATTGCTTGCCATGCATCTGAGATCTGGACAACAGAAGAATAATCAATATTTTTGAGTTGTGGTGCTAGAAAAGAGTATTGAACATATCACAGACTACGAAGAGAACAAACATGTCTGTACTGGAGAAGGTGAAACCATATTGTTCCTTGGAGGCAAGAATTTTCAAACTGTGTCTCACATATTTTGGGCACATTGCCAGTATGGACCAATCCTTGGAGAAGGACATTATGCTTAGAGTGTCAGTACAGGAGAAGAAGACTGTGGATGAGATGGATTGACACAATGACTCTGGCAGCCAGGTCACATGTGTTAGAGATAACGAGGTTGGCTTGGGATAGGAAAGGTTCAGAGAAATTGTTCAGATAGTTGGTCATTGTCCACTTGTTGGTAATAATAACAACAACAACAATAACACATGCTTATGGCAAGGGAGTTCTGGTAGCTTTAATGGTGAGTAGCCACACTGTCAACCCAAAGCCGCATAGTTCCAGTCTACCAACTACAGTCTCCTCTTGTGCTATTGACTGTCTCTGAAAATCTACTTGTCAACTATTAGTTGTTTCCAATGTGAGGGCATGTAATAACAACATGCTTCTGGTTATAATCCATTTGAGAATGGTATCTTTGTTATGTTAATGAAGAAGTATTAGTTCAGAGTGTACCTGAGTCATTCTTCTTTTGTAATATAAGAGACTAAACAAGCAAACCAGAAAAATGAAGAGTGGAGAAAAAAGATGCCAAGCCATATGAAGGTTGCTAAGGAACTTTCACGGAGACAAAAACCTTCCTCTAGAGCCAAGTCAAGCCTTCTCCTAGAGCTGGCTCCCTGGATTTAGACTTCCATCCTCCTACACTGTGACAAAATTACTTTCTGTTTGTTAAAAGTCACCCACATGTGGCATTTCTGTTATAGCAACACTAGATAACTAAGACATACCCCCAGCCTTGCAATTGCAAAGAAATGGAACAGGTCTGATTTCTAGTCTTCACATGACGTTATGTGATAGTAGCAGTCTTTATCCAATTGACTGTAATTCAGGACAAAACCATGTATAACCAAAGGTTCCATGTCATCTTCGTGAATGTTCGTATGCTTGAGTTCCACTGTGATGTTAGTTAAGCCACTTAATCTCTGTTCCACAAGGAAAATCTAGAAATTCTATGACTCACCCTTCAGAGACTCAGCTATACTATTTAAGCATATGGCATACTATACGTTAAACATGAGCCCAGGTAAATGAAATATCATCAACTATCTGTGATGCAAAATGACCTCTTCAAAATGGTAAATATAAAAAATGTCATTTTAAAAAATAACGTACACTTGACCAAGCTATGGTATTTTTTATTTTGTTATATACATGTCAACACTCCACAGTCAACAGTCTTGGCACCAGCAGCCAGGAAATCAAAAAACGTATTGCCATAGGAAAGTCTGCTGTTAGGGACCTCTCTAAAGTACTCAAGAGCAACTGTGTGTGTCTCTTTGGAGACAAAGGTGCACCTGGTACAAGCCATGGTCTTTGCAATCACTTGTTATGCATCAGAGAGTTGGACAATGACTAGGGAAGGCAGAAGGAGAATTGAGGCCTTTGAGCTGTGGTGCTGGAGAAGAGTATTGATTGTACCATGGACTGCCAAGAAAACAAACAGATCCATCCTAGAGAGGGTTAAACCAGGCTACTCCTTGGAAGCAAGGATTCTGGGGCTTCATCTGACATACTTTGGACATATTGCAAGGAGAGACAGGTATTTGGAGAGGGACATCATGCTGGGTAGACTAGAGGGACAGCGCAGGAGGGGAAGACCCTCTATGAGGTGGAATGTTTGAGTGACTGGGGTAATCGGGATGGGTGTATCAGAGGAAATGCGATTGGCACAGGAAAGAGCAGGGTTTAGGGCTATTGTACATAGGGTCACTATGAGTCACAAATGTCTCAACGGCACTTAACAACAACAATATACATGTGAAAACTGAACAATGAATAAAGAAGGCTTAAGAAGAATTGATGTCTTTGAGTTGTGGTTTTGGCAAAGAATATTGAATATACGAAGCCCAAAGAATGAAAAAAAAAATCTTGTCTTGGAATAAGTACACACAGAATGTTTTGAGAAGAAGCTTTAAAACTTTATCTCGCATAGCGATCTCTGGTGGTCAAGTGGGTAATAAGTTGCACTTCCAGTCCAAAGACAGGTGGGTAAAATCCACCAGCTGCTTCACATAAGAAATATGTAAAATCTTCTCCAATGCAACTTACCACCTCTGCAAACATGTGGGACGGTCAGTTACAAGTCAGTTCCAACTTGATGGTATTAGGAGATAGAAGATAGATTATAAAATGCTAAAGATAGTTTAGTAAGCAAAAAGATTGTCAATCTCCTCGTCGTCTTCATTTTTTTTTTAAATCTTATGTTCTTTGTGAGTGTTATCGAGAGAGAGCTTGTCCTAGGAGAAGATATCATGCTTGGTAGGATGAAGCACAACCTTAGTGATAGGGACAGACACAGAGGTTACTCGCAATGAACTAAATAAAGCACAGCCACAATTTTCAGGCAAGTGCAGGCACAGTGTTTCATTCTCACTTATAGGACTGCAATGAGTAACAATCAATTTATTGACTATGCAAAAGCCTTTTGCTGAGTGGATCACAACAAATTGTGGTTAACATCTAAAAGAATGGGAATCCCAGAACACTTAATCATGCTTATGCAAAATGTATGCTTAAACCAAGAAGTTGTTCTCTGAATGGAACAAGGGAACAATGTATTTTAATTAGGAAAATGTACATCAGGGGTGTGTCTTTTCTTTATATCTGACCAATCTGTATGCTGAGCAAATAATTCAAATCCAACACCCTTTCCTGATTAAAGCACTCAACAAAATAGGATTAGAGGGGAATTTCTTCAACATAGTAAAAAGTATCTATGAAAACCCAAGAGCCAACATTGTTCTTAATGGAGAGAGGTTAAAGGCATTCCCTTTAAGAACAGGAACTAGGCAAGGATGCCCACTATCACCTCTTTTATTCAATATTGTTTTGGAAGTCTTAGCAATAAGACAAGAGAAGGGAATAAAAGGTATCCAAATAGGCAACGAGGAGGTAAAATTATCCCTCTATGCTGATGACATGATAGTATACTTAGAAAACCCTAAAGACTCAGCAAGAAAACTATTGGACGTAGTTGACCAATTCAGCAAAGTAGCAGGATACAAGATCAACATACAAAAATCAGTTGGCTTTCTCTACCGTGACAAAAAGAATACAGAGCCAGAACTAAGAGAAACAATACCTTACACAATAGCTAATCACAAGATTAAATACTTGGGAATAAATTTAACCAGAAGTACAAAGGACCTTTCCCAAGAAAATTACAAAACATTACTACAAGAAACAAAAAGAGATCTTGAAAAGTGGAAGAATATCCGTTGCTCATGGATAGGAAGACTCAATGTTGTGAAAATGGCAATACTACCACCAAAAGCAATTTACACATTTAATGCAATCCCAATACAAATACCAACCCCATTCTTCAACGAGATGGAAAAGGCAATCTCCAATTTCGTATGGAATGGAAAAAAGCCCCGAATAAGCAAAGCACTCCTTAAGAATAGAAGAACGGTAGGAGGTATCTCACTCCCTGATTTCAAATCCTACTACACTGCTGTAGTGGTCAAGACAGCATGGTACTGGTACAATGACAGACACATAGATCAATGGAATCGAATTGAGAATCCAGAGATCAACCCATCTATCTATGGTCAACTGATCTTTGACAAGGAGATGAAATCAGTGAAGTGGGGGAACGACAACCTTTTTAACAAATGGTGTTGGCAAAATTGGAAAAATATCTGCAAAAGACTCAAGCAAGACCCACACCTCACTCCATACACAAAAACCAACTCAAGGTGGATCATGGACCTAGGACTAAAACCAAGGACTATAAAATTCATTACAGAAAAGCTAGGAACAACACTAGAAGTCCTAATCCACAACATAAACAGTCCTCCCAGTATCCTGGAAAAGCTACAACCAGGAGAAGATAACGTAGATGAATGGGATCTTCTAAGACTCAAATCCCTATGCACATCCAAAAACTTCTCCAACAGGGTAAAAAGGGAAGCCACTTACTGGGAAAAAGTATTCGGTAATAACATATCAGATAAGTGACTTATATCCAGAATTTATGAAATACTTGAGCACCACAACAAGATAAAGGTAAAGAATCCAATAGAAAAATGGGCACAGGATATGAACAGGCACTTCACCGAAGACGACATTCAGATGGCTAACAAGCACATGAAGAAATGCTCAAAATCCCTAGCCCTAAGAGAGATGCAAATTAAAACAACTATGAGATATCATCTCACCCCAGTCAAAATAGCAAAATTTAACAGAACAGCAAGCAACAATGAAGGAATGAAAACCCAAAATCCCTGTAAATGTTCATTAATACTAATAAAACTTAATAATAAAAAAAGAATAATTGCACAAATCAAAGAATATAATCAGTGTCTCTGAGTCACACATACACTGTTGAATTGGTTTGGGTGTTTTACTGTGTACATTCTCAGCAACAACAACAAAATAAATTTTAAAGTATTCCTAGAAGAAAAAATTGACAATATCTATAATATAATATGCTTTGGTTATTATTTTGTACTCATCTCCAGTGAAAGAATTTAAGAAATCTCATGAACGGATTGAAGAGTAATATATTATCAATTCACTATTAGCAAGATATATGGTTAGACAATAGAATAATATACTAAAATACAAGATCAGATATGCTTCAATAAAACAATTATGATTAATATCCATGTGCCATAACAGGTAAACCCTAAAATGACTCCTTTAATTATATTCTAAAATCGCATGTAATTACTGGTAAGTGTCAGATTCAATATAAAGTATATGTAAATGTGCAATCACATGCTTATGCTGGAGGTCATTTAAAATACCTTACCAAATAAACAAACACATGCTTATTTACTTTCTTAAAATCTGTTCTCAATTTTTATTCATTGAGTGCCGTTATTTGTTGTTGTCGTTGTTGTTATGTGCCGTCGAGTCGTTTCCAACTCATAGCG